>NC_080483.1:8422857-8763214 GCF_030265055.1 Doryrhamphus excisus | reverse complement strand
TACACAGTAGGACACAATAAGACTGCATGTCAACTGGACCAAAACCAGACTAATGCATGTCGGTGGTGGTAAGGATTGGTATCCACCACACACCTACTGTCTCTGGTTCTGAATCTGCTGAGTTTGTCTTGTAGTTTGTTTAACTGGGCTGAGAATTCACTAACAACAGAAACATATTGCCCATACTGACAGAACTGGCTACTGGTGTCAGGAAACGGTCTATGGAGACCACTATGGAGACGGCATGACATCTCCCATCGCACCAAAACACTGGGTCTACAACGCCACCGTCCTGCCAGTGGTCAGACCTGGCAGATATCTAAGAGCTGTATTAGTCTTCTCTGGAGTCTTCCCTCCCGTCCACTCTTCCTTCTTCATATGTTCATGGTTTAGATTCCCCTGATTGGTGGCTTAGACATGGTCTGACAATTTTTTTTTGTAGACTATGAGTAAACACCTCAGTGACTCAAAGTATATGGCCTCCAAAGGCACGTTTGGAAACACACAGACCATGCAATGACTCATGAAGTAACCACTCAGGCCTTAATAGTATTTCAAAGAGCACAGGAAGTCAGGGCCATAAACAACATGTGGTGTTCCACACTGCAAGTAATGGGCTGTTGAGTTCATTAGGCAAAAATCATTACAAATGTCTCTTTCAGGCATTTAACACATAACCTTCAAAATGGCAGGACTAGTTTTGTGGTGCTTTTTGAAATTTTATGCTAAAATACTAGCCAAAGATCAAAGCTAAGTGGATACTTTGCACGCTGGACTTAACACTTGTGGATGAGTCTCTTTGTGAGCTTTTATATGACAGGCCATGTTGTTGTTTGTAGGTACCACCTGCAAATGCATTAGTCAAAGATCCTCCAGTTTAACAGGTGTTCTATGCTGTTCTTAAAGACCTACAGCAAATATGCTAGTCAAAGATCCTCTATGTGACAGCAGAGCTCTGCTGTTTTTGGTAATCTACCACAAAAAAACAGCCAGTACATGACAGGTTTACAGCTGATTTTAGGATTGTACTGCAAAACTGCATATATTTTCTAGATAACAGGAATGCTTTGCTGTGACATACTACAAAAACGCTAGTCAAAGATCCTCTTTATGACGGGAGTGCTCCGCTTTTTTTTGTATTCGTATTCGAAAGATGTATTCGGCAAAATCCCTTGTCAAAGATCCTCTACTTCAGTGGTTGAAAATCACTGCTCTACATGACAAGCGCTCTGTTTGGAGGAAACTATTACAACAGCATCAGTCAAAGATCCTCTCTATATGACAGAAGCACTGTCTGTTTTCAATGACCTACTAAAAGTCACCAGTAAACCATCTCTGAACCAACAGGAGTGTTCAGTTGTTGTTGGGAGTCAAACTACTGCAAATAAAGCTATATAAATATAAAAATAAAACTATATGAGTGCTCTGCTGTTTGTAAAGATCTGATGCAAAACCACGGGTCAAAGGCAAAAGCGCTTTAACTGTTTTTAGTAATCTACTGCAACAGTCAAAACACAGTCAAGGTTGTCTGCTGTTTTCAGAGACCTAGTACAAAAGTGCCAGTCAAAGACCCTCCATATGTTATTAGGCATAATAAGTAACTTTATGGAAATTTCTGGCTTGAAAATAAACAAAGAGTGTGTTTTCTGTTAATAGAGATGACATATTTGGTGGTAGCATAAATAGTTGCAGCAAGAGCCTTTTTGGCACCATTTTACACAAATCCATGTCAGCTGTGTCACGTAGTTTTATTGGCTGGCGGCGTTACATAGAGTAAGGGAGTACGTACGCACACACACACACACACACACACACACACACACACATATACACAGTGAAAAAAGTCCCAACTCTAGAGGAACTGCTCCAGCCCAGACAGGGGCTGAATTGTTTTGTTTCCATAGTGACCTGGCAGCACACAGCTGACTGCGGCACACTGACAGACACGCACTCACTTGCTCTCTCTCCCACACACACACACACACACACACACACACACACACACACACACACACAGACACACACAGTCAATGGGTTATTGGATGGACACACAGTGAGGGAAAGGGGGTGGCTGGTTGTGCGTAGAGAAAGCGTAAAAAAGGAGCCAAAAATGCACATCTGCATTGGACGTCTCAGCAGATTGAGATGTGAAGTTGGCTGGAAGGGAAAGAAGACAAAAAATGGACTCAAAGCAGGAAAGGAAAATGTGTGGGTGGGATTTAAACCCTAATCAAAATAAACCTGCCATGTTCTCGATTGTTCCTGATGACAGTGGATTAACACTAATAATCTCATCAGTCACACACTAGTAAAAAAAGTTTTCCCTTTTTAAGGATGTACTTAAAAAAATACACGATTAAAGGAGTACTTTGCTGTTTTTAAGAATCTAGTGTAAACATGCTAGTAGTTATAATGATCCTCTAAATGACAGACGTGTTCTGCTGTTTTTAAGAATATACTGAAAAAATACTGGTAAAAACGTCTCTATAAAAAGGAGTGTTTTGCTGTTTTCCTGTAAAGATACTAGTCAAATATCTTCTACATGATGGAAGAGTGCTGCTGTTTTGAAGGATCTACTACAAAAACTACAGAAACATCCTCAAAGCAGACAGTTAACAGTGAAGGCAGTTCTATCAGCACCTCCTTGTGTTCACATCAAAGTGATAGACCTGAGGGTGTTTGACCTTTTTGCAAACAAAGAGCACATTGAGATCAAGGGATAAAGTGAAGCAGACTTTGGACAGGACGACGTTTCCTGGGTCTCGCCTGTTTAACTTTCACTATGGACAAGTTTTCAACAAACGGTACGATTTAGGTAGAAAAGACCTCACATATTTGCTTCTGCAGGCCGTATTCAACAAAACTGCATGATTTATTTCATGTATTTTTGAAAAAACGAAATTGCATGAAGCTGCAAAATACAAACTAAAAAGTATTGAAGGAGAAAAGGAGAAAATTTAATTTTTTGCAATAAAGCTGTAATTCTACAATAAAATAATCACAAATATATGGTAATAAAGTTGTTCTATGATGACAATTTGGGTGGCAGTGCCTCAGGAAGTGAAGCAGGTCGTCCTGGAACTGGAAGATTGGCTGTTCGATCCTCGCTCCTTCCACCCAGCCACTGTTGTCTGTGTCTTTTCGTCGCTGCCAACACCAAAATGAATGTTTGGTGGTGGTCAGAGAGGTCGCAGGTACAAACTGGCAGCTACGTTTCTGTGCCTGCAGATGTTTACCACCACCAGTGTGTGACTGACGAGCCAATGAATAATGGCTTCACATCACGGTGAAGTGCCTTGGGTAGCTTGAAAAGCTCTTTATAAAATCTATCCATTATTATTATTATCTTTTTAGGGTTTAATCACAGTTTTCAAATAAATTAATCATGACTAAGCAAGCTGTGCAATTATATGAAAAATATGACAATTTTTACATTATTTTATGAACAGTGCTATTGGCCAGGACCACCATTAGATAATTCTAATGGCCCCTGGCAAATAGGTAATTATAGAAATAAATTAACTTTTGGGTGGATAGTTTTTATTTTGGTTGTTTTTTTTCTACTTTATTTGTGTGAAACGATTTTTTTACTATTTGACACAAACCAGAATTTAATTTTATGCATGTTTTGGAGTAACAGAAATACACGGAAATTACATTAGTCAATAATTCTTTTTTTTTTAGTTCAAGATAACCAAATTAACAGAATAACAAAATAAAAATGTGTTTGTTTGTTTAGACTTTTTGCTCATTATGGATCTTTTTGATCCGCATACTGATTTATTTAAAGGCCGCACGGTGATGGAGTGGTTAGCATAGATATCAGAAAGACTTGGCTTCGATTCTCTGCTATGTGGAGTTCCCTGTGCATGCGTGGGTTTTCCCCCCACATTCCAAAAACATGCTAGGTTAATTGGCGACTCCAAATTGTCCATATGTATGAATGTGAGTGTGAATGGTTGTTTGTCTATATGTGCCCTGTAATTGGCTGGCGACCAGTCCAGGGTGTACCCCGCCTCTCACCCAAAGACAGCTGGGATAGACTCCACCATACCCCGAAACCCACGTGAGGATAAGCGGTATAGAAAACGGATGGATGGATCTTTATTTAAAGAATCCTGCTTAACTTAAAAGAAAATAATTTGAGTGTCCAGGTTGTGGGAATGTCTTTCACCACTATTAGAGCTGTCAACTATTTGTGGTTTATTTATGACTGTCATGCAATTGTACACTATTTTATTTACCAATAAAATTCTCCACTCAAACAGTGTGGTCATTTGTCATTATTTGCTTTATTTTTATTTGTCATTTATTATTCTTTCACCCTTTGGTGAACTACTCAAAATCAGCTGGACACTTTATATTCATTGAACAACCTCACACAGTGTTTTTAGGACAATACATAATTAGTATAAGTATAGATAACTCTATAGCTAACTGCTCGCTGCGGCCTTTGACAGCTAGGCAAAACGTGTAAATAAAGATGCAAGAAAAATCAAATGGTAATGGGTTTGATAAGGGAGTTATCAAACACGCTCAATTGTAGCCTGAGTCAAGCTGTCAAACTGTCACTGTGTGAAGCACGCAGCATTATGGCAATATTCTGGAACGCTGCCGTTTGTATGAAAAGCATTGGGATAATAGCAGGATTTGTGCATAAAGAGAGGATGGTGTGATGCAACTTATTGTAAGTCTGCTTTGTGAGAGGCCAAATGGCTGTGGACTCTCTAGCTCTCTCTCTCTCTCTCACACACGTGGACACACAAAAACACAACGGGTGTTCATATGACAGACATCAGCGAGCAACTGCTGCCTGATTGATTTTCCAGCTTTTCTTGGCATTCTCTATCCCTCCAGGAGCAACATTTCATAACTCCAACTTCTGACTTTGCAGTGAGAAACTGGGAACTATGGGAATTCCCCCCCAACCCCCATCCTTATTTGTGTTGAAGCTGCATTTTGATGTTTGCTATATGGGTTTGGGGTGAAATGGAATGTACAGGGGGTTGCTGGTGTGCTACTTACAACAGGCGAGCAGGCCGTGCACTTGTCAAAAGCCAGGCTGGCAGGCAGGACATTGTCGAACCTGGAGAGGAAACCTCGGATCTGTGGAGGAGGGAGAATTGTCAGCACATCAACACTCTAGTATGGAGGGGGGGGGGGGGGGGGCATTACATTTATATGCACACAACTCCTGTTAAAATGTCATTTATATTTAGCTAACTAATAAATACACCAGTTGGAACCTCTGAAGCACTTTTGACTTGTGGAGTGTGCCATGTTTAAAAAATATGCTTACAGCGCCCCCTGATGGCAGCAAAGCACATATCTAATGTATTTGTATTTAGAAGGTGGTTTCAAAAGCAAAACAACAACAGAAAAAACGACAAGAATAATTATTAGAATAAAGTTAAGATATTAATTTAAATAATTTAATTGTACTATTATCAGAATGAAGTTATAAATTTACAAAATAAATAGTTATTTTAAGAGAACTGCTTAAACTACACACCAGACCGGAGAAAAAGGAATTTTCTGAAAATATATCTATAAAGTAATGTAATTATTTGGGGGAATAAAAAAACAAATAATTACAGGGTAGTTATTGTAATATAGTGAAAATATTAAAACAATAATGTGCCATTTATGAACTCATAACATGAAAGAAATAGCTAAATATGTGCAAAGGAAAAAAGTTATTTTACAAAAAAAGATACCACCATATGTACCACAAGAATAAAGTTAAAATTATTCCAATATAATTAAAATATCAACATTCTATTTTTAAAATAAAAAACAAACAAACATTTTTTTTTACAAAGAATTCAGTCAAAATTAACATTTTTAGAGTAAAGGTGTAATATGAAAGCCAAGTTTTTGTTGTTAAAAATAATGTAATATTAAGAGAATTTTTTGAGATTTCCAATTAAAAAAACACCCCATAATGCTACAATAACAGTAAAAAAAAACATTTAAAAGGCAGTCATCATTTTAAGAATTAATAAAGTTGTGATATTACAAAAAACAAAAATTATGATTATGTAAAAGTTAAGCCGTTAAACTGAGATGTTATGCCACCCAAATGAAATTAAATGAAATTGGATGATCATGAACGCATACCCTGCCATGAATACAGTTACCTGTAACTCAAATTTCCTTTCCTCATAAATTGTGCATAAAACATGTAGCACGTGTAATTCCTTCCACGTCCACATGTTGTCACTGTACCATTACAAGCAAGCTGCTCGTCAAATGTAAAGGTTACATTGGCATAACTTTACATAGGAAAATGGCCTTCTAGATAGAGATCAAACACAAAAATATGAAATACTTCACGCATACTAGTTTTGTGATTATTCTTCTCACACGTTTGCACACTGCTTTTCTCGGGCTGTTTAATATTTGAAATACACTATCACTCAAGATGTCGAGCAAATGGCAGAATTTGTCAGGGGTGATGAATGCTGATAAAAAGCTACTAATGATGATGATGCAAATGTGATGTGTGAGATAGTTAACACCAGCAGACGTGCAAAGTGCACAGCTTGGATAGCTACGCATCGTGCAGTCTTCCTTTATTAAGTCTTAGATTTAAAAGTGGTCATCAAACTTTTAATATGTAGCCATCAATCATGTCATAAGTAATAAAGAAAAGTGTCATTTATAGTTAGGCTCGAGATTACAGGTTAAACACTTCATAACATGTGCTGTACTGTAGAACAAAGCACTCGGAGCTGATGGAACTGCAGCTATTTCTATGGCAACCCCATGACAACACATGCATGCAATGACAGTATGTTGGGTGGCCTGACCTAATGACAAAGATTTTGCCTTTACCAATATAATAATGTTTATTGCTGACAACCAGACAGAGAAGAAAATTTGTGTAAAAAGAAAAAAGTCAGGTTTTGAGAATAAAATGGCAATTACAAAAATAAACTCAAAATATAATGTCAGAAAGAGTTATGATCACAAATAATGTAATCTTGTGAGGTTAATCTTATGAGAATGAAATGGAAATTTAGTCATATTAGGTCTGTTTACGTATTGTGAAAAATAAATCATTATTTTGGCCCTAAAATGTAATTTTACGAGAACAAAGTGGTCATTTTACAATAAATCTGTAAAATGAGATTGTTTTTCCTGATTTCAAAACCATTATGAAAATAAAAAAAATATTTTTTACGGGATTAATTTAAAAAAAATTGATTAATTTCTTTTTTTTCCCACAATTTTTGCATTATTGTTCTTACAGTCCCCCCCTCGGCCATCTCTGTGTGGAGTTTGCATGTTCTCTCTGTGCATGGGTTTTCTCTGCGTACTCCGGTTTGCTGATATGGATTCAACTATTCACACTCATATTCATACCTATGGACAATTTGGAGTCACCGCAAGAGGTCTGCTGCTGCTACTGAATATTTGAACTGTTTTGCCACTTTCCTCACACTTTAGAATTGCAAGATCCGAACAGTTTACCAACACCCTGCCTTCAATGTGGAGCGGACTTGGATTTGCTAAAATAAACAAGTTCAAAGTGCCGACAGCTGCTAGAAAGTCCAGCTAAATGGTTAACTGGTGAAGTTCAAAGTGGTTGCCTAGCAACATTGCCATGCAAATAGTTAAATTATACTGGCCCTGCAAATCCGGCCAAGTCTAGAATCAGAAACAGTGTGATATATGCCACTGAATGAAAAGGTTTCGATATAATCAGCGTCTTGAAGAGCATAATGACAGAGCGACCACAGGAAACTGTCGTACAAATAAAGCAAGATCTAATAAAGCTGCAAACGGGCTTGGAAATGTTAAATCACAGAATAACAGTTTCCGTGAGATACATGATGAGGTCAAGAACAACGCACTGCACAATGGTATGTTCCGCTCTTAAGAGAAAGAAGCAAAGAAAAAAAACACAAATGAAGAATACAATTGATTAGATGGATCAAAATGCTGATAAATGATACAATATGAAACAATGTTCAGGGCAGTCGAGAACAGACAAGAAACAGATTGAATGGATAACTTCCAATTGTATGGCAGAAACAAAGCCACACCTGTTAAGTCACCAACAGAAAAAGAAGCTGAAAGGTACCAACGTCCACATGAATGAGCATCTGACAAAATGCAACATTGACAAAAAAGCACAATTGCCAACTGCAAAATCTACATTAAGCTAAATGGAGAGTCAAAAGAGGCCAGATTACCTGGATAAATACTAAGAGGTTATAAAGCCATTTGTAAAAGTTTTAGGCGCCACACTGAGAGGCATTATCCACAAATGGCAAAAACATGGAACAATCATGAACAGGAGTGGCCAGCCAACCAAAATTACCCTAGGAGTCCTGACCTGAATCCTATTAACATGCTGTGGAATGGCCTTAAAAAGGCAGTTCATGATGGAAGACCCTCCAATGTGGCTGAATTGCAACAATTCTGTAAAGATGAGTGGGTCAAAATTCCTCCACAGCGCTAAGAGACTCATTGCTCATTATTGCAAACGCTTCATTGCAGTTGTTGCTCTAAGGGTGGCCCAAGCAGTTGTTGGTTTTAGGGGGCAATCTGTGTAGGTTTGGGTTTTTTCTTACTCCCTTAATCATAAAAAGTCTCACTGAAACATTATATGTGACAAATATGAAACAAAAAAAAATCAGGAAGGGGCAAACACTTTTTCACACCACTGTATGTGACCAGCATATAACTTTATATATGAACATGCATGCACACTATAATAACATCAAGCAATGTTTGAGTCAATTCAATGAGCCCTTCATCACAATCTCAGAAACGTGGACAGCGGTAGATCAACAGGAACAATTAGAGTGAAGGGAACGTTAAACTATATATATTAATCTCCAAACCTTAACTTTAGTCAATGACATTGCATTGATCATTTTCTTACATTACTTCAGATTTATGAAATGGTACCTGCCGAATGCAGGAAGTGAACAAAGGTATTGTATTATCAATTTATATGAAACGGAAAAGGGGTAGGAATAAACAAGATTAATCTTCCTACTTTTCAGGAATTGTGAATCGTAATGTGAAGTATCCCAGCACAAGCTGGATTCATGTTTGAAGTAAGTTAAGCCAAACCAAAATTCATTTGAATGAATAAGTTGGATGCACTGCATGACACCTTAATCTATTTCCTTATGAGACACAAGGTATTTGAGTCCTCACCTGATGTGGCACCAGACCGAGTGATGTGGGAGGTTCATTCATTCGGTCGTCACTGCTGCTGGCCACCGCGTAGCCTCTGCAGGGAGGAAAGAGAGATGACGTCCTTCATTTGTATGTCAATGCCATGAGGAGGAGGATGAGCAATTCGGATAAAAATAAATACAGCACTCAGTGAAGCACAGGGAGAGAGAGAGAGAAGAGGAAGAAAACAAAGCAAGAGGGGTCGTGAGCCCCTTTCTCATGTCACATCTGAAAGTGAAAGTCACATATGAGGAAAACAAAAAGCACAGAAAAAGGAGTAAACATGGCTGGAAAACCACTGCCACTTTCCTGTAAATATGGAACACCAAACACGACAAGAATAAAGCTATCAAATATAGGCTGACGTTGTATGTCATACACTCACGAAAATGATTAACTCGTTCAATTCCATCAAGTCCCCTCCAGTACCGTCCATTTTGGACGATTTTGATTAATCTCTCAAGGCACATAGGATATTATCAACTCCTGTAGTGTTCGTTCCTTTTAAGTACTCGCTAGTGTGACCAACCACAGCGGAGTGGGCGTGCCTGGAGGCTGGCCTATATATTAAAAAAGACATTTTTCGCAGGAACCACGGAATCCAGAGCTGAATAGGTGCAGATTCTGGAAGAACTATAAAGCTTTGTGTGCTGGTTATTGTGTGTAGCTGCTCTATAGGAGTCCACATCTCAATACAAAGGGGCGAAAAATGAGCACATTAGGTGCCCTTTAAACATTAATTCATTCATTTTCTACCGCTTTTCCTCACGAGGGTCGCGGGGGGTGCTGGAGTCTATCCCAGCTGTCTTCGGCCGAGAGGCGGGGTACACCCTGGACTGGTCGCCAGCCAATCACGGGGCACATATAGACAAACAACCATTCACACTCACATTCATACCTATGGACAATTTGGAGTCACCAATTAACCTAGCATGTTTTTGGAATGTGGGAGGAAACCGGAGTACCCGGAGAAAACCCACACATGCACGGGGAGAACATGCAAACTCCACACAGAGATGGCCGAGGGTGGAATTGAACCCTTGTCTCCAAGCTGTGAGGTCTGCGCGCTAACCACTCGACCGCCTTGCCGCCCCTTTAAACATATAAATACCTATTTGGTAGCGAATTAATTTACTAACTGACATGTCTTTATTACGCACATGAATGAAGTCTCTGATGAGCAAATGGGATGTTTATTTCACCGTTTGGTTCATTTTCAATCTTTGTATTTTATTTCTAGGATGAATTGCGAGGTTATCATTATTAATCTGCAAAAGGTCAATCTATTAAACTTAACAGACAGAGGTACACTCATACAAATTTGTTCTTGAACTGTTTAGCAAAGCTGTTTATCCAGGATCGACAAAGTGTCTGTTGTGCTTCATGAGTCAGAAAGTAGTCAATGTGACTCAGCAAATGCAGTGAATCTACAGCAACTTAGCTTGAGCTCATTCAGAGAGCTTGTAGTGTAGGACTTTCACTGTAATAACTCATTTTTACAGTGTGTGTGATAAAAATAGTACATATAAGCCTTAACATCTTAGGGACTATTTTCATGCATTCATACTTGACCATTTAACAGACTAATCAACATAAATACTATCATTGTGGCTATTCAGCTCAAGGGTGCTACAGTGACTATGCTCACCCTTCACTGTGTTGTAGAATGGATACCATCATCTCCACAGCCAGAGCTCCAGCGATCATGGCCAGACCCGGTCGGCTTACGGTGCATTGCTGATCCAGAGTCCGATCTCGGGTTGACTAATAGGAAAAAAAAATGCACATTGAAATATAATATTTCATTAAAATGAACAAGAAACAATGGTGGTCTAATAGATTCTTTCCATGACTGTATAACAAAGAAAAAAAAATCCAAACCTAATTGGCTACTATATATTGTAGGAGGAAGATCTTTGGGAATTGGTCATTACAAAAGCAGCTTGAAGGCTGAAAAGGTGTGAGCACCCCTGCAGTAATCTCAATTCTTAAGACTGTTTTTTGTACATGTGAGTTGTCAAGTATCCTTACGTCTCCTGGTGCCACCACATCATTGCAGAAGTAGCATCCCAGCTTGTGCCCGGGAATGTTGGAGAAGAGAGAGGATCCTGTGACGGAGGGCGCAGAGCCAGCCGGCGTGGAGGACGAAGAAGAGGAAGCCGATGAACAAGAAAGGGAGGCGCTTGCGTCACCGCTGCAGGCATTTTGCCCAACTTGGGCTTTCTTCAGGCCATGGCGCATCACTACGAATGTGTCGAAGCCGAGAGCAGCATTGATTACCAGCTGATGAAAAAGAGATAACAGTTTATGAAGTTTGGATTTTGTGTGTTTTGCAGTAACATAACGGTGGTTGGAGCTAGACCCTATCCCAGTTGACTTCGACAAGGGGCGGGGGTCCACCCTGGACTGGTCACCAGTGTTGCCAAATTGGCAATTTTGTCGCTAGATCTGGCGACATTCAAACACCCCTTGACAACATATTTTGTCATAAGCGACAAGAAACAAATTAGCGACTTTTTGTGGCATCATTGGAAAGTTTTCTGGTATTTGGGGATACAAAAGTGAACATACTGATTGAAAAACAGCAAGTGCTGTTGACAGCTATGCTCTGTCACATTTGCAGTCACAAGCCGGCAATGTAGGGTGAGCTTCTGTGGCTACTCTTTATTTGTGAAATTAAGTTGAGTATCTTACAATTCTTTGGCTAAATGTGCTAAGTAATTGATAAACCAGTTGCTATTATATATATTCCCCAGAAGAGTGTGCTACTCACAAACCATACAGAGTCATGTTAATGTGAGCCATATAATAAATACATAATTTGTTATTCACTGGTCAACTATGCTTATTAAAAAATATTTTTTTTTTAACTTTTCTTACTTAAGAGTTGGAAACAGTGCTGGTCACAAATCAATCACAGGTCACATATAAATGTATATAAGTTAAATATGTATTGGATTACCCACCAACCAGCAAGTAGAGCGATAAATCGATATTTTAAGAATAGCAATATTTCTTTCAAGCACGATATCAATAACAAACAATTGTTCACATCGATATAGGCTTCATTTGATGCTGAGGACACCAAAGCTGTCAAAGGATGTCAGGGCCAAGATTGTAGATCAATGAGATGAAATACTTATATCCACAGCATTTTATTTTTTATTGCCTGGTGTGACCTATTTATTAGTTTGGCCAACACACTTTATTACTGCATGTATGGCCTACATTGTTTATTGTTGCCTGATGTGATGCACTAATTGTCTGGTGCCTATGTGGCTTAGTTAAGTATGTTTATTGCTGCTTGTGTGGCACGTATTGTCTAAGTGCATTTCGCTGCATCCCTTAGGTAGTCCTTTCTTTTGTTATTAAACAATTCCATCATTGTTGACATCCACAACTGTGCTCATGCACCCAAAAAGAGAATCACAGCTACTGCGCTAAAATGTTAACCTTCTTGCTCTCAAAAGGTGCATCCTTGTCCTGATGTGACGTCAACAAACCAGATGGTGACCACTGTCACTTGATGTACGCAACCTTTCGTCCTCACCTTTCTTTTACTGGCGGCAATCACGGTGGGCAGCCAGCGGCTCTCCCTGGTGTCCATTAGTAAGAAGACCACATCGTGCTCTGAGATGAGCTTCTCCAGATGCTCCACATCCTTCTCTGCCTGAGACTGGGTGGCTTTGGAGAAATTCACAGGGTGGCCCGGCATGGGGATGCTCATATTGTAGCCCTCAGCTTTCTGTAAAACACACAAGGAGGCAGAGTTTCCCAACTTTACCAACCCGTGTACATACAAAGAAGTACAATTCTGCACAGCTTCCATCTATCCATTTTCTATGGCGCTTATCCTCACTAAATCCCCAAATTTCAAGCCTATAGCCGACTCCCTCTTCTGTGCCCGGGGAGGAGATCAAATGTCAGTGTGATATCAGTGTGCACAATGCCGGTTTCAAACACCACGCAAAAGCTCATCCCTCACACTCGTCACACATCCAGAGTCTGACGCAGCCCCGCATACAACAAAAGTTCCTCCTGCACTAAAAGTACTACTTATTGTAGTGTCTGCATGCTGCCAAATCCATACTGAGGCGGTACTCATCCCCAAATTCTACCCACACTTGTAAATACAGCGGTTTGTGACCTAGACAGAGGATCACAGCGCGAGCCTCAAACTCACCACACCCTGTGTTCAGCCCCAAATGCCACACCAATCTAAAGCTTTTCAAATCGCCTCCCTGGTGAGATATGTTTTGCAGGGTGCAAAACTTACATAACTCTCACAAAGACAGGAAGTCCCACAAAGAGCAAGCATGCTCTTTCTGGATGCCACAACGTGCGGTGGAAGGGTCGGGGTTTTAAAGCAATATATCACATTGATATCACATTTTCATGCTGATAACAGGCCGACAGCAAGTCTGCCATCACAGTCCACAAGCATGTTGCTGTGCTTAATCTGGGGTTGCAGGAGGGGACGTGGTGGATTGTCAAACACCGGTATAGGTGAGAAGAATAGTGGGAATGAAAAACAATGGAGGGATCGTGGCCTAACCCGCGGTATCCACAGGGGAGTCCTCAACAAAAAAAAATGCACTGCTGATTGATTAGACCCGAGAATACAATGACCTGGATGAATGGTAATATTCACAGCTATAATAGATAGATGATTACATTTAAGATTATAAATAATTTCACAAAAATCCATTGGCTGTGTAAACATATTTAACTGCTTAGCGTACAGTATTTGTATATATTGGAATGTTTTTTAGCATTTTTTATGAACACAAATGTGAAGAATATCAAAGAGGCCCCTTGAGAGAGATAGTGAATATATTGGTAGAAGGATGCTGCATTTAGAGCTGCCAGGTAGGACCCGTAGAGGAAGACCAAAGAGGAGGTTTATGGATGTAGTGAAGGAGGACATGAGGGTAGTTGGAGTGAGAGAGACAGATGCAGAAGACAGGGTTTGATGGAAGCGATTGATTTGCTGTGGCGACCCCTGAAGGGAAAAGCTGAAAAAGAAAGAAGTTGCCACAATTAAATAACAGACCTGTGGTAACACTGTGATCGTCACACTTTTCCTCTTTGCCATAATTGCTACACTTATTATAATATAACACCAGTGACTCGGTGAATGAATCACCTGATTAGGAATCACTGGATGTCTTTCAAAAACCTTAAGCATCAGAACACAGCTGCCCCTTCATGCATATGTATTCATTCCTGTGAATATTGTCATTCATCAAGGTCATTGTATTCTCAGAGCCTTGGATCGCTCACAACTGGACTGTGCAGGTTGGTCTCAGAAGATGTTTGGCCTCTCATCCGAGCAGACTTCATCAGTTCATGCTCAATGACTAGATAGGACAGCTGTAGTGTTTTCATTGAATAAATTACCCAAATAGCTTTATAGGACACTGGTACACTCTCTAAAGTATAGGGCCCCCCTGGGGTAGGGTCATTAAAAACATAATAAATAAATGAATTCACAACACTTAATATGCATGTATTAACAAGACTTCATTTTCTGCATGGTTTGTCCATCACATCTCAAATACAAGCAATCAAACAGGAAAGCACCAGCGAAAAAAAAAACAAAAAAATCAAATTAGCTACACTGTTAATCGGGAAAAAAGACATAATTAATTTTCTTTTTATTATTATTATATTCTTAATATTAAAATTCAAACATATTATTTAATATAATATTTTAACATACACATATATATATATATGTGTGTGTGTGTTAAAATATTATATTATAATATTATATATACTGTATACATATATATGTGTTAAAATATTAAATTAAATAATTTGCTTAGTATATATATGTATATATATATATATATATATACATATATATATAAACAGTTATTATTATTATGTAAAATGTGAAAGTTAATGGTATAGTTCATTTGATTGCTGTATAACAACAATAGTAACATTAACATTTAGTAATTACTACAATTTTGTAATTTAGTAAATACATCATAATTTTTCTACCATTTTCTTCTGGTACTTACAACACCAGGAAAGATTTTGTTGAGCCGGTCCACAGCTGCAATGGCTTTAGACTTCCCTCCTCCGAGGCAGTCTTCAAACTCGTAGAGAGGCTGTCGGACCGGATTGGAGTAGGAGATTTTTGCATTGTCTACAAAGGTGATGTGTCTCACGCCCCAACCCTACAAGAAGGAGGAAGAAAATATCAATTTGGTGATTACTCTCATGCAACGTTCCATTCTTCCATGTTGTCTCACCATCAGGGTCCTGGCCACATTGCAGCCCAGAGTCCCAGCGCCCAGCAGAAGACATTTGGTGCTGACCACTTTGTCCAGGTCCAGTGAAGGAACGAGCCTCCATCGCATCAGTTTGAGGTTAAGGTCCACAGAGGACTCTGCAAGCCTAAATGGGACAACTCACTTCCAGTAACTTACAGTATGGCTTTGCATAGACCTGCCTGGCGATATAGTCAAACGTCTACTTTAAACAAATACAGTGAACCTAGCCTTTGGCTGGCATGAGTCAAAACTAGCATTTATAATAAAATATGTATTACAAGTATATAAAATGTCATTTATTTTTGCTTTTTTTTTGAGAATTTTAAAACCATGGCCTCCATCCAAATCCCAAGGTCATAAACAAAATGTATGCTTTTCAAACATTCTATGTAAAAAAGTAATACAAGAATACTTGATTTGGATCGATATCGGTATCATCCAATATTCAAGGTGGAAAATATCTGAATTGTATCAAAAGTTAAAACAGTTTTATGGGGACATCCCTACCAAAAATGAATCAAACAGTAATGTTAATAATAATGTCATGTTTTTTTGTGCACTACCTTTTGGGGTCCATACATTCACTGAGATTGACCATTCTGGGTCCCATGGCCCCTTTTGGGTTCTTCTCCCAGCCGACGCTCTTTGGACACACTGTGAACATACACACGGTGAAATAAGTTCATTTTCAATGTCCAAGGACAAAATTTTGTGCAAATGCATTTATGATAAACTCGATTTGGACTTTCATAAAATGCGTATGAGATGTTAATATAATGCATCTTTCTCCCTTCATGATGTGCTGTGTCTTGCTTTTAGGTGGTTTCTAAAAATAGGCTCCAGCGTGCCCCCACGACCTGAGTGAGGACAAGCGGCATAGAAAATGAAAACCAGGCATTACAGTGAACAAATAAACTGAAGAAATGACTGTATATTTGTATGTATTAACAGTTCCAAATTAACTGAAGATGTCCATCAAGCTAAAGGACACCACATGAGTCTAGAACAAGTCTCTTTAATAGTATGTGAATCAGCATTTAAAGCGGGATCTTGAACAAAAGGTTCTTTTTCCACTATTAGAAGTGTTCCGCGTTTTTTTTTTCTTTATTTTTTACCAGCTACCCTCCCACACCATAGCGATGTTTTGACCACCGGTGCTATACGCACCTTATGTCAGCTTATGGATCCTTTGGGACGTTCCCTCCTGCGACCCAGAACACGGTGAAGACCCAAAATGTGCTGCTTTGTGTACCGTCATAGCAGTAACCGCGAGTTCCCATACTCGGCGCGTCAAACTCATTAAACTACTTACGATTTAAGATGTAAGTGGAAACAATATCCAATTCATGTTTTTCTTTATCTTCCTTTTTATTTGTAATTGTAATTAATGAAATCAATTAGTTACCGCCGTTAATTTTTCGTTTTGTTTTGTGTTTTTTTAATTACGTACTCCTTTTTAGAACATTACATGTAAATGCCTTATGGCCAATTGTGCAAATTATACAATTACATAATGCCCTCTGAAATCCACCACCACACCCAGTGGTAAACATTTCTGCAATCAGTTAAAATATGCATAAGAATACCTACACATTTTCGCAAAAAAAAAAAAAAGCATTACCAGAGTCGATGGGGAGTTCAGGTAATTTAACCTGAAAAATGATGCTATGTTGAATGGAGCGGATTCCCTGCAGAGTTCTGTCCCTGAAACAGAGAACCTCCACCGTGTCCACCTTAGAGCCCCTAACACAAACACACACACAAAAAAAAACTGAAAACCCATTTGATTTCTAAAGTATGCTGTGACATTCTCACCCAAGTATGATGCAAACAGTGGCAACAAATTTCACCTAATAAGGTAGTCAACGGGCTGCATTCACAAGCGGAATTCCAGGGAAAACAACACAAAATGAGACAAGCTGTATTTCTCTTGTCGCCAGCATTAACAGTTTATGTCAAACAGTGGGGGACATGCACCAGATGGATGAAGTTTGTTTTGGATAAAAAATGCCTGCAAGCCAAGCACTTTGAAAAAAATAAACAAGAGCAGCTATAACAACCGGCTGCACCGGTGTGCAAGTGGTTAGTGTGCAGGCCTCACTTCTAGGAGACCCAAGTTCAATTCTACCCTCGGCCGTCTCTGTGTGGCGTTTGCATGTTCTTCCCGTGCTTGCGTGGGTTTTCTCCCAACCTTAAATATTCACCAAGTATTTCAGTGGATCCCCACTTGGGGTTACCGTCAGTTTTGGTTGAACTCCAGCGATCCATTTTCTATACCGCTTATTGTGGTATGCTGGGGGTATGCTGGAGCCTATCCCAGCTGACTTCGGGTGAGAGGCAGGGTACACTGTCGACTGGTCACCAGCCAATCGGAGGATTTTGGTTGAACGTAGAGCTTTTATTCTACTGATATTCACTGAGAGCACCCAAAAATGTAGGGAAGCCATGAAGACAGAAAGACATTCAGAGCAAAACATTCTGCACAACAGGAGCACCCATGCACGTGCACGCACACACACACACACGCACACACACAACGAAAGGTGTTTACCGCTGGCTAGCTAAGAGGACCAGTAGATTTCTCAAAGGCCATCCTGGATGTTGAGACAGAGTACATGGATCATACACACCCACAGTGACCTAGAAGAAACATAAAAATAATAATTTATTGTAGTCAGGTTTGGAACCATATTAACTGTGATAAAAGAAGAATTATGCATATTTAAAAGATTTTGCCATGCATGTCCGAAACAACCGCATTATACTGTAATTATTTGTCATTTAAGATATTTTTTTATGTTGTAAACAGTGATTAAGTTATTTTTATAGTTGAATGAGTTCAAAATGTTCATAGGTTACTTAAAACACTACCTGTACAAATAATAAAAGGGAATGAGTTTGTTCTCGGAACACATTATTTACCATTTCAATTATTTCCTATAGTAAAATGGCTGTAAAATACATATAACCGCCACTTAAGAAATTCCACTGAACTACAGTACTGCATTAGCATAGACCACCAAAGTAGGCAGTCCGGGGCTGCCATGGCAACATGCTGTTCTCCTTACAACAAGTCAGTGCACTGTCAACATATCTGTGAAGCTAAAATTGCTGCCATAAATTTGTCTGTAAAAATAATAGCCAACCTTGGTGGTACAGGGGAAGAATGTCGCCCACTCTGCAAGCAGGGCCAACTCAACGGCGTCTTCTGTGTACTTCATTAGGAAATAAGGAACAGCAGTGGTCCCGCCTTTGATACACAGACGATCATAGGACTCCTGCAACGCTGCGATCTGAGGCAGAGACAATTAGAAGTCATAAATAAAAAAGTGTGTCTGCATATGGACACCCCTGATGCTGTATATATCCAGCTTGAAAAGGGCAACAGTGCATAATGTATCAAATAATACTTTGCAATACCTTCAGTTTAATAAGGCATAATAACATGTGATTAATGCATCTCTCTGTGTTATTGATTCCTTTAATATGTTGGTGATTAGAATAAATGAATCGAGATATGACATTTGTATCTCGCATTGAGCACATAAATCACGTTGTGTGTGTGTGTTGGGTTCAGACTTTTTTTTTTGGTATTTCACTTCAAATAATGCAAGCACTGATGTATAATGTTAATAACCTGTTTTGCTGAGAACACCTTCTCTAGGACAGAAGGCTGCTTTATGATCTTTATCCCTTCTGAGAAGCAGAGTGCAGGAAAGCAGAACCAGTAGTAGAAGTGGTACTTCTTTAAGTCCTGCATGAAGATGGGAAGAAAGTATATATTGCAATTGATCAACTCCTGAATTTGCACATTTTAATGCCATTAATATCATATCACGTACCGCAAAGGTCAGTAGAATAAACCTGCAGAGCACGGCTGGGTCTCTTAGCGCATCTCCTGACTGAATGGCATCCCAAAGCTACAAAACATTACAAGGTTTTCCACTCCCATGCAACTACACTTTCTTTCATTTTGAGGTTATACATGATATTTTACCTCTTTGGATTCTTTGTCCAGCAGAGCCTTCTTATCAGTGCTTTTAAATGCATCCAGAGTGTTGGTGTTGTACAGTTTGCCAACAGCCGCACAGCAGTGAGCCGGAGTTGAACCATCTCTGATATTAAAAAAAGAAATAAAAACATCAGTGGCACCCCCACATTTGGGTTTCGAATATTAGCTTTATACAGTATTTAATATACAGCTGTGAGTGTTAGCAAACATCAACAATGGAGAAGAACGGGTATCTCCTGTGTTTACTTTTCCACATTTTATCCAAGGGAAGACTGAGGAGAGCAAGAAACGAGTTACTGCAGCAAAGTGGAAATTCTATCCAGACAGAGAGAGCTACGCTAATGTTAGTATGAGCTTGTTTATCGCTTTTAATTGGTTCCGGACCCTACCAATAAATTTCCAAAATGTAGAATTTAATATACTTAAAGAATTTTATAATTCTCTTAAATATTTTCACAGTTAGAGTATGGAAAACCTGTTGATGACTTTGTAAGTACAATTTTACCATTATTAGAGCCATGCAAACATGATATAACACCCCTATAGTAACCTTAATTCCGTCATATTACTCAATATGGTAGATATAATCAGAGAAAATAAGCCATTTACGATATTTAAACATTTAAAAAAGACTTGAGCTTGTGTCTGTACTGGTCAAGAAGCGATGTCGAAGATTAAGAGTTCAATTTCAGCTGGAGTATGGCCTCAACAGTAGCCTGTGTTATTATGATGATGATGACGATGGCTAATATGGTGACTACTATTATTATGCTACTATTGTGAGATAAATAAAAAATAATATAAGTAAATAAGTAAATAATACAAGTCTGTTGTTGGCGATCAAGTCTGATGCATGTAGTGACGTCTCGTTGCCAATGTATACTGCCTTAAACTATATTTGTATTTTATTTCATTTGGAACATTTGTCTTCTTGAAAATGCTTAATTTAGGTCAAGAATACATAACATTTGCTTTAAAAATTAATTAATTAATTAATTTTTGGAAACCACAGATGAGAACATTGACACAATGAGAACATTTTGTTGTTTCAAACTGCCTCTCATAAATTATTTTTATTGTTTTATTTGAATTTTATTTTATATGACATGACAAAATCATCAGAATGTTTAATCAAAATCAGAAAACATTGATATGTAATACTTTGCTTCTCGTATATAGCCGCTAGTGTTAAGCTGCAAGTTTCGAAATGAAGTAATGAAGAAGTGGACGCACTTAAAGCTTGGGTAAAAAGTTACGACATTGCCATCTGCCGCAATGCTGTGCTACACCCACTCTGCTGTCAATCACTGTCAAAACACTTCACATTAACAATTCAAAGTCCACTTCATCTGTTCATATCTCCTATCTGGCTCTGTTAGCATAAATCCTCCTGACTTACACCTCAAACGCACTGAACTCCAAGGTCAGGCGGGTGGGCAAACCAACCGGATCACCTATAAGAAAAACATGAAGGCATGTTTTAACATACAGTGCATGATGACAGTGTTGGTGTTGTTATTCGCAGCAGCACATGCTTCTCTAATCTTTACCATTGTAGTAGTATCCCTTGATGCATTTGGGGCTCTCATCCAGTCTGTAATCGTTAAGTTTCTTCTGTGTGAGTTGATGCCAGAAGCCTGCCTCCAAAGCACTGCTGAAGGGAGCAAACTGCAGCTTAAGGTCTGCAGAGGCCTCACTGTGGTCGGACGCCATAATGACCTCACGCTAGAAAAATTACACAAATGAATAGAGAGCTACATATTTTTTTTGTACACACAGTATACAAGGTTTTCAATTTTGCCAAACGCCCTTTTAATTGAAAGTTTTATTTACATTACATTACTGTTATAAAATGTATTAATTATGTGTTAGGATCTGATAGAATAGCAATACTATAGCTGCAGAGTGCACAAACATTTTACACATCCTGGAATATCAAAAAGATGATCAAAGATTCAACAATAGCTTTTTATACTCTTTATAGTCTGAATTGTTGGTTTAATTTTATGTGCCACGGAGCAATAAAAAGCCTTTGGTCTATTGGTCTATTTAAAAAATATAAGCAATATTAAATACTTATCTATGGAGTTGTCCGTGCTATTTGCCCAAACCGATCACTTGACAAGTAAATATTCGTTTAAACATAAATATTATTTTGCACACTACTTGGAGATTAACTTGTATTAATCTAAATTTGATTAATAAATAACATTGACTTTTATTCAGCCGTATTAAAGAGTAATGCGATTTCACTTCTCGATGCCAAACCATAAAACATTTGTAAGGATGTTATTTCATTAGGTTTGTCAGCAATGCCAAACTAAATCAACCATACCGACTACATTTACAAGTGCAGCATCGTGGAGGAAACAAGAGGATCCCCCTTCCCCAAAACGTTCGGGTGTCAAAAGGAGCAAAATCATTTCCCCACACAAGACTCAAATCAACCAAGCTTTTCCACTTACCACAGGATTCTTTCTTCCGCGTTTAGTGGTCACGTGATAACCGGGGCGTAAACAAAGCTGTGCACTATGGGTAGTTGCCGTTAGCCATACAACCCAGTGAATGATAGCCTAGCTTACTTCACGGTACATGCACCATTGAATAAAACACAAAGAACCAGAAGATAAACAGAAAGGCGCAAACGATAAAGCACGAAAACACGGACAAAAACCTGTAAGTGCCGTTTCTTTTCATTGCGAACACAACATTTGGGTACACTTTTTATAGACTAGCGCCGGTGTACAGAATGTGTGCATAGACGAGGAACGCCTGTGGTAATATGATAATCATGATAATCTCACTAACGTCCAGCAATTTAAGTCCCGCAAGCAAAAAAATAAGCACAGAAAACAAAACTTTGCAGCGGGCCGACAGCTGCTGTTTGAAATGAAAACGATCCCGGAAGTTGGAAATCTACTCCATCCAACCACAGTGTCACAGAGTTAGGGACTGTCTTAAAAGAACATGGCCAAAAAAGAAAACGAAAAGTGTTTCGTTTTACTTCATTGTCATTTGTCACTAGTCATTTAAATGGTAATCATTTAAATAAAATGTAATCCTTGTTTTTTTATGGTAGCTTGTCTGCCAGAATTAATTTCATTTACTTCATACAAATGTTCATTATTTGTTAATATACAGGGATTGTGATTTTGGAATATTTTGGGGGGGCTTTAATTCCCTATAATTTGTTTATACATCCATTCATTTTCTACACCGCATCCACACGAGGTTTGCAACAACCCATCATCCATTCATCATTTGCACGAAACCATTCATCATTTACACTAAAATTAATACATATTCCGGTGTCTGCAATACATATCTGCTCCTGTGCAATATTGTGTGTATATCTTGGATATTGTGTATCTATCTTGTATATATCTATTAAACTGTCTTTTTTTACTTTTACTTTTTGTATACTTTTTTTTACTTAACTATTGCATTGAAAGGAGAAGCTCTCCAATCTCGTTGTACATCTTGTATAATGCCAATAAAGGCCATTCCATTCAGAGAACATACAAACTCCACACAGAGATGCTCGAGCAGAGAATCGAAGCCGGATCTCCGAGCTGTGTGGCTAACCACTCATTGTACAACCTAAAATGTGTCCATCATAACCAGAATAAAACACTGGACAAAGATTTTAGGAAAGCAAAAAAAAGATATGATATTTATTTAGTTAACAATATACTGTACAAAACAACAAAGGACAATTCGATGCAATTATTTGAGCAAAATAAAGTCAGTGGTGCAAAAATAACTATACAAAAGTAAAAAAAAAATATTGACTGTCATTCAAATTCTTAAACATTTTGCCCCCGAAAGCCCACCTGTATCCAAGGAGTTATTTGTGGAAAACACATCAACGAGAACGGAAAAACATCAATCTCAAGTTGAAGTTTAAGTTAGCAGAACACAGTGGAACCACAGCCATTAACTATTCATCTCCTGTTCACATAATTTGTGCCCCTTGTTCAGTTTGACTCCCCCTCCCCGATTCATAATAAGATCAGCAGGCCTTCTCCTGATGCAAAACATGATAATGTGCTCTAATCGAGCCTGATCGAGGCTCTTGAGTTCCAAATATTGAATCAGTGCAAATATATTGCATGTCTGAATATTATCTGTGTCCCCACAGCCTTGTGCAATGGTTACATAAAATAAGTCACATTGTTTCAACTCCTTTTTATGGCAAAAAGCAATTCCAAGATGTTTTTTTTTAGGTTTTATTGAGACAATGAACGTAAAAAACTAACAACATCTTTCTCGAAGATTGTTTCCCCACAAATAATCAGCCACAACCAAGACATTAATGTTGCATTATCATTTGTATAATAAATCCTGTCGCCATGAGTCTCAATGTGAAACTTAATACATTAAAAAAACACACACAAACACACAAACTATCTGTATACTCTTGTTTAATACACACTGAATGGAAAATGGAAGCCTATACATTCATACGTTCTTATTTTCAAGATAATGTAAACCTTGAAACCGCATAGTCACAAGCGTGTGATGGACTTGCATTCAAAGAGCATCATATGGGTACATGGAACCAAAAGCATGCAGGGAGAGCATGTAGAGTACAAACAGATCCATAAAAGCACTATAATCTATGAATAACAATGAGACAACAACGGTGACAAGGACAAGGTGGCCCTTGGTACCCGCATCATCGCTTTGTGCCATATCCTGTGTCCATCAAGACCCCTTATAACTAGAAAAGAAAAAAAATAAAATGATCTGACCTTGGACCTCTGCTACTTCAGTCTTTTTGTATTTGACACATCTCAAAATCAATAGAGTAATTGCTTTTCTATTGGGAGGATAATAAAAACATAGAGAATAATTATAGTTTTTTATGGATTTGTTTGTGCAACTCTTCAACTCCTTAATCGCATCGCACAAAAGTGTGAAAATTTGTCAAAACTTTCACCCCTATTGTGTTTCCTGTGCTATTAATTTTCTGACAAATACACCACATGGTGGTGTTATTATTAAACACCCTTGGATTGACCCTCATTAGTCGACTTGACTTGAAATCTCACCACTCATTACAGGGATGTCCAAAGTGTGTACTATTTTCTTGACTGCCTGTGGCACATTCTAAAAGTATAATTTAACAAGAAAGCTAAACGGACAAACAAAAGACAACAACAATGAAGTCAAAACATAAAAAAATAAAAGAGTTCTAAGAAAAAGTCCTAATATTATGAAAAAAACATAATTAGTAGCAAAATGTCATAAGAAAAATGTCATATTATGAGAAATAAACAAAACAGACGCTGACATGAGTGGCTAGCGGGGTGTCGTGTTAATGCGCCAGATAAAACTAGTTTTTTATCTCGTTTTTTAACTGCTACAATAACAATATTGTTACAGCTTGGTTAATATAGATGTCCGTTATGTAAAATAGAACACTGCGTTTTTTTTAAGGGGTTCTTTGTGAGGACTTTAGCATCAAAATACATACTATGACGTCCATTGTTCGCTAGCTCATATTAACTAGTTTTCCCGTGCAAGAATGCACAGAAAAAAGAAAGAAATACATGTTCATGTTTCACATAAGAATTGTGAATGATGGGTAAAATCCCCCACAAAATACAGTTCCCCTTTTCTTCATGTTGTTTTCACCTCTAAATGCAGTCTGAAATTGCAATGTTTGATGACACGGTTGGCCACTGTTAATCACATGTTCCAGTATTGTTGCTCACAAAAAAATGGTGCGTTCACAAAAGATGCTGTTGTCTAAGTGAGGGGTCCTTGTTGTGGCCATTTTCTACCGCTTATCCTCATTAGGGTCGCTGATATGCTGAAGTCTATCCCAGCTGTCTTCAGGCGAGAGCTGCGGGTACACCCTGGACTGGTCGCCAGCCAATCACAGGACACATATAGACAAACAACCATTCACACTCACATTCATACCTATGGACAATTTGGAGTCTCCAATTAACCTAGCATGTTTTTGGAATGTGGGAGGAAATATCCAACTTTCTTGGAAGCTGGTGTTTGCCCGCCTATTTTCATTGAGGTCGAGGTTGTGTATCCGATCCAGATGTGAATACCTGGAAATAAATGCTTCTTTTGTTTTCAGTCTACAGCAAAAATAAAATAATTGGCGTTACTGTCACTGTATGTCTGAAAAGTTGGAAATGTGAGATAGGGCCCCTTTAAATAAAATACTACCTGTATGACTGTATTCTGTTATTAGCACAAACATTTCAACTTCAATAATATACTGATGAAACAGAGAGATGCTAGAATGACTGTCACAAATTGGCATGCAGAATGTTTTTGAAGACTCTTTTAAAATTCCTATTACATAGCGGGTATATGAAAGGGTTTAGGGTGGAGTTGAAGTAACCAAGCCATATGGTGAACATGTGCAGGTCGTGGTGTACGCACTCCCTGCAGAATGCCATCACCATGAAGGTTATGAAGTACGGAATCCAACACAGCAGGAACGCTGCGATGATGAAGCCCAACTGCCTGGCTGCCTTATGCTCTTTGTGGATCCTCAGGCTTTGAAGCCTCTCCCTAGAGTGCTCCACGAACCTTTGCCATGTTTGTCTTAGAGTCATCTCATTGGCCACGTCTAGGTCATCGTTGTCGTCGTCGTCGTCGCCCGCCTTCGACCATGGTAAAGCGTGACCGGGGTCAAAGTTATTGTTGACTACAGATGAGCAACTCTGCACTTGACTGATGTCACAAACGCCACTGACAGATTTTGGCACCGTGACGTGGCATTCATTTAAAGATGATTCACGATTCATTTCTGAAATGACGTCTTCTGGTTGCAAGGAAGGGGGACTGACAGGAACAACAGCGTCCTGGTTCTTCTCCTCAGAGGATATGGAGCCCTTTCCTGGTTTAGTAGACACTGTAAGTGGCTGTGTCACTGCCAGGTCTGGACATTGCGCACCGATTTTTCTGTGCGATCTGGAAAGAGCACTTTTGGTCTTCTGAAACTCCTCAAGGGAGTACGTCTGGTCTAGAAGCTTCTGGTCAAGCTGCCTTTTTAACAGTTTCATTGGAGCGTCGCTTTCCTTTTCCGGGGACTTAGAGGCGTTTGATGTCTGGATATTTTGCCCGTTTTCATTTTCCCCGAATGAATTAGTTGGGTGGATGATCCTCTCTCTGTCTCTGAGATGTTGCCTCACTGCTAAGTAGATATGAGTGTAAAACCAAAGCATCAGAACTGAAGGGACATAAAAATTAAGAACAGATGTAATGACTTTGAACCATGTGACAAAGCGGAAGTCTGTATCACACTTGTTTTCCTCTTCGGGTTTAAGTTCTACACGGGTAAAGGACCTCCATCCTAGAATAGGAACAATCCACATCATTGACAACAGCCAGGCTCCGGATATCATCACGCTCGCTTTCCCTCGTGTTCGATACTTTAGGTACTTGAGCGGTTGTCTAACAGAGCGGTACCGATCCAAACAGAGGATAAACAAACTAAAAATAGATGCGGTACTCGCCACATAATCCATAATTAGCCAAAACTGACACACGGCCCTGCCCAACTTCCACTCGTCCTCCAGCAGATACACCAAGTTGAGTGGCATCACCGTGGTTCCGACAATCAAGTCGGCCAAGGATAAACTAACAACGTAGAGGTTCCCCACCGTGTGCAAGCTCTTCTCTTTCTTTACAGCGTAAAGAACCAGCAGGTTCATTATGATGGTGAGGAGAGACAGAAAGCCCAGAGAAACACCCAAGAGGACGCCATGAAGTCTGCCATGGAGGGAAAGCGACTGATTGAGCGTCGAGGCATTAGGGTCATCCAGGTGGATGCCCCGGCTGGTGCAGACGCTGCTGTTGTTGTCGTAGCTGTTTGTGTTCAGGTATAGATGGACCGTGGAGAGTGACAGAGCAGATTCCATCCTATGAGCCTATCGATCCAGTCCCATGGTGGTAAACACAGCTGTGGGTCCAAGCGTGTGGAGAAATAGGGTCTGATGAGGTAAGAACCGAAAGGTTATACTCAGTATGGTCTCAATCCTCATTCCATTGATTACACCAATTTCGCCTATTTACACCTGGAAGACATGAAGCAGAATAAGTGTTAGAACCCTGAGATGTCCATATGGTAACCATTGGTTACCATATTGAATTGAATGTAAGACAACCCTGAATATACTGTAAATTTCTTTTTTACACCCAAATTTTAATTTTAATTTCAATTTTAAAAAGTAATTTCATATTTCTCGTTTGATGACTTTGCTTCATTCATCACCATTATTATATTATTAAGCAAGTGTGCTTCAGATAACAACTGCATCTTTCCCGGTCATTGGTGTGTGTGTGTTTGTGTGTGTTTGTAGCAGGGCCGTTGACAGTGGGCGACAAAATGGGTATCTTGTCCCAAGCCCAGCCATGAAGGGGGGCCCAGAACTGGTGTGTGTGGGTGTGGCGAGGGGTGGGGACCCACTCAGATTATTTTGTCCCGGGCCCAGCCAAAGCTGTCAACGACCCTGTGTGTGAGTGACAAGGAAGAAAACAAACCAGTAAACAGTACAGTCCTTTAATGGGTTCGACTGGGAGAGATTAATGGTAAGCCCATAAAATTTGCCATTTTTAAAGATACTGTACAATTATTGTTCCATAGATCTGTAGACCTACTTTACGGATAGTGTGACATCTCACAAAAGAAGACTTTTCTAGAAAGTCAAAAATGTTTTTTTTATAGTTTTACAGCAGTAAAGAAAACAATTTGAAATGCAAATCAATACATATAAATGTCAAATGAAAGGGCTAAATTAACATTCATTCATTCATTCATTTTCTACCGCCTTTTCCTCACGAGGGTCACGGGGGCTGCTGGAGCCTATCCCAGCTGTCTTCGGGCGAGAGGCGGGGTACACCATGGACTGGTCACCAGCCAATCACAGGGCACATATAGTTAAAATAACATTTTTGGTTAATTTACCTCCATTGAAGACATTGTTGTTGACAAAGACACGATGTGGCAGCAAGATCAACATGGACACCGCCTTCTTGAACACCACCATTCAATAGTTCTAAGTTCAACTGTCTCCAAAACGGAATTACCAGCAATACCAATTTGATAAAAGAGGTGGGAAACAATACTGTCCAATCCATCTTGCTGTCACATCTTTTCAACAATAATTTCTAAATGTTTTCTGCATGTAAAACTATCATTGTAAAACTATAAAAACTTATTTTTGAAACTTGTGGAATAACTGCGTTCGTTGGCAAAGAACTACAACCACCACTGATGACATCATAGGTGAGCGACGGATCGTAACCATAGAATGTTAACAAGGACGTTTTGAGATAAAAGAACACAGTTAGATCACTCAGTGTATTAGAGTGTAATATAGACCATATTGCATGCTAATATATGCAAACAAAATTTTGGCTTAAATTTTCGACATGTCTGGGGTTGGATTCATAATCCATCAAGGTGGGCTGAGAAATGTAAACATGATTTCCTGTTATTTTTTAAACTGAAAGTTTGGATGGACTCCCTTGTGCTTTTTCATTCACTGTCCAGCTGGCTTTCTTTAACACTCAGTCACAACGAGGAAAGGGTGGCAAATCCCATCAGCGGACAAACTGTGATACTGAACCGCTTATGTGTGGTGGTTATGTATGAGAGACACAATTTGGATTCCTGCAATTTGTACTTGTGTGAATTTGCATAGCTCAGCAAGACATCTGATATCAGAACCCATGGCGATAGTCTTAACGGTGATGCTTTTGTCTCAACTGTGTGATATATTGATTCCACAGAGAGCAGATGGAAATAGGCTTATACCCGTTGCCGTTGCCATGGAGGCAGGTGTGAGTGTACACTATGTACAGCCTTTATGGAAATGCTTCATTCTGAAGAGTGACAATATGATTTGATACAATGCAACATTTACAGTTGATGTAGACATTAATCTTACATTATAAAATAAAGGAGCCTATTTATAAAAGCGCTTAATTTTTTACTCCTAATCAACATTTTAAGATCAGTTGAAAAGTTGCAACAATTTTCACTGATCTTAAGAAGGTTTTCAGTAGAGCAGGGGTCTCAAACACGCGGCCTGCGGGCCAAATGTGGCCAGCAGGACACTGGTTTGAGGCCCCCGCCTTGATATGAAAGTTTAATGTTAGTGCGGCCCGCGCAAGTTTGATATGGATGCTGTATGGTATCATGTACCCAGAAAAAATTATTACGTTTGATTAATGTTCATGTTAAAGGTTAAATAACTGTCAATAGTTATCCTCCCTATCCGTGTGGAAGTGGTAGGTTTTTGGCTATTTAAGTTTAAAGGAAATAACTTGAAGGCTACCGTTTAGGTCGCTAGCTCTCTAGTTTGCGAGTTAGCATGTGTCTCAAGACCCTGCAGTTGCGCAATATGTTAAAAATTGTATAAATGTGACTATAGTCGTGTTTTGTCATGTCTACAGGGCTCTAATAATGCTTTGTTCATTTTAATCTGAAAAAAATAAATTGTCTACCCACCAACTATATGTGGTTTCTTAAGTTTTTATTATTTGCCATTTTATTATTATTATTATTATTATTATTATATTTATTTATTACTGAATTTATTACTTACTGATATTACAGAAAAAAAATTAAGATATTTGAGAACAGTGGAATGTTTTATCAGAGCTTTTATTGTAGAAAATCGGAACCAAAGCACTGAAAATTCTTTTTTTAATAAATGCGTTTTTTTTTTTTTTTTTTTTTTTTGGAAAACCTGATGCGGCCCAGCCTTGCCCAGACCCTAGCTCCAGTGGCCCCCAGGTAAATTGAGTTTGAGACCCCTGCAGTAGAGCTTCAAAATGCAAAGATATCAGAGTGGGAAGAAAAAGGTCTGAGTAAGAAATGTATTGGAAACAAGCATTGAACTGAAATAGGCTGTTCATTTGTCTACTATAGTTGCAGACCACATTTAATAAAAGAACAAATCCCTCCTAAAATAGAAATATTTAAAAAAAGGACTTAGTAATGAGTAACCTATGCCATTCTTATTCACCTGAAGAATTGGCTTGGGAATGCTTGATGCCAGTGTTTCCAGGAGGTGGTGGAGATGGCTTCATGGAGAGCAGACCAGATCATGACGGTGCCCCCTCCATTGTGCCGTGTGGAAAACATTGCATGTTCTCCTTGTCATGCCAGTAACTTTGGAAGCCATTGGGATCAGTGTGGTTTCATTTTTTCTCATCAGAGAACAAAATGTTCTTCCACTTCCACTTCGTCCAAATTCCAAATCGGCAATTTTGAAGTTCGTTTTTTTTTTCTTCTTAAAAGCCTTCTCTCGCAGATGCCATCTGATGGTTATCTACACTCTGCACCACTAACAACCTTAATTTGGGTGGAGAATCCACTGTCTTGACAGACAGCCAATTGGATCCTCAAGGCTGGTAACATTTTTATTTTGGGGGGGGGGGGGTCTACCACTTGGCTGTCTTGTTCCATAACCCTCACTTGAAAACATTTCAAATGACTGTCTCACTGTGTCCAACCTCAGTTGCAAAGGTGTGCTGCAAAAGCTCAATAACTCGTGCATTTAGTTTGGAGCATGTTTTTGTCCCACAGGGAAGCTACAGGTGGCTTTCAAATTAATGAAGATCATGCCTAAGTTACCTTTTTAAATTGTCACTTAAAGGGGACCTATCATGCTCATTTTCAACCCTTTGTATTGAGATGTGGACTCCTGTAGAGCAGCTATTGAGAGATGGGAAAAACATATATAGACGAATATAAATATTTCAGATTTTGTGTATGTGTGTGTAGAAAAAAGCTGTTTTTTCTGCATGAAATACAGCTCAATAGATACCTATTCCAGAAACCACAGAACGGGCACAATTGAAACACCCATATAAAGGCCCATTTTGACATATGACTCATGTCAGGTCATATCTATGCAATCCAGGTTTAATTTCACCTTTATTTTACCAGGTAAGATCAACTGAGAACAGCTTTTCATTTACAATGATGACCTGGCCCCAGCATAAATGAGTACGAGCCTTTATTCTTGTCACTTATACAGAAGTACAAGCGAAATTAAAATTAAAGTAACAATTGCAAGTATGTACTACATGGTAAATGGACTTTCACTTTTATAGGACTTTTATAACTTCAAAGCACTCAAATAAATTTGACATTGTTACCATGACAGCATTAGGAGCAACCCGGGAGTTCAGTCATTTACACACTCAACCACCTGAGCCATGCCACCCAAAAAGTGACATGACATTGTCGTGTAATGAAATGTGTAGCAGTCATAGTTGCTCTTTTCAGTGAACTTTAAAGCACTGAAATATTGTAATTAACCTTTTCTTTTTTGTGTATATCTTTAATACTCTAGAGATGACAAATGACAAAGAAGTAGTGTTTAAATGTGGGCTGCACGGCGGTCGTGTGGTTAGCGCGCAGACCTCACAGCTAGGAGACCAGGGTTCAATTCCACCCTCGGCCATCTCTGTGTGGAGTTTGCATGTTCTCCCCGTGCATGCGTGGGTTTTCTCCGGGTACTCCGGTTTCCTCCCACATTCCAAAAACATGCTAGGTTAATTGGCGACTCCAAATTGTCCATACGTATGAATGTGAGTGTGAATGGTTGTTTGTCTATATGTGCCCTGTGATTGGCTGGCGACCAGTTCAGAGTGTACCCCGCCTCTTGCCCGAACACAGCTCGGATAGGCACCAGCACCCCCGCAACCCTTGAATGAATGAATGTTTAAATGTGACTTTTAAAATATTATCATAAATATGGATAGCTGATATTATCCGGGAACTAATAATTATCGGCCTGATTTTTGCTAGTTTCTTTCGGCTTTTTCCTGAAGCTTATATCGCCATGAAAATGTGATATCTGACAACATCGACATCTCTACAATGCAAGCCGATATTAAGCTTTCAGCACCAACGTTGGAAAAATTCAACATTGCTTAAATTGCTGCACAGTGTAGATAATACTGTACCACTCACAAATCTCTTAGAAAAAGGTAACACTTCACATGCATCGTGATAACAGAGTTACAAAATCCTGCAGACCTGAATGTACCCAGAACCTGTACTTTGCTAATGGAGCTGATAAAAACACTCAACCTCAGCTACACAAAGCAACTGCAAAACAGTGTATTGCAGGGGTGTCCAAACTTTTTCCACCAAGGGCCGCATATGGAAAAGTCAAAGGATACAGGGGACATTTTGGTGCATTCTGTACATTAGATGTAAAGCTGAGAGTTCTACACCTATTCAAAATAATGCTCTTTGGGTATTTAAAACTTTGGTTGTATGATGTACATCACTCCATCAGGTCTATTACTCCCTCGGTCAGTACAGTAGGTTTGTTATTTTGTGACTTCAGTGTTAATTAGTTAGTTAGTTCAGATTTTCCAATGCCACACAAGTCAATTAGGTGTATCTTGCCAGTGGCCCTGTGTAATACTCTCCATACATAAAACCTCACTTAACAAAACCTGAACTAATACTTTAAAGTGAAAGTATGTCGTAATATGAACCCTATGTCTTGCTCCTGCAGAGATTTGGCGCAATTTTGAGCAATATTACTGGTAAAAAAAAACAAAACAGGAAGCGGTTTTTAAAGTTAAACCAAATGGTCAGCAAATCTAACAGCATTAATCTTGGAATACTTGGAATTCTATTTATTCTCCACATTATTATTTATTATTTATTATTTATTATTACACGGGAGCCAGGCAACGACATTTCGTTGGCAATTTCACTGCTGTGTTATTGTGCAATGACAATAAAGAAAGTCTATGTGTCTATGTTTATATGTCTATGAATACTAAATACTGGTTAGTATACCAGAACTATCTGAGTACTTGAAATGTCAGGCACTTAGGGAAATATTATGGAGAGGAGTTTACAGGATGCATTCTGTCTGCTTAGTCAGTGATGATGACAGTCAAGGGGGTTGATAACAACTACAGTTGAAAAGTGTCAAGTGCTTAATGGAAAGCAACGGGGCATGACAGCATCCATGAGTCACCAAATAACTGCTTTCACCTTTCCGCCGTAATAAACAAGGTAGGCTATAGATTAATCTCTAAAAGAAACACAGTTATTGCTCAGAGGCTGCTATAGTGTTCATTTAAGTAACTGGATTTATGTTGGAAAAAATATAACACAATTAATGAACAGCAGCCCCCTCATGCGGATTGTAGTATGTTCACTTCTGTCGCCTCATTTCACCCTGCAGCAGCCAAAATGTAAATCACAATGTCAATTGCGTGTATTCAACTAAATATAACAAATTCACGTGATTATTAATACTTGTATTATTTGTGGAATATTTTTGTCTGTATTGTAACTTTTAACCTACTAAATGATCGATAATTGCTATGCGTAATGACCATTCCCTGCTTGATCAACAAGCAGCGGAAGCATGAAGCACATTAAATCGAGCCTTCCCCTGTTCTGTTTTCTGACTGCCGTCATTTCAAATGCGTAATGACTCCCGTGTGACATAATTAACAAGCGTTCGAGCGCACGGTTTGTACCTTACAGCCACCCGCTGCGCCAATGCGCATGCAACTTTTACGAGCAGTTACGCACTTTTGGATGCAAACAAGCGCGCAGTCAAATATAGAAAAGAGTTTTAGCTACATGCAAAAATGAGGCTTGGATCTTACCAGAAATGTATTCCAGTCCGGCTGCTGCCCACTCAACGCGAAAAAAAGGCTGGAAGCTCTGAAAAAAAAAACAAAAAAACGGAGTGTGCCTCTGTCTCTCTCTCGTCTACCTTGAGTGTTCACCTTACCAACCATGTAAAGGAGACATGGCAATGGGAATCACAGTCTTAAATTCCTCTCTCAAAAGCCACCGAAGTTCAAGTGTTTCATAAAAAAACGAGCCATTAAATATTATATGTTAGCCATTAAACAGCACAGACACAGAAGTAGCAGTCTCTTCATGCGGAATCTTGGAGGAAGAGGAGGAGGATAGTGGAGGACATTAGTGACAAATGTGAGTCAACTGGTGGCCCACGTGCCAACTCTGACCCACCTGACCAGCAAACATAGACCCCTAGTGGTGCTCCAGCACTTGTCCTTTAGCTCTGCATGAGAAAACTGCACATTCTGCTGGAGCACAATTGTTTTCCCACTCATTTCATAAAAAAACAGTACTCTCTGTTAATAAGTCCCCTAAGAGCAATCATTTGAGTTCTTGTGTGGATTCTTCCTCCACCTGCTCTCAGGAGCTCACAAGTCACCATCACCCCAACCCCCCCACCTGCTGCAGCATGTCTCCTTTGACCCACAGCATCTGTCAGACAGTATTGAGTAGCTGCTGTGAAGTTATATATGTCAGAGATGTTCTGAACAGGGGCGGCACGGCGGTCGTGCAGACCTCACAGCTAGGAGACCAGGGTTCAATTCCACCCTCGGCCATCTCTGTGTGGAGTTTGCATGTTCTCCCCGTGCATGCGTGGGTTTTCTCCGGGTACTCCGGTTTCCTCCCACATTCCAAAAACATGCTAGGTTAATTGGCGACTCCAAATTGTCCATACGTATGAATGTGAGTGTGAATGGTTGTTTGTCTATATGTGCCCTGTGATTGACTGGCCACCAGTCCAGGGTGTACCCCGCCTCACGCCCGAAGACAGCTGGGATAGGCTCCAGCACCCCCGCAACCCTTGTGAGGAAAAGCGGTAGAAAACGAATGAATGAATGTTCCGATCAGGATTTTACATTGCCAATACTGATACTGATAATCCATGAGTGATACGATGTCGATAGTAGTACCGATCCCATACATGCAGTGTAAATGTTTACATGTACTACTGATTGTACTACTGGTATAATTTGTTTTAATAGCTTACTTGAAGCCAAACAAAGCCAATATGCGTTTTACCTAAACTATAACAAAATGTTGGTATTCACAATTCACATTTTTAAATTTCACAATGCATTTATTTCTAGTCTTCTCACATTATTGATTGAAGGTATAGGAGATACAATATCAATGTGATATGGGTATGCACAACAGATGTTTCAAGTCACATTCGTCGCATGTCACACATCATCAGGAGTCCAACGCAGCCCCGCACACAACAAAAGTTCCTCCTGCACTAAAAATGTCTGCATGCTCCCAAATCCGTACCAAGGCAGTACTCATCCATAAATTTTGCCCACACTCGCAAGTACAGTGGGTTGGGGCTGGGGCGTTGTAGCCCCTACTTCACGGATGATCACATCCCGAGCCGCAAACTCATCACACCTTGCAAAGTGCTTGCCCCCAAACGCTGCACCAATCTAAGCTTTTCAAAGCCCCACCCTGATGAGACATTTTGTGGGTATATTTTGCAGGGTGCAGAATGTATATCACTCTCACAAAGACTGGAAGATAGGCTTGTTTTTTGGGGGTGGGGGGGGCAGCGTTTTAAGTATAATAATATAATATTATAGTAATATATAGGCTGCAAGGTGTTCAAGTGGTTAGCACACAGGCTGCACAGCTAGGAGACCCGAGTTCTATTCCACCCTCGGCCATCTCTGTGTGGAGTTTGCATGTTCTCCCCGTGCATGCGTGGGTTTTCTCCGGGTACTCCGGTTTCCTCCCACATTCCAAAAACATGCTAGGTTAATTGGTGACTCCAAATTGTCCATAGGTATGAATGTGAGTGTGAATGGTTGTTTGTCTATATGTGCCCTGTGATTGGCTGGTGATCACTCCAGGGTGTACCCCGCCTCTCTCCCAAAGACAGCTGGGATAGGCTCCAGCACCCCCCCGCGACCCTCGTGAGGATAAGCGGTAGAAAATGAATGAATGAATGTAATATACGTATATCTCCTGTGGTGGAATTAACATATATGTGTTGTGAAGCTAAATGATAGAGACTCAGGTGACTGTAAACAATATTGTACTACATTGTATAACATCTGAGCTTAGGCTGTGACATTTGCTTTAACAGATTTACATTTATGGATCATCAAAAAGTCCAGGGATGAAAATCAAGTGTCATACTTTTTATGTAGGCCTGGCACACACCGTGGGCAGCTGAATTTGCAGAGCCAGAAATGTTCCATTAGGGTGGCCATAGGGGTGGAAGTAAGTGGATAACTTAATAAATAGTCACGGCCACCCCTTGCTACCCCCACTACAAATTGTATGTACACAGTAATTCCAGTAATTCAGATTTGAATGACATTTCATCTCCAGATAGATATTTATATGAATATATATCCTACATACCTTTTAACGTCTCCTGAAGCTCCAATCCATGAGTTTGAAAGTTGGACTTAACATTTGAAGCCGATGTATGACTTGTATGTATATGTGGATTTATCATCACTGCCAAGAGCGACTGCCTTTCGAGCAGCTCTGTTTGTTTATTCAAACACATTTTTACATGCCATGAGAGCGACGTCCAGCATTTGCGTGATTCCCTGTCTACCCATTGATACCGAGTGCAGCGCAGCGGCCCAGATGTAAGTCATGTGGCAAGCAAGGAAGCGTCGATTCAAGCATTCGGGACCTTCTACTATCATGGGAAACGAGAAGTCACTTCTCTACAAGCTGGCAAGAATGTCAAGACCTTCAAATTTGTACTTCACTGAATGGATAAGAGAGCTAATGTCCCAGAGGCTGATCTGAGGAGCTAGCTGACTTCAGTACCGTCAAAGCATCCAAGGACACAATAGCCCGTGGAAAGCACTGAGGAGTTGGACTTGCACTGTTTGTGAACAAACTGTGGTGTCGTCTTGGCAATGTCACCATTATAATGTCATTTTTTTTCTCAACTGGGAAAAAAAATCTATCGATATCACATTTTTATGCAATATCGGTCCGATAATATTGGACGTCTCTAATATTTATAAATACACATAATTATCATTGCTATATCAACGATTTCCAAAAATAGGCATGATAAGCCTGTCATAGACAATCTTTGCAAAGCATTTTTGCTATTTTAATTAGCAAAATAGCTAATTACAGAGGATCTTTTTCGGCTGTTTATGCAGTAGCTTCACAAATATCACTGTTACATTAACAATCTTTAACTAGTGCTTTTGTAGTAGGTCCTTAAAAAAATGTGAGCACTCCTGATATATAGAGGATCTTTGACTTGCATTTTGCAGTATGTTCTTAAAAACAGTACAGCTCTTTTGTCATATAGAGGATCTTTGACTAGCCTTTTTGCGGCCGGTCCTTAAAATCACCAGATCTCTGACTGGTGTTTTTGCAGTAGCTTTGCAGTAGCTTCCTAAAAACAGCAGAAGTTTTTGGTCACGTAGGTTGTAGGGGATCTCTTTTTTTTCTGTACATCCTCAAAAACAGCAGAAGTCTAATTAATATTTTAGCTGAAAATGACAACAAGAAAAGATAAATATGCTGTTTATTGCTTTTTTCATACTGACAAAAATGTATTCTTATATATTAAGATATTAATTAAAGGGGTTTCCGCAAGATGTTAAAAAAAACACGGCAGATGTTCCCTACAGCTGGTTTCTCCAGCAGGTGGTTTATTAATGAACTCCTTCCCTCAAATTGAAGGAGATATTCATCCATCCATTTTCTACTGCTTATCCTCACAAGGGTCGCGGGGGTGCTGGAGCCTATCCCAGCTGCCTTCGGGCGAGAGGACTGGTCAGGACTGGTCATCACAGGGCACATATAGTAGACAAACAACCATTCACACTCACATTCATACCTATGGACAATTTGGAGTCACCAATTAACCTAGCATGTTTTTGGAATGTGGGATTGAACCGGAGTACCCGTAGAAAACCCACACATGCACGGGGAGAACATGCAAACTACACACAGAGATGGCCGAGGGTGGAATTGAACTCCGGTCTCCCAGCTGTGAGGCCTGCGTGCTAACCACTCGTCCACTGTGCAGCCCCTGAAACTGATGTTATTAATTAAAATCATCTGCTTTAGTGACTGCAATGTCTCGGCCATCCATGAAACAGGTTTGACACCCCTGAAACTAGCATCAGATTTTTTTTTAATATTGGCACTGATTCCATTGTGTCTTTTGCACTGCAATTGGCTGGCGACCAGTCCAGAGTGTACCCCACTTCTTGCCTAAAGTCAGCTGGAATAGGCTCCAGCATACCCCCTCGACCCTGATGAGGATAAGCAGTATAGTAAACGGATGGATGGATTGTCTTTTTTTTTTAGTTTGCACTGACCTCTGCTGATCATTCAAAGAACTGCAGTCTTCCAGGGTCTGGCAGCTGTGAAGAGATTTTATGTAATTTTATAGTGTTTTGTTTTGGTGGTTGTAATTTTAATTAAAACACCGTCCAATGGCTGCACGTGAGTCAATTAACTGCACATTGTTCAGTCATTTAACAATTTTTAAATATAAATAATCAGCAAGTTAGACTCCAAGCTGTCAATCACGCAACCCTTCATCCTTTTCTCATTATTTTCATCCTTTCCTCATTATTTTTGTGCTTCTCAGTGCAGCTGCGACTCCCGCCATCCACAGCTGTACCCTCTATGATGACCTGCATGTAATAGAGCAACCAACAGAGAGCGCTAGACAGCAGTGTTTTGGGTTCTTTGCAAATCCCGCGTGTCCTTGAGGACCATGCTTCATCCTTTCTGTGCCAACGTCAATGATGTGGATTTGCAACAGCCGGCGTGAATCACATCTCATAAAAAAGAGCAAGCATTTTCATCTTAGAAGACACAATCATGCTCATTTTGCTGTTTTGTCACATCACTGAAAATGTGCAGCATTTTGCAAATGGCTGGATTATGTAAGGGGATGAATAGGCCAATCAGTGTGACTTGATTTCAGCATTCTGTCAAACATGTCAGCGTTTTTCACATCTGATGACTTGTCACAATCATTCTTCTCTTGTTGTGGTGTCCAAAGTGTGGCACCGTGACCATTTGCAGCACATATAGCAGTTTATTGGTTGGTGGCATCGTCTAAGAATACAATTAAAGACTAAGCCCATAGTATAACATGCTTTAGCATAGTTTAGCATGCAGAGGTCAGAGCTATGCTTTGCTATGCTTTTTCTCTTGCTTGACTAATGTACTACACTGCTGCCCAATTATCATATTATTTATTGATTAAGATAATATATATTGTCAAAGGCAGAGAAAATTGTTTTCGTACAGTAAAATTATTTCATTGCTTTCCACAATGAATGTCATAACAGTAAAAACAGTAATTATACTTTTTCTACTTTTCTGACCTATAAATGTTGTTAGAATGCTGCATTCTTGTTTTAAACGATGCCCAAGCGTCGGATAAAGAGGTCTGTACCTTTTGGAAGTGATCCCTGAAATAAGTTTTGGAAGGCTCTGCACGATCGGTTTTACTGACATCAATGTGATCCTGACTTCCTTATATGGGCTGCAGATTTCTTGCACTCAGTAAAGGCAGACCTACATATCCAGAAGTCCTCTGTAGCGCTTGGAGGGTGACCAATCACAGCAGAGTGGGCCTACAGGAGAGTCAGAGGTGGAGTAAATTAAACAGACCGTTTGGGTAGGAAGTAGTGCAAAAGCACTGCAGTGCAGAAAGCGGTACAAAATCTGGAAGATCTAGAAAGCTTTGTGTGGGTTATTGTGTATAGCTATTCTATAGGAGTCCACAACTCAATGCAAAGCACCAAAAACGGTCATAAGAGGTCCCCTTTAAAAACAGCAAAGCACTCACTGTTATATGTTGTATAAGATTTTTGACTTTTGACTCAAAAACAGCATGGTACTCTTACCATAGAACATCTTTGCCAAACATTCTTGCAACAGATCCTTAAAAACAGCATAGGGCTGCTGTCATATAGAGGATCTTTGACAAGTGTTTTTGCAATAGACCCTTAAAAACTGCAGACTGCCTGTGTAATATAGAATATCATTGACTGTTTTTTGCACAGCAGAGCAGTCCTGCAGTCCAATATTATATAGAGCATGTATAAAAATCAAAATCTACTTTCCGTTTGTGGGCTGAACTGAACAATCGCCCCCATCCACATGAAAATGCCATTATTATTAAGAATGGTTGTGAATTTCTTACTATTAGACAATATTTGTAAAATACCAGAATATTCATACCGTATACCGTAAGGTCAATGAGGCAGATCAACTCAAGGTTATTTTGCAAACAGTTCCGCAGGCAGCATGCAATTGCATCGCGGGGCTGATTTGGCCCCCGGGCCTGAGTTTGACACATGTAATGTAGAATATGACAGTACTGGGAGGTGTTTCATGCCTCGCCGATCTAGTATTGGCACAGGCAAAGAGGTGGTCCACAGAAGAATTGCTAACGCTCTATCATTCCACCACAGGAGAGATGTCATGTTACATATCGACTGATATCGGTATCGGAAATTAAGAAACAATATCAGCATATCCATAATATATCTGATATATTAATACTGTATATAAATGAGGAAGGTTTGGCCTGTCTTATTGGCATTCCAATGACATTTTGCCCAATGCATCGTCTTCACTTTCCTTTTCATGGCGCACCCCATCCTCCTCCCTCATCCTCTTCTTCCCTCGCTCATCCGTCCACTTAATTTTCTCCAATTTCCTCCGCTTCCTTCCCTGGCTGCCTTCCTCCATGGGCGTGTTGCAGTCACACAGTCAAGCATGTGAGGTGAATGAAGGACTTATGTAATCTGCTCTGCAGCAACTTCATGTCGGCCACCTCTCTCGCTGGATGCTGTTAATTTGACAATTAACTGACAGGCCAGCGTTGCCACTCTTCCACCAAGCGGAGGATTAATAAGGCGGACACCAAACTCAGGGGTGAATTAGGGCCGGTTAATTACATGTCGGTGCATTGCATTTTGCATACAAATTACAGAGCTGTACTGTGTTGTACAGGAATGAAAAAAAAAACATGCCAAGGGGTGTCCAAAGTCTGTCACAGGGTCACATGTTTAAACGGTACAGGCCATAATTTCATTGTCATACAATTATAAAAATAAGTACTACTGTAGAATATAGTTGTAAACAATACAATCTGAAATAGTCTGTTCCAGGGTCAACAGTCATATAAGTGTAAAATAATTTAACTAACCATATAATCCACCGGAAAATATGAAAATTTGAAATTTCAGGGTCACATTGTCGCCATCATAACACATTTAAAACATTTTAAACTGAACAGGCCATGTCTTCACTGTCATCCTAGTGTTAAAATAATTTAACTGGTTCATAAAATGTCTTAGCACTCATGGCAGTGTAAAAATATTGCAGGAATGTTAAAATTTTTTCCAGCAACGGCCAGTCGCGGAACTACTGCGGCCACCCCAGTGGCCACCCTCATGGCTGGGTGACAATTTTGACAAACACTGCTCTGTGGTGCAGAACATTAGTTCAGGCTAACCGCCGTTTCCACTTGGATACATTTCACTGCAGCACACAACTTTCCAAAGGACAGCAGAAGAGTCACGCCTGTTTTTGTGGAGGTGCTGTCAATAAAACCCCATCTTGCATAAACTACAAATGGTGGATACATTTTCTAGGTTTTATTTTGTCAGTTCTGGTCAAATGTTCTCACTATGTTGACTTAAATTCTGAAGTGTCATTTAACACATAAATGAGTGGTGGAGCTACAGGGCGGTCAGTGGTGGCTATGACCATATAGACAATTCAGTTATCGATTTATTGCCACCCCTACAGTATTTGAATAATGGTCTCGCCTTGTCCATCCCAATAAAAAATGTCTGACTCCGCCACTGAAAAGAGCGATTTACCACAAAATGAAATGGTCTACTTTGATAAAGCAACAGATGTAAATATGCTAGGAATTTATATACAATTCTAGACAAAACTGTATGGTGGATGAGTGTTTAGCATGCTGGCCACACATGAGATCAGGAAATCCTGGGTTTGATTCTCCACTTGGGCATCTCTGTGTGGAGTTTGCATGTTCTCCTTGGGTTTTCTCCGGGTACTCCGGTTTCCTCCCACATTCCAAAAACATGTTAGGTTAATTGGTGACTCCAAATTGTCCATAGGTATGAATGTGAGTGTGAATGGTTGTTTGTCTATATGTGTCCTGTGATTGGCTGGGGACCAGTCTAGCATAGGCTAATGGAAAATGGATGGATGGATGGCATTTAGCAGCTAGGACAGAAACGCCTGTGCTACTTTCCTATGTTGCCATAGCTTACACTTCCTTTTCTATGGTCATCATCACATTTTTCTGTGGTGGCATTACAAAAAAACAAAAGGTTTCCAAATTGTAATAAAAAGGCAATTATAAGAAGAACAGAACTTTATTGTGAGTATCTTGAGTGTGGCCTATATTATAAAGCTGCAGGCTTCTGAAGGATCTTCATTTTAAAAACAAATTCCTAAACAAACGTAAGCCTCCTCCTTCATGATGATGAAGCAGGAATGGTCCAGCATAAGCATCTTTTACGCCAGCAAAGCGCACCAGTGTGGAAGACTGAAAGAAGGAGGGAGGTGATACGGAGTCAAATAGATAAGAAGAAGGCTCATCAGGCAATTATGTCCTGCCTGGAATTCAATTTATAGTCCTCCTCCTCTTTGTAAACGTGAGCAAAATTGGCTGACAGGCCGTTTCAGGGTTTTCAAACATGATTTACAAATGAAAAGGAGAATCTTATTAGAGCTGTATGTACTTTATTATGCTGCAGTGCATTTATGCACTACAGTAACAAACGTATTAAATGAATATCTCTCTAACAGTGACAATTATAAGTAAACATTTTTTATCTTTGAAGGCAGAATAATATAATAATTCTGCATAACAGGTTGGCCAAATCAGTTTTATGATTGATTGATGGTGCCAAATAACTTTTCTTCTTGTCACTCACACAGACCAGAGATTTGATGAGATGTATTTATAGTTATGGTGTAGCATTTTGCCTGGTAGTCGGGCTAGCACTATAGCCTGGCAGGTTAGAGAAGGCTTTGGTATACATTGGCCATGTTCATAAACATATATTAACCTATGTTCATGCAGGATTTGAGGCCAGATTTACTGTTGGAGTTATTGCTTTCGTAGCCAGACAAACTTTTGTAACTATGTCCGTACAAGGTCTGCCGAACACAGTGCGATATCTCAAGGTTTGACGGAAAAACATTGAGTAAACATCCAGTCATTCAGTGAAGCATAAAAACATAAATATGTAAAAATTGTGGGCTTTTTTTAACACTGGTACATTTATTTTTGCCCAGTTGTCATGTATTTATAAATTATTATCAACTTGTGGTCAATTACTTTTTTGTGTGCATTTTTTTTAGATTTTTTTTCCAATCACAAATCTGCATGGTAGTAAAATCCTGAATTGTGATTGTACTGTAGTGTATCAGTAGTGTGTATGGTTGTCATCTTTTACCACCAATACTTCTGTCTGACGACTACTACTGTGCTCATTTAAGTGTATGTACGTATGTGTGTGTGTGTGTATGTGTGTGTGTGTGTGCGAAGGAGGGTGCCTGGGTGGTGGTTTGACTTGAACCCAGGGGCAGTCCTGGAATAGACAGACTCACTCATCTGTTTCTAATGAAAAATAATGCACTGGATGCAAACAAAAGCCACACATGTACACACAGACACACACACAATCATGAACAAACATATATATATATACATGCATGCATACATTCATGGCACGGGCAGTCAACATATGGCGACAGAGCTCTATACAGTACAAAACCCTACAGGCACCATTAACACTTTGTGGAATGTAATGGCTCACTGACACACATGCGCACACACGCCCCTGCACATACACACAGACCGAGACTAATAGAATGAAAGGAGCTCAAACTCGTATTTTTCTTCCAAAATGTCCCTGAGAAAGAGAAAGAAGTACCCTATAATACTGAATGTAAGATGGCCGCTAAAAGAGGAAATAACATGAAAGTAAAAGAGGTAGAATTCATCTTTTCACGATCAGTGAAATAACAAGCGGAGATTGCAATCATAAACCAATATAATGATGGACATCTATACAACTCTGCTTCATTGGACACCATTATATCAAAATTAGCCTCGACTGTACTGCATTGGCATCGACTACAAGTACTACAAGAACTTTTGTGGAAATGTGGACTGTTTGGGTGGAACCTCCCCATGTGGATGCTACCAGGCAGCATATGAGCAAGACCCTTGTTGTTACCTTAGGCTTCACTTTATCAAGGTGAACTCAGACATACAACGTACCCGGTCATTAGCATAATGTAAATGTGCAATATTTCTATCACTGCCTCTGTTACTACCTCAATCATTTATGTATTTAACAACCAATACAATACACTCATACGTAACTTTACTCATCTGCACACACCAGTCATTATTTGCACTATGACCAATTGATCATTGCACTAAGATTAATATATCTGCTCCTGCATATGCTCCTGTGCAATACTATGTGTATATTTTGGATATCTTGTATATATCTTGTATATATCTTGTTAAATTGTCTTTACTCTACTTTATATACTTTTTTGTTTTTAAACTTGACTAATGCACTGAAAAGAGAAGCTCTCCAATTTCGTTGTACATCTTGTATAATGACAATAAAGGCCATTCCATTCCATAGGACACCGTCCTGTCCAAGCATACACATCCATCCATTTTTTATGCCGTTTATTCTCACTAAGGTCGCAGGTATGCTAGAGCTTATCCCAGCTGTCCCCAGCCAATCACAGGGCACATATAAACAAACAACCATTCACACTCACATTCATACCTATGGACAATTTGGAGTCGCCAATTAACCTAGCATGTTTTTGGAATGTGGGAGGAAACCAGAGTACCCAGAGAAAACCCACGTCATCCAAATCCCTTTATGCTTCCCGATTGTGGAAGTAGTATGTTGTAGAAAGTGTCATGATCTTATTTGGGACATACAGAGAGATGGGCCCATAGGTGCTCGATGAGAACTCATGCCGCCTTGCTGGGAATCTACATCTCAGCTCCGTAACTTGTTGTGTATGTGCAAGTTTTTGAGCATGCATTATGCAATGTGTGACATGAATCGATTCACTTGAGTGAGTCAAGTTTACTATCTCTTGATTCAATGGTGCATGTGAGTGACAGGAAGAAAAGCTCTGACTTGAAGTCGTTTTTCCCCAGGAAAAAGTCTGAAAAAGATGACTTGTCTATTATTATGGTGTAGACATTCATACAGTAGGAATCGCTGGACTCAAACAGTATGAATTCTAACATGACTACTGCATGAATCACTGGATTGATACTGTTTGAATCTCCAGACGTGAAATATAAGTCGACCCATCTTTGTCAGATTTCTTTTCTGGAAATTTTCTAGAGATTCATGCTGTAGGAATATACCATGAGTATAAGATGACTCAACCAGTTTGACTCTTTAGATCTGACAGTCTGAATGATACTGTATAATGTGATACACAATAAATCTCTAGGACCCGTATATAAGACTGTTATGTCTAGATATTCCTACAGTATGAATCGCTGGGTTCATACAATTTATAAGAAGACTCATCTTTTCACACTATTTCCTACAGAAAAATCGACATGAGTCGATATGGTATGTCCCTCGAATAGAATCGTCAAGTCATCTTATATTCGGGATGAGACAACACACAAACACACAGAAAATGACAAAATGACACAAATAAAGAATGAAAGGGAGCTCATTAGCTGCAGCCACTCAATCAATGGGGGATTAACATCATCATTTTATTGCTGTGTTTGTGTGGTGCAGGAATTGTCAGCATCACAGGAGTCCAAATCTCTGAAAGTCAAAACCCAGAGTGCACCGCCTATGTTGACGTTGTTACACAGAAGGTAGTACGCATGTTCATGTACAAGTGTGTGTGAAAGAGCATTTGCAAATGGAACTTGCTTGTCCGTGTTGACTCATGCTAGCAGTCACGCAAGTGGCCGGGAGATTGTCATGTGTTTTCAGGTGAAAAGCCTGCGGCAGCGGGCTGAGTAATGAGCTATCTGATTAAGTCATATGTGATGAGGGTTTGGCATCACGCTGCCATGATATGCTCGCATATTGCATTGGCATTCTATATAAAAACGTTATGACAAAAGCTCCTTGTATTGCCTCCTTTCTATATACAAACTTGATACAAAACATTAACATTGGAAATGGTAATGTTTTTATTTCTTTTAAACATTCTTAACAAGTGAAGAACACTTCACTTTATTATGTGATGGCTTTGGTTTCTATGTTTCTTGTACTTCCTGTTTTTTTTCCTGTTTCCTGTTTTGATTCTTATTGCTGTTTTCTTGTTTTTTTTTTGGTATTTATCCATCCATCAATATTTTTATGCCGCTAATCCTCATTGGGGGTCACGGGTATGCTGGAGCCTATCCCAGCTGTCTTCGGGCGAGAGGTGGGGTACACCCTGGACTGGTCGCCAGCCAATCACAGGGCACATATAGACAAACAACCATTCACACTCACATTCATACCTATGGACAATTTGGAGTCGCAAATTAACCTAGCATGTTTTTGGAATGTGGGCTGCACGGTGGTCGAGTGGTTAGTGCGCAGACCTCACAGCTAGGAGACCAGGGTTGAATTCCACCCTCGGCCATATCTGTGTGGAGTTTGCATGTTAACCTAGCATGTTTTTGGAATGTGGGAGGAAACCGGAGTACCCGGAGTAAAGTTGAAAACTCCACACAGAGATGTCCATGAAGAGAATCGAACCCTTCCCGATCTCCTGACTGTGTGGTCTACATGCTAACCACTCGACCACCGTGCAGGCAATTTGGTAATTAGAACTTTAAAATGGAGTCTGGTGCATTAGTTTTCCTTAGACTACGATTACCTGTGTACTTTTACATCTCTTTTAGCTGTTTATTTTTGTTATTCTCCTTTTCGTGAACGTACCTGTTTCATCCCATGGCGACCTATATGTATCTATATAGCCTTACAAGTTTAGCTGGACCACTTAACCTTCTTTTTGTCATTTTTGTGTGTTGTTTCACTCTGTGTGAGCTTTATTAAAGACTTCATTGTTCCAACGTGCAAATCTAGTGCTAAATAAGACAATATTACAAGCTACTACTGAACAAAAAAACATCTAAACCACTAAAACACATCACCCAAGGTAACTTTGGGCAAGCTAAAATATGGACACTATCAAGCAAAACGTCTTTGCAGGGACACAGGTGGCACTTTAGAACCAAATGGACACAAGTCATTGACTAATTGTCCAATGATTATAACACTTTAAGGATATCCTATATCACTTGTATGCTAGCATTATGATCACAATCCATACAAGGCGCTACAAATATTTAGAACTCACCGCCAATTCTGATAACATGCACAGTAAATTATTGAGTCTGACAGGGGAAACAAGCTTATGACATGCGAACGAAGGCTACACTAATGTGGTGTGCAGCTGTGCAAAAAGGAACAAGAACATAATATTCCTGCTGCTTTTTGACGCCTGTGCTGGTATTTTCTTTCATTTTTGTCCTCTAACTAACTGCACAGTACAAGCGTCATATTATAGCACAAAAAAACAATTATTTTCATCTTGGAAAGATATGCAATAATTGCACCAATGCACTTACACTGCTGCTGACATTTTCTCTTGTGCACCCATTTGATGGAGGACATCAAAGTGTGCAATTGCATAGTCTAAAGAGCCAATGACCTTCAGTGCATGTTTTTCCTGTCACACAAATTGAGCATCCTGGGGCTAAGAGACATTATCACACAGGGGGGAGAGAGAGAGAACTAGAGAGAGAGAGAAATCGGGGTGGGGGTGTTATCTGTGCAATTCCAAGCCGTGTCCATCATGTGGCAGTGTGCAGCTTCTTAGGAGCTGCTGTCACAATGGAGCACAGCCAGTCAAAGTCAGCCTAATCCCCACCCCACACACACACACTCGCACACACACTGTCTACTCTTTATCTCCATGTGCAGCTTGAAGCTTACACCCCACCACCACCACCACCACCACCACCACCTCAGTCCCCATACCCCCCAAAAACCCTTCCTCCCCATGCATTCTGCAGCTCTTCCTCTCTTTGAAGCCTCAGAGGAAACATGGACGCTGCTAATGGAGACAAGCAAAAAAAAAAAAAAAAAGGCTCTTCTTCTTCTCGCCACACTGGCTGCTTGTCATCCACACCAAGTCACTGAAGTCACGTTGGGGGAAATGGGAACAAACAACATCAGGCCGTGCTTGCTTGGGCACAAAAAAGTGGCATAGTGGTAGCAAATTTTTAAGAAAGAAGAAGAAATATAAGAAGAAGAAGAAATATAAATTTTGCTTTTGTAGTGTATAAGAAAGTGGAACACAAAAATCACGAAATTTGACCTGTTTATTTTGTGAATTTGTCAATCCATCTATTTTCTATGCCGCTTATCCTGACTAAGGCCAGCCAATATAGACAATAGACAACACATATAGACAAACAACCATTCACACTCACATTCATACCTATGGACAATTTGGAGTCGCCAATTAACCTAGCATGTTTTCGGAATGTGGGAGGAAACTGGAGTACCCGGAGAAAACCCACGCATGCATGAGGGTGGAATCGAACTCCGGTCTCCTAGCTGCGTGGCCTGCACGCTAACCACTCGTGCAGCCTTTCATGAAACAGAAAGAATGTTAGGGAAAATACCTTAAATGAGAAAAATGTAAATTATTTAATATCTCAATCACAACATAGTCTGTATCTGAGGTGATGTATACATAAACTATGCATTTCAAGTGTTATGTACACAATTTCTGACCAAAAGGTGCCACATGACCTTCTCCGACTACACTCATATTTTCTGTCACACCCTAAGAGCCACTGATCCTTGTCGTGCCTCCAAATTCATCTTTTCTTCGCCAAATTTGGCAGCATGATGTATTACGTTGTTGTTGTGCACCACTTTGAGCCCTGAGCTGTGCTTGCAAAACACTCAATTATTATTATAAAAAAAAAAACACATCTTTATACCACCTCGACAATGCCGCTGTCACAGTGGAAGTCAGTCTACGGCACTCAGCACTTTTTTTTAGATTGACTCTTTATCATAACAATGAGGAGGAGGCGGATGGAGACCAGATGATCCTAATGTGTTTTTGACCTTGAGATGAGGACGGAAGAATATTGAGAGTGTTGAGGAATCACAAATATTTTTCCTTCAGGTACATTCTGGGTTAAATTCACAAAATAAGTGTCTTTAAGAAACATTTTTACCTACAAAATGGATTCATCAAATTGCATTAACACTGTTTGGGATGACAAAATTCCAAGGTTAATTTTCATAAAAGCTAAAAAAAAAAAAACCCAAACAAACAAAAAACCTTTGGCATAATTCAATTTTGTGTAACTGCAAACAGCATCCTTTTAGGTCATGTGCTGCACCCCTAGTGGTCTGGAGAGTAAAATGGTGAAAACGGAAGGCAAATCTTGATTCAAATAATGTAATAATTTGATATATATAGTCACATTTAATAGTAATGTGATTCAGTTTCTTATGGTTGTATTTATAAATATTGTATATACATTTGTATAAGACTTAAATATAGTCAAATACAGTAAAATAAATAAAAAAAATAGTATTAAGGGGTATGTTAAACCAACCACTCACCACAGTATATGAATATTAATATTAAATAATCTTAGTGTACATTTATCAGTGTATTTATGTTTATGTATCATGTAAAAATTATCTGTAAATCACTATAAACAATACAAACTATATACAAACTATATACAAGAACAGTTTTTTAATTTCAATGTACTATTTTACTGTTCATTTTTGCTTATTCTAATCTAAATTATTTTTCGTTTGCTGTGATTTTAATTATTATACGATGACCTTGTGTGCTTTGAAGAGCTATAAATAAAAAAATATTTTTTAGGGTAGAATGTAATGTGAATGGCGCCAATGTAGACATGGACAAAAAGATAAATTCATATCATTACATTTACATTCCATTTATATACTACTTTAGCAAGAAATACACATTAAATCTCATGAAATAAGATATTCTGACTGACATGCCTATGTAATGTAGAACTGTACTATCATGCCGTTATACACTTGGTGAAATATGCTATCATTTATCTTCATTCATTGTGCCATTTACGTTTTACTTATGTAAAAGCGACATGCTGACAACTCCCTGATTGGTTTGCTCCATATTTTCAAACCGACAAGCCCCAGTTTACCCAATGTCATGGCCGCCTATTCACACACCCTTACAATAATAACACTGCAATTGGTGACCTACTTTTATGGTGGCCCACCATTAATCATAGAGCCTGATAGGGGCGGCGGGGGGGCTAGAGACCTGCTAGAAACCACAAGGAACTCTGCTGGCACCAGGGGAGCCCCCCCACACCCCCATGCCACTCCCTCTTCATCCCTCTCTGGGACAAAAACACACATGACTAAACGATGAAGGCAACATGATTGTGCTCATACAGTGATTGGTGTGTGTGCGTGTGCATGCGTGTGTGTGTTCCCTCTGACACTACATCCTCAAAATTCCCAGAGGACTCCTTTTCTGCTTGGGAAAGTGACAGATTAATTGCTGGTTTGCTTTTCAACTCTCAATACACTGAGGTATCTTAACTCCTGTGAGGGCCGGAGGTCACCGTTTCAAATTAATCAAATGTCTTTGGCAAAAAGAAGAAAAGAAAACAAAGTAGGGGAAAAAATAGTCACTTGTGGGTATTTAAAATAAATCATGTATGTTATTTAAAAGAGTATATTTACACTGAAACAATTAAAATCCCATGCAAGCAGCTCATATAGATTCTATATACGGATACTGTATGGTATTTATATGACCTTTTGGTAATGGTGAGTGAATGTGTGATGAAGCTATTTAATGCCGGCTAATCGCTATAGTCGGTGTGATGTGGTGAGGTGTCAGTATGCCAGTAAAGTAGTTCTTTGGTGTAAAAATGTTAATAGCAACAATAATCACTGCAGGTCACAATCATGTAAATTGAGCATTTTTGGTGGTTTTAGGATTTTTTTTTTTCCAGAAAGGCTTTATAGGTGGAATAGTTGTGTCATCTTAAAAACATCTACCAGTTTTCCTTTTCCATTTTAGCTGTTTGTCTATCTTTAAAACATGCAGAAAAGAGAAAGACAGTCTTACATAAGCATTGTGAATGAGGAGCAAAATTCCCAAAAAGTGCAGTTTTCCCTTAATACAAAATTTACTATGTACATAAACGTCTGATATACAATATGGTAATGGTAATGGTAATGGTTTTATTTCATTTGAACATGCATCAGATTACAATTGAGTGCATCCCATAATCAGTTCACAGTTCCACATGTCCAAAAGGAGTAGGAAGAAGCAAAGCTTATTAAATCCTACCCCTCCATCACCCCGCCTCTTGCCTGAAGACAGCTGGGATAGGCTCCAGCACCCCCTGCGATCCTTGTGAGGATAAGCGGTAGAAAATGAATGAATGAATGAATGTCGTTGAACAATATGGTTGTAGTAGTGTTAAATTCATAATACCGCAATCCAAAATACATTGTCATGCTACAAGACCAAGACTTGATGTACATTTTGTTGTCTAATATTGTATACAGCTTTTGTTTTTCATACATAATTATAGTGATATAATAAAAAATAGTTTTACAGTGCCTCTGGGACTTAATATGATGGAGTTCATGTAAAGCTAACATCATTAGTCCCTCCAAGACTAACTGCTTGGCAGCAGGGGACAACTCTTTTCAATAAGCTATCTCACACTGTTTTCTCATCGCAGATTAATGAAGCCAGCCCGCATTTCATTTTCATTTTTTTTTAGTTGCTCTTAGATACATATTCATTATTAATAGATAAACAAACATGGTAAGTTGTTTGCAATGAAAATGTGAATTGCTTGAGTCAGGGACATATTTATGTAATATTTGAATAGAGACATGTTATGTAGTATATTGAAGGGAGGCACCTCGTGATCTAAATAGAGCAAGAGTACCAGTCTGTTAGGGGTAGACCATTTACATTGGGAAAGCCCTTAATTGTACAAATACTGTGGAACCTCGGTTAGCGTGTTTTTTTTTTTTTGGTTAAAAGTCATGGGTTTGCGTACATTTTCCAGTTAGCGTACAATATGGAGTGTTATTCACGGCATTCACTCAGGACCGAGTGCCTCCTCTGGTGGGCCCTGCTTGCTTCTTAATCCCTTCCTTGTGCTTTTGGCTTGTGTGCTTTGTGGGTGTGGCCCTGCTCCGTTATGTACGGGGCTCGGTCCTCTTAGGGTCGCTGCGGTGTGACTACTTGGACTGTCGTGGTGATGTGTTTGAGGATCCCTGCAGAGCTTTACCAGTACACATACAGGCAGTATAACACATTTTCGGGGGTGGTCCATGGTCGGGCGTGGTGGTAGCTCCTTTGTCCCTGGCAAATCCTGTTTCATTTCTTTATTTATAAGTTATTTATTCCTCCAACAGCTCAGATCCCATAAATAACAAAAATGCCTCTATTTTGCACTTCTACACATTTGTATGTATTTTTGCGTACATTTATTGTTTTACTGCAACTATTTGACAAACAATTTGATTTGTTATTCATTCATTTATTCATTTTCTACCGCTTATCCTCACGAGGGTCTTCGGGTGAGAGGCGGGGTACACCCTGGACTGGTCGCCAGCCAATCACAGGACACATATAGACAAACAACCATTCACACTCACATTCATACCTATGGACAATTTGGAGTCACCAATTAACCTAGCATGTTTTTGGAATGTGGGAGGAAACGGGAGTACCCGGAGAAAACCCACGCACGCACGGGGAGAATATGCAAATTCCACACAGAGATGGCCGAAGGTGGAATTGAACCCAGGTCTACAAGCTGTGAGGTCTGTGCGCTAACCACTCGACCGCCGTGCAGCCTTGATTAGTTATTATTTAACATTATTTTAAGAGAATATTAGAGCTGCAACTTGGTGTTTATGCACTAATTTAATATCAGTTCAAATCTTCTATTTCTGAATAAAGAGGAGGAAATTAAAAATGTGCAAAATGTGTAAAAATCTGATTAATCAATTAATCAAAACATTTTTCGACTGATTAAACCATCTATTTTCTATACTGCTTATCCTCACTCGGGTCGCAGGCATGCTGGAGTTTATAAGAGGTGATCATTAAAGTAATTCTTCGTTACAACTCGATATTACAGGCAATTTTGGGGTCGAGCAGGGGTCTCATTTGGAGTATGGAAGGTTTCATGGTTTCATAAAGAGTTCATGAAATAATTAACCCCCAAAATTTTGCAACACATCTGAAACTTTCAAAATGACAGAAAATTGAAACCCCAGCAAAAACAGGCCTGGCCAGACCCCAAAAAACGGGAAAAAATGACATTTTTCCGTAGGGTGTTTTGGTCGGTTTGTGTTAAACATCCAGGTTAGGAATGAGACTGCAGGTCGTGTTCTCTGCTTTCTCCGTGAGTCACAGCCAGTCAGGCTTGTCAAGGATCCTCTGCTCCAATGGAGTCTTAATCTGTTCCAGCAGCAGACCATGTTGAAAGAACACAACTCACACGCATACGCAGGAGACATTAAAATTATTACATTGTTTGAAGGTTGCCAGTTGTATTACTGCATTATTAAAAAAAGAATATACATATACTGCATACATGCAGTCAGTCAAGGAGGTTGCTGAGGGGAAGAGGGGTCTGTATGTGGGCCAGTGGAGCGCTGAGATTTCTGTAGGTGTATGAATCCCATCTCAGGGTGCTGGACACTGGACCACCTCGCTCTATTACTGTGAGAACAGGCATCAGGATCAGTACCTATGCCAAGGAAGCAAGGCAACACATTGCTTAAATCCTGGTTTGTTTGGCATTAGCAAGAAAAAAAATACACAGGTAGGGTTGGAAGGTTGTACAAAATGTGGATAGATTCTCTACTGATTGGAAAAGCTTGATTATTGCACATGTGTGCATTAGGCTGGCAAAAATAAAAGGCCACTCCAAAATCTGACAATGTCTAGTGAGTATGCTGACCTTGCAAGAAGTGCAGTTTTCAGCTTGAACATGGTGCAAAGATCTTGGTACAACGAGGTCATGGTTGTAGATGGAAAATGTATTCAAAGGCAATGAATAACTAAAGCAAACAAAAAGCTTTGCACACTAAATTATCACTATTCTTTAGGGATGTTCCAATCAGGGTTTTATGCTGCCGATCCTGATCATCCATGAGTGAAATCGATACCAATACCAATACCAATACCAATACCAATACCAATACCAATACCAATACCAACTTGTTTTACCAGAACATTAACAAAATGCTGGTGGCCAGAGCTGATCAGCAGAGGGGATCTGTGTTATAAAGTATAAATCGATACTATGCTTTTTTATTGATATCGTCCGATACTGATCGGTGGCCAATCGATCGAAGCACCGCTACTATTCTTCTTCTTCTTATAATTATGATTCATATTTTGCAACATATGTTTTTTCATTTATTTATCCATTTTCTATTCCGCTTATCCTCACTAAGGTTGCGGGTATGCTGGAGCCTATCCCAGCTGTCTTCGGGCGAGAGGCGGGGTACACCCTAGACTGGTCGCCAGCCAATCACAGGGCACATATAGACAAACAACCATTCATACTCACATTCATACCTATGGACAGTTTGGAGTCACCAATTAACCTAATATGTTCGGGGAGAGCATGCAAACTCCACACAGAGATGCCCGAGCAGGGAATCAAACCCGGGTCTCCTAACTGCGCGCTAACCACTCCGTCACTGTGCGGCCCAACATATGATTTGCTATATTACATTTTTATTAAGACTAATAATATATTTGTAGTCAATGAAAATACAAATAAACAAGAATATACATTTTTAAAATTTCAGTTAACTTCAATTTGTAGTTCTTTAAAGTCATAATGTCATTATCATATACATAGTATGGATGTCATTTTTATACAAATGTACATTTAATGTTTCTTTGATATCTGCTATCTGTTTTTCACAGATACTGAAAAGAGACTTAGGTGCAAGTTAGGTTGTCACAGTGGATCCAATCAGGCAAGAGGTGACCAGAACAATTGAGGGTGTGAGCCTTGATGAGGACCCCGAGCGCAGCGAGGAGCAGCTTCACTTCATACGGCTTCTGGCTCCTGTTTTTTTTTTTCTTTTCTTTTTGGGAAATAGTCCTCCGCATCAGAGCTGGCATCAGACTCAGCGGGACAAAAAAACCCTTGAGGACGCTCTCATTCAAATACACTGATTACATCACAGACCTGAAGGTTTCCCGGCGCCAGAATCTTTCAGGCGTATCGTACCTCTAAACGGTTTTAGCAGGTTGACTGGCAAAGTCTTTTCTGAAAATAACCTTGCAATAGAATGCACTATCCTATTATCTGAAATGTTGTTATATCATCTATTCAAGAGGATATAACATGATATTGAGCTTATTAGGTGGAAAAATAAAAAACACATAACAAGTCAATATCTAATACTGGTTGCCTGAAGTACTCTATGCCTGAAGTACTTATAATCCTTAGACATTGGACCTATTGTACTAATTTTCAGTCCTTTGTATTGAACTACAGTAAACCTCGGATATATCGGATTCAATTGTTCCCACTGGTTTTGTCCGATATAAGCGAAATCCGTTATATGCGTATACCGGAAAATGTCCGTTTTACGCATATATCGGATTTATATCCGGTATATGCGTAAATCGGATTTTATCCGTTATAAAAAGGCACTTCCTTGACTATGTTTCCAATGTACCTGGACGCGCAGGCAACGCTGCAAACGCTGCAAACGCTGCAAATGACGTCGTATAGCGGCCTGTCACGATTCGGCGAATCGGAGCGCCACGATGCGGCCATCCGATATATGCGAGGGAAATTTAATGGAAATGCATTGGAACGGGACTGGAGATTTTGTCCGAAATAGGCGAAATCCGTTATAAAAAATTCGATATATGCAATGAATTTTTATTGGAAATGCATTACAGAAAAATTGGTTCTTTTTTATCTGTCCGTTGTGAGCGAATTTCCGATATATCCGAGGTTTACTGTATATTATTGAACACTATAACCCGAACAGAAAGCCTTCTTGATCTTCCAGACTCTGCACCCTTCCAGATGCTCTTTCTGCAGTTTTTCCTTGGGTGTGCTGCCTCCCACAGTTGTGTGTAATTTACTCAACCCTCCTCCAGGCACGCCTCCGCTGTGATTGGTGCGCCCGCTGTATGCACACTTGGACAACTAATACTACTGATTACTTACAGAAAATAAACACAGTTAGGACACTGATAAATTGTTATTTAGAGCTTGCTCTTCTGACTCTTCAACATGGCCAAGTAACGTTGGAAAGGCGTCGGACTTCAGCACCGGTTTGGCGGATAGTCCAGCTTCATATTGGCCCATATTCACAAAACAGCCCTGTGTGAAGTGCAGATTTTTCTTCAGCTAGTTGGGAATCATAAGCTCCAACCACTTATGCCTGATGCTTGCCTCTTGAGGCACACTTGAACAAACATTTACTGGGAGCCATTGCTCAAAGTGCTAACATGGTGAACAGAGCAAGGCAGAGTAAAGTGCTTGGCATGCCCATAAGTCTGGATTGTTTGACGTCAATGGAACTGGGTCTTTAAAAAAAAACTGGAAAACATTAGCATTGTTTAACACAAGAATACAACACTGTAACATTTGTAGGTCAAAAAACAGGAAACACATGATAAGTCTCCTTCAATGATTTATGCTTGCAAAGATGTTTTGGTTGATGGCGGCCATATTTTTTGAGTGTTTTGTGCATTTTTGTTTTGTGGATTTGTATGACAAAAATTGAAGTGAATCCGACTTGCGCATCCATTGTGCAGCATTTCGTACGCGTGCCACCACACTATTTATATTCTTATTCAGCAAACTGAATAATTGTTACACACCTTGTCACAATTAATACTAATCTATCAATGCCACCCATCGCTCTGTATCATTTCATCATCATCAAGTATGACATGAACATTGTGCATAAAGTGGTAGGCGTAACGACTCACTAAGGAAACACACCTATAACATTGCAGACTTGGCTGTTTATGATAATGCGAGTCTATAAGTCATATATGTGATGACATAACTGATGACAGTTGGTGTAGTGGTGACTCCAAATTGTCCATAGGTATGAATGTGAGTGTGAATGGTTGTTTGTCTATATGTGCCCTGTGATTGGCTGGCGACCAGTCCAAGTTGTACCCTGCCTCTCACTCGAAGACAGCTGGGATAGGCTCCAGCATACCCTGGAGAGCATAAGCGGCAAAGAAAATGGCTGGATGGACTTTAGCAAAGAAAGTGATTGTGCAGCTCGTTTACTTGATGAATCTACTTTGCAACACAGTCACCATTTAGCCACAAATCACCCAACGGCATTTATCTCCTATTTAGGATGTTGCACAGTGTTAATTGCACAGGTTTTTGTGCCTGCGGACAAATATTTAGACACGTAGATGCCGAACAGAGTGCGTTGTGTGAAGCGTCTCTTTGTGCCCCCGCAGCTCGCCGACCTTCCCAAGCCTCTCCATCATTCAGATGGTAAACCGGCAGAACCGACTCTTAATTCACAGGGCACTATTAACAGTCTGCTCCAGCTCTCCACACTCCAACTCAGATCACTGTTTCCCACTACTTTATCTCTCTACCCAACAGGGGTGTGTGTGTGTGTTTGTGTGTGAGCCATTTACCATGAGAAAAGAGTTAAAGAATAAATGTGGCACACTTTAATTCTGTAATCTGTCTCTGTCATCCCCCTCCCCAACCCCCAACCGTATCGGCTCACACACTTCGTGTAGTAAGACTGAAATCAATCCTTCTGCCGATATTATCAGCTGACATTAAAGATGTTTTTATGATGATTTTTCAAACCGATACCGATAACTTTCTGCTTCTCAAGACTGGTACTGATAACCGACTATCTACTTTTATCTACTTTTTCATTTAGATTTCATCATTTTTGAAAATATCAAAACTGAATATTTTATTGAAAAAGACCCAGAATATAGACAGTAGTATATTTAAACATTTACGTTTTAGTCAGACTGATTTGAAGTTTCTCACCCCCCCCAACAAAATGTAAAAAAAAAATGAAAAAAAAGATTGAAAAACATAGCCGCTATCCAGCAAAACAACAATCAATCATCTTTTATTTGTAGAGCCATTTAGAACCTCACAAGGTCACCAAATTGCAGTTTAAATTCAATAAACTAACAATACAATACAATTAAAATGGCAAAAAGTGTCTAAAATCATTACTGTGTATTAAAAGTCAGTCTGAATAAATGGGTTTTAAACCTAGATTTAATTTTGATGGTGCACATTTGAGGGGGCATCTTATAGTAGCCTGGGGCAGCGACCGAAAAGGCCCAATCACCCCAGAGTTTGAGGACCGTAGGGCCCTGGTGAGGTTCTGAACCCGCATTCTCTTTGACAAGGGCTTTAAAAAACAAAAATTAACAATTTAAAATCAATTCTAAAAGGAACAGGAAGCCAGTGAAGCACAAATAAAACTGGGGTGATGTGTTCCCGACGTTGAGTCTTGGTTAAAAAGCATGCAGCAGCGTTCGGGACCATCTGAAGACGGCTGAGTGATGACTTGGCGACACCTACATTGCATTGTAATAGTCAAATGTGATATTGAGCTTATTAGTTGGAAAAATTTACAAAAAAAACACATAAGTCAATATCTAATACTGGTTGCCTGAAGTACTCTATGACAATGAAATCTACTAGCATGTATACAGTACATATACTCACAGTTTTATAATCCTTAGACATTGGCCCTATTATACTAATTTTCAGGCCTTTGTATTGAATTATGGACTCCTATAGAGCCCACACACTATAACCCGAACAGAAAGCCTTCTTGATCTTCCAGACTCTGCACCCTTCCAGATGCTCTTTCTGCAGTGTTTCCTTGGGTTTGCTGCCTCCCACAGTTGTGTGATGTGTTCCCAACGTCGAGTGTTGGTTAAAAAACGTGCAGCAGTGTTCTGGACCATCTGAAGACGGCTGAGTGATGACTTGGAGACACCAACATTGCATTGTAAATAACATTGCATTGCAATTCTAGAACTCATAAAGGCATGAATGTTTTTTTTTTCCAAGTCTGCACAAATTAAGAATGGTTTTACCTTTGTTAAAACCACGCTGTCAATTTGCTTGTCAAATTTGAAGCTGAAAACATCTTTGAATGGACACTAATTGTCCCTAAAAGTCTTTTGTTGAATCATTCTAAAACATTAAGGACGTCTTAATTACCTTATTGAACATTTATAACCATCAAATGATCTCACGATGGCCTCAAGACTTAAAGACACCAAAAAAACAGTAACAAGAGCATGATCCAAATAGCGTGGAATCTTTGCATCTGCTAATGGCACAATGAATCACACAGGCCAGCGCATTTGTCACATGCTGCAAAAACACACGTCTTCATTCGCACATGGCACGAAATTCTCATCTCATTGTCGACCTCATTTTAATTTTTTTTTCCTTTTTTTTTCAGCGGGGCAGGCATATCTCCAGGCAGCCAGGCAAGACAATGGCACATTAGCCAAAGCAAACAAGCTCTGTGGCACTGACAGATGTAGTTTTTTAGCAAGCAGGAATGCACCATGTGTTTAAACACCTCCTATTTATCCAAGCCAAGGCCGGAGTGGGAAAAAGGGGGAGAAAGGCAAAGAAGTCAGCAGCGCAATACAGACAGAAAGGACTGGGATGGGGGCAATGGTTGGATAGTAAGCTGTGGGCTACATAAAAACATTGCAAGATGTTCCATGACAACCAAGGATCCTGAACCGTTCTTCCCGGGAATGTCACACGCTAAACAGGGAATGCATGGCATAGTGAGTAAGTGCTGCTTATTTGTCATGCACAGAGACAGGAGACACAAAACAATATAATTGATATTACATAATGCGCTCACTGTTCAAGATGGAAAAACTATACACGAGACTATGTGTATTTGCATGTTGTGTAACTTTAAATCAACCTTGACAGCCTCAAGCCTACAGCATGTTTGTGCACAACACAACATAGAGAGGGAAAAAAAAGCCCAATTATGCACAAGGCAAAATAAAGCCAGGGGACAAATTTAGCAGCATAATTAGGCAAATAATCATGACATTATCATAAAGTACAATTCTTATTTTGTACCAAGTACAAAAGGAGATATATTTTCAAGATAGATTTCTGCCACAAGTCACTCGGAATAGGTCACAAGGAAGCAACTGGACCTTGGTCTTGCATGGAACGAGACCTACCGGAGGTGACTTGTCCTTGTTCTGATATAGTGTAGGAACTGGTTCTGCAGAAGACCTGATCTTGGTCTGACTTGGATCATGAGCTGGAGGTGAAGCAGACCTCTTGATGGTGTCAAGCTGAAGGAAGTAGCTGAACCTTGGATTGGTGGCACAAAGGAGGCGGAAGCACCTTGAGCAAGCGTTGGGGGCAACATCAATATCAAAGGGTTTTGTTTGTTTGTTTTTTTATAAGATATCACAGTTATTTATTCCAATTACTCGTTCTATTTTACTTCAAACAAAAATCCATATTTTAGCATTTACTTTACCAGGGTGACATTTAAATAACAAAATAAAATACATTGCAGACATAAAAGCTTCACAAAACAGTGTGCTTCTTATGAGTTTTATAAGGTGCACACCATAAGAGGATATTTTTTTGTAATTACATAAGTATGAACACATATTTCTACCCATTTTCTGTGCATTCTAGTGCAAGAAAACAAGTCAATATTAGCTAGCTTGCAACAGACACCATGGGAAATAAAAAACGCCAACAGCATTCCATTTATACAACTGACTTGTAACCAGATTATTGTAGCAGCTAATCGTTCGTCTCAGCGTCATTCACAGACGGAAGAGTGGATATCTAGCTCTCCATTTCCCTACAAAGACTCAACAAGATCCTCGTTCGCTCGTCAGCATTTGGTCAGGACTGGAGAATGTGCCTTGTGCTGTAAGACACAGCCATCCCAATGAGAATAAACATAGTAAGCGTTGTTGCTATTTCAATCTATGCTGCTGTTGTTGATGCATGATAATTTAATTAACTGGACACAAACATTGCAATATTTATCCACTTCTTCTTCTTTTCTCCTTTTTAATTGTGAAGAATAAAAATCATCAAGATGCAGACAATGGCAGTCCATCAATGCACACTCACCATTTGGGGTATGTTAAGTGCAATATCTCGGTGCTGCATTTACTTCTCATACTAAAGGCACTTATGCACTCAAAATAAAAACACAGCCTTAGTCTTTTGACTCCATAAATGCATTGACTAGTATGACTAAATGTAATGCACTGTCAGTGGCACTCAAAATGATCAAAGGGGTGTGTGTGCAGGATGCTGGACACATATCACCCTCAATAGCGATCATCTTGACTATGAAGCGGGAGGATGTGACCATCCAAAAAAAAGAAGCGGTAAGGGGAACTAAGTGTACAAGTGTAAAAGTATTCCATATGTGACATAGTACACATTTTGTTCTGCTTCCTTAGTCTATGTTGACCTTCACACAGAGATGGCTGAGGGTGGAATTGAACTCAGGTCTCCTAGCTGTGAGGTCTGCACGCTAACCACACGACCGCCGTACAGCCATGAGCAACTTTAATGTGCAAAATGTAGCAGCAAACTGACTGGTTAGCATGTTGGCCACACAGTCAGGAGACCGGGAAGACCTGGGTTCGAATCTCCACTTGGGCATCTCTGCGTGGAGTTTGCATGTTCTCCCTGTGCATGCGTGGGTTTTCTCCGGGTACTTCGTTTTTTTTCCCACATTCCAAAAACATGCTAGGTTAATTGGCGACTCCAAATTGTCCATAGGTATGAATGTGAGTGTGAATGGTTGTTTGTCTATATGTGCCCTGTGATTGGCTGGCGACCAGTCCAGGGTGTACCTGCCTCTCGCCCGAAGACAGCTGGGATAGGCTCCAGCATACTGGCGACCTTCGTGAGGATAAGCAGCATAGAAAATAAATGAATGGATGGAAGATCAATCCTTATGTTATAACTAATACATGAAAATAATGAAAAGAAATGACACACATTTGGGTTGATTTTCAGACTGAATGTGAAAAAAGAGAGTCTAGTTTATCTTATATGATCAACTAACTCGGGCTATTTTCAGTATTCATGTTCAGGTAGATACATTTTGTAAGATAATTACTTCTGCACGGGGTCATATTGGGGTTATTTTTTCCTGAAATAGGAAACTAGGGCATTTAAATGACATCTGTAATAACCATCCCATAATAATGAAGCAGCCTAGACTATGCTTCAGAATTGGTTGATTCTAAACCTGACTGGGTAAAATAAAAGTACCACGTTGCAAGGGGGAGAAAAAAGTGTGGTGTTAGATCCATGAGGGTACTTCAGTGACATGACATCTCCATTGAACAAATACAAGTACTGTACATTCTACTTTCATGGATTTTTGATTTTTTCCACTACTGTATAGTCTTGCAACAACAACAATCACTGGTTGGAACTGACTTCATGTTCCTCACTTGTATTGATTCTTGAGTTCAATATTATGTCGCTTTCCCTTTGACGCTAACATTAGTTGTGTTAAGATTGTGTTGCGTTGTGAAACTCACACTCATATTGAGCAATTCATGGGTCGAGACCAGCCTTAGGCACTAACATAAAATTACAGTTTATGTTGTGGATTAGATTTACTGTACATTGTTCTTCCTAACGTCCTGTTTTGTGTGTTTCCTCACTTATTAGCTATTCTATGTGTCATTGCCATTCTAGTCATGTGATGATTCAAATGTTTCTTTCAAGGTACGGATCATTGACTGTAGCGCTGATCCCCCCAAAAAGTGGTCCTGTCATATAGAGGATTTTTGACAAGTGGGTCATTAAAAACAGCACAGCAGTCCTGTCATTTAAAGGATCTATATAACAGATAAATATATGAATAACAGATCTATCCCATCCTGTTGAGGATCTTTACCAAGCAATTTTGTAATATCAAAACCAGCAGAGCAGTCCTATCAAATAGAGGATCTTTGACGACAATAATGATCCTTTGCGTCCACAAGCTCATCTCTGTGTGTCACTATGTCACACTTTGCAAGGTTCTCTGCAAGCTTTCTGTGAGCTGAGGCAGAGGCAGAGGCATGCACAGCAAGAAGAGCTGGCAGCGTTGAGTATCTGAAAAGAAAAGCTCTCGATACTATTCACTCTGGAGCATTTTCATAGAGCAGCGGGCACCTGGGGGTGGTCTGGCTGGCCGGCTTGGAGGGATTAATCCATGGCCTCTTTCATAAAGTTAGTGAATGCCCTGAGTGGCGCTAAGAGAAAAAGCACAAGGCCCGGCAGCGTTAGGAACTGCTGATCCATGATGCCTTTATGCAGCGCTGCTCTGCATCATAATGCTGCAGCCTTCTATCTGTTGAAGAACACAAGGCGGGTGCATTTCATGAATGCATCGAAGCTATCATCACAGCGTATCCCATCATAGAAGCTACCACTTATTTATCTTTGGATAACTTACTGACACACTGGTGCCCCCTATAGGTTGTGTTCAAAATGCCATGGAAGACATGCTAGCATACATGTAACACAGATATCCTCAAAGTTCCATGCTCATTAGACATGTAGTTAATGACAACTCATTGCTTAGTCCCACCCCGTCCCTTGCAGCATCATTTTACTTGATGGCGGCCATGTTTTTTAAGCAATTTTGCTCAAATATTACACACTAACGGTGCATACTAAATTTTAATATTAAAGCCAATCACAGAACGCAGACAAGCAATCTTTCACAATCACATTCATATGATCAGTTTAGAGTTGCCAATTATTCATCATTCATTTTCTACCGCTTTTCTTCACAAGGGTCGCGGGGGTGCTGGAGCCTATCCCAGATGTCTTCGGGCGAGAGGCAGGGTACATCCTAGACTGGTCGCCAGCCAATCACAGGGCACATATAGACAAACAACCATTCACACTCACATTCATACCTATGGACAATTTGGAGTCGCCAATTAACCTAGCATGTTTTTGGAATGTGGGAGGAAACCGGAGTACCTGGAGAAAACCCACACATGCACGGGGAGAACATGCAAACTCCACACAGAGATGGCCGAGGGTAGAATTGAACCCTGGTCTCCTAGCTGTGAGGTAACCACGCGACCGCCGTGCCGCCCCCCAAATATTATTAGAATATTATATTATTATATAGAGGGGGGAAAAAAGAAAAAAAACAGAGTCGCCAATTAACCTGCATGTTTTTTGGAATGTGGGAGCAAAGTAGAGAACTTGGGGAAAACATTCAAACTCCAACGGAGGTTCAAACCCAGATCTTCCAGTTCTCCTGACTGTATGGCTACATGCTAACAACAAGTCCACCATGCGGCTATGTGGGACATTTGTCAGAAAAATAATAGCTGAAGCAACACAGTAGACTTGCATGTTTTCACAAATTTTTCCAGTTTAGGACTAGGACTAGGACTAGGGCCAATTTTCGTGTTATTAGTTCTGGCTGGTGATAGGCCAAAGTTCATTTGCAACAAACCATGTTGAGTCGTTCCTCATCATAAAGCTCTTGATGAGTGCCTCCCTGATCTGCTATCATTTTATGTACAAACTGATTTGTTTCAATACCCTTGGGTAAAAAGCAAGTTATGAACTCCTCCCTTTTTCATTATGCATGAAAACGGACAAACAAAACTCAATGAAATGGTGCTACACAATGCGTATAGTCAATCATGATATCTGTACAAGCGACCTCCCACGGCCCGAGGCAGGGCGATGCTGCTCATTGAAATGACTGCATGCTGCAGTTAACTCATTACTCCTCTTTGTTTCTTGCAGGCACACGGGACCTTTGCTGGAACTGCAAAGTGAGTTTAGAGTAGCTCTCATACAGCATGACACGTCGGGGTGGGGGTGTTTGTCACATTCAATGCTTATTTTCCACTGTCTCTTTGCTGATCAGGAGCGATAATATTCAAAAGTGAAAACGTGGTGAGTCAGGGTTTCACAGTGGAGCGTCTGCTGATTCTATTTTATGTTATGGCGTGACTTATGGGTCAGACAACAAGTGACTAATTATTCCTGATGACACCAGCAAGAGGAATATACATAAGGAGAAAATGCTGAGTGTGACATTTGAAATTGACTTCAAGCTGTGGTTGCACGCACGGGGCGAACATGCAAACTCCACACTGAGATGCCGAAGCGGAGAATTGAACCCGGGTCTTCCCGATCTCCTGACTGTGTGGAGAGCAAAATTCCTGGCAATGGGCAACTACTGTACTTTCTGGACTATAAGATGCTCTGTAGTTTAAGTCATGTCAGTCCAAAAATGTGTCATGAAGAGGAAAAATGCATGTAACACCAATAATGGGACAAAATAAAGCTACAGAAGCTGAAATTAATCATTTTGCAAAAAGGTTTATGGATATAATAAAAACTTGCCTCGTCACAAATGTCATTTCCAGTGAAAAATAAATGCCATTTGTTGTATTCATTGTTTCATTAAATGAAACTACTTGTGGCTGCACGGTGGACGTGTGGTTAGCAAGCAGACGTCACAGCTAGGAGACCAGGGTTCAATTCCACCCTCGGCCATCTTCTGTGTGGAGTTTGCATGTTCTCCCCGTGCATGCGTGGGTTTTCTCTGGGTACTCCGGTTTCCTCCCACATTCCAAAAACATGCTAGGTTAATTGGTGACTCCAAATTGTCCATAGGTATGAATGTGAGTGTGAATGGTTGTTTGACTATATGTGCCCTGTGATTGGCTGGCGAGCCAGTCCAGGTTGTACCCCGCCTCTCGCCATAAAACAGCTGGGATAGGCTCCAGCACCCCCGCGACCCTCGTGAGGAAAAAGCAGTAGAAAATGAATGAATGAATAAACTACTTGTGTTCACTTTATATAATGAATGTAAACATATGTGATGTGTGATCTAAGTTGAGTGAAATGAAGTGAATACACTTCTACAAGAGGCCTCCTCATCATCAGTGAGGTGTCCTAATTACAAAGAGCACACTTTACCGTGCATTTTATGATGCCTGCTGTTTTTTTCTTTTGCTCTTTATCAAGCACAAACACTTTAAAATCATACTTCAGAGTGACTTTGTCAACTTGGGAAATGTAAAACAACTTTAAAGGCAGCAGTGATCCAAGCATGACCATCCATCTATTTTCTATGCCGCTTATCGCTTATCGTATGCTAGAGCCTATCCCAGCTGTCTTCAGGCGAGAGGCGGGTTACACCCTGGACTGGTCGCCAGCCAATCACAGGGCACATATAGACAAACAACCATACACACTCACATTCACACCTCTTGACTGTGTGGCCAACATGCTAACCACTCGGCACAAAGCTAGCTCTAGTGCAGAAATCTGAGTAAAAGAGGCTGAAAGCAGATGGTTTACATGTCCAGAAAATGACTAAAAAGTCCCATCACGCACACTTAAAGCCAAGGGTGGTTTGCAAGAAGTGTTAAGGAACATCTGTCTGCTAACATGAGGCGACAGTAGGAGGTACAACATCATGTCAAGTGCTAGAACCCATGTTAATATGCAACTGCCTCTCAACAAAAACATCCCCCTAATTACTTCCGACCCCCAAACCCCCCCTGCCTCAGAATGTCCCCCGGCAAAGTTAAAATGGAAGCATGAAGGCACTGTGGCATGTTCTGCCCCGCTAGCTCAGGTTATGAGAAAAGAGGGATGGAGAGAGGAAGAGAGGGGAAGCAGCGTGGAGGAGCAATCACGCAGTCATCAAAAGCTGATTTGCATAGTAACTGTAGCTGGCATAAAGCAGCATAAATATGGTTTATTCCTGTACATTTCAGGCTCACAGGCCTGAATTTCAATGCAAAGTGGATGCGATGATGATGAATGATGCACTTCTGATGGGTTATTTTGACTTTCAAGTGTTGATATTCTTTCAAGAATCAAGCGGTGATTCACCAACCTGTAAAAAGTCATTTTTTTCAAAATCGCTCATAATCCCTCATGACAAAAAGTGACAGCTTCCCAAAAACGACGGTAATTTCAGTGAGTGAGTCTTGTAAAAGTATTTCAGCCTTAAGTATTCATTCCTTTTGAATATTTTTTCCATAAAACAGACATCTCAAATAGTATTTGTTTAGCATTATTATTATTAGTTGTTGAGTTTTTCCTAATGGAAAAAATATAAAATATTAATTATATATATATTTTACTTTAACCCTTGAAGACCAGTTTGTTTCACATACTTACACTGTTTTTTAGATTGAAAAAATCCAATAAATACCAAAAAAATGCATTTGAAAGAGCATTTGCCTATTGATATTATTATTATTATTATTATTATTATTATTATTATTATTATTATTATTATTATTATTATTATTATTATTATTATTATTATTATTATTATTATTATTATTATTATTACACCTTGACATGAGCTATTGATTTTAGCTACTCATTTTAATGCATTAGTTTTTGTTCATTGTCAAATTTCAAGAAAAAAAAAACACCACACGATCAAAGTCCTAATCACAAAACATGTCAGCATTTTTTACATCATATATACAAAAACATGTCAGCTTTTGTATTTTGGTATTTAGTTTTTGTATTTGGGTGGATTTGGGGGATTTTTAACACTTTAGTCACACAACATTTGGTAAGATATCTTTGCAGGAGAAAAAAAACAAAAGATGTGACATTTTTCTGCATGCTTTGAATGGGAAACAATAGCACCAACTAGTGGACAAAAACTAAAAAATCATAATTAAACACCACCGGTGTGTGGTTGGCATGTAGGCCACACAGTCAGGAGTAAAGAGATCGGGAAGACCTTCCGTGTGTGGATCTTCTCCGGGTACTCCGGTTTCCTTCCACATTACAAAAACATGCTAGGTTAATTGGCGACTCCAAATTGTCCATAGGTATGAATGTGAGTGTGAATGGTTGTTTGTCTATATGTGCCCTGTGATTGGCTGGCGACCAGTCCAGGGTGTACCCCGGCTGGGATGGGCTCCAGCATACCCGCAACCCTAATGAGGATAAGCAGCATAGAAAATGGATGGATGGATGAATGGATAAACACCACTGGATGGTTTTCAACGGGAAATTTTTGTCATTATTTGTGTAGCGTTGCCATTTTCGTCTGGAAGATGAATACGCTCTGGTAAAAATAATATATATTTATTCAACACAGCCAAAATGGCTTGGGAATTAAAAATAAATGGCACGAATATCTTGGGAGACAATAGCCGTCCAAATTATTAGTTGTGTGTCACGGCATTCAAAGATTTTCCGTCCGAGTTATATTTATAGAGCGTTACATGCCTCAGTCGACACATAATATTGAGTGATGGGCTCGCATCGGAAGTGTCATGGAAGTAATTATACTGTAAATAACGTTTGCCTATGCGTGTGTGTGTGTGTGTGTGTCAGAGGGCTTGACAGCCAAGGGCAGACAGGCATGACATCACATTTCTTACTCAGTGCATAAGCCTGATTCAGTGGTGGGGGGTTAGAGAGAGCCAGTTTCAGGGGTGTTGACATATAATGCATCACTGCTTCAATGTTACACTGTTGAGCAATCACTTGCTGAGGTTATTTCTTCAAGGAGACATCTAATTTAGACCTAAAATCCTGCTAGAATGCTCACTGTTGAATATTGGCCAGGATACACAATGATTTAAAAAACATGAGGACATTCCACTTGTGGAGGTCTTCTACTCAGGAGCCGCTACACACAAGAGGGTGAAAATTGGTCAAAGTTTGCACCCCTACTTTTTTGCCTGTGTTATTATTTTTCTGACAAATACGACACATGTTGGTGCTGTTATTAATCCCCAAAGTTTGACCCCAACAGTCTCATTGACTTGAAATTTGTCGGCATGCTCTACAAAACACTTACTGTTAAGGGTGCATAGAAGATTCACCAAAAAAAAAAAAAATGTAGTTCACACGTTTAATAAATTGACAAGGATGTGTAATATAATGTTTGTTTCAGAAAAAAATATATTTTTGGGTGGAAAAAAGTTGTAATATTATGACATAAATCAAAAACTTTTGAATATACGTAAAATGTGTAATATGTAAAATGTGTAACCCCTTATGCCCCCCCCAAAAAATATTAACATAAAAATACATTTGATAGAGGAAAAATTATCAATTTAAATGCTAAAAAATCAGAAATAATTAATAAATGATGTACAAAATGGATAAAAGGATATTTAACCTCACTTTTACTTTTCCGAAAACTTTATTGAAGTCTTTATGACCGTCTTGACCCATCAAATGCTGGGACTCGCAACTTTCTTTGGCACCATGGCCATGACCAAAGTGTAGGTTGGTTTGTTTGCACAACATTGTATGATAACTCAGACGGTGTATGAAAACCATAGCAAAATTTGGGGGAAACATTTTCATCCAAATGCCAGTTATAAAATAACATTATATTTTCAACTAAATCTGAAACACTTATATGCTAGGACTACGTTAAAAAGCCATAGCATTTCAGTATGTGGAATCAAACTATGGAATGGATTGAGTAAGACCCTCAAACAATGCACAACGATGAGCCAATTCAAGAAACAATACAAGCAGTTGATGTTTGCTAAATACAAGGGTGAAGAGTCTTGAACCAGTCATGATGTGCTATACATATCACTATATTGACACTTACTATGGTACCCATTATGTCATTGGACGCTCATATCACCTTGTGACAAAAATAAAAAAAAACTATATTAGGAAAGCAGGAAGTGAACAAATGTAACAGTTACTGATTGTAAAAGTACCAGATGGAGGGGTAGGATTTAATAAGCTTTGCTTCTTGTGGAACTGTGAACTGATTATGTGATGCATTCAATTGTAATCTGATGCATGTTCAAATGAAATAAAACCATTACCATTACCATTGCCATAAATGCCATGGATGTAACTTAGCAACTGTCCATAAGTCGTTGAGCATTTGTCTATAAGTCGTTGAACACTATGCTAGCATGTATTTTCACCACAACACATGGGGGCACCACAAATGCCTTCAGCAGCCATATTGTATTTTAGCTACAAGCTGCTGTGTGTAGAACTCCACTTCTTGATAAACACAATACAGTTTCAGGAGGGGGCTCGGAGTGAGTGCGGGGGGGATGGATGTCTGCACGCCACCGCCTGCAGCCTTGCTACATTTGGTGATAAATGTGGCGTAGCAAAAGGCCCCAGAGACTTAGAAAAGACTGGGTGGGTTCATTGGTTGAGCACCCCTACTTAGACCCCCGCCCCCCCTAACCCAATGGCAATCAGTCACCCAACCTTCAAGAAGAAGAGAAACAGACAAAAGTAAAGGGTAAAGAAAAGCAGTGAATGAGCTCTCTGTGCTAATTAGCTTTCCATCTGGGAGTCATATTGCTTGTTTGTATCAAGGGAGGCCACCATGCATGATGAAGACTCATTTTAGCAGGGTACTTACCAGGATCTTGGGGCTTGTGGGAACTAAACTCCATCTAACATGGTGACACCAAAGCCTTGACTTTGTACAATTCAACATGTCTGAAAAGGGGTAGGAAGAACCAGATATGATGTAATCCCTTTTCTATATCTCACTTTGTTCACTTTGTGTTACCATTTTCTAACAATAATATCATGTGAAAAAAAGCACTTTTATTGTATCGTTAAAAACTTATGTGTAGAAAGGAGGCTGAATAGCGCTGCTTTATTGGTGTTCAGTCAAGCAAGCGTTTGCAAATGTCACAGAGATGCACTGTTTAACCTTACCTCGTGCATAGTCACAATTATTATTGACATTTAGTGATGGTTCCTAATGATATATTGTCTGGCAATTGACAGATGAGTCATTTATTTACATTTTGGCTGCTCACTCTTCCAATTTCAGCAGACAATTTATGATTTTGTCAAGGGAGAACAGTATAGAAAGTCAATGTGGATATACTTTGGCGTTGTCAGTATACACCCTGTATAGCAGTATAGATTTAATATCTGCTGCAAAGGCGAAAATGCACAGCTTTAATAGTAATACAGGTTATAGTACTACATACGATTGACATACGAACAATTGGACATAATTAGTATCCTAATTAAACATTACCGCTGTCTAAATACCACATTTCGTAATCCACACAGGCATCACATCAATACAGTTGCACATTACTTACAGACACATAGCTTCCAAGGCAGAAGCGTTTTTGAATTACTGTGGACACGAGATGTCGTCACAGACCGAAATTCATTCATTTTCTACCACTTACACTCACGAGGGTGCTGGAGCCTATCCCAGCTATCTTCGGGCAAGAGGCGGGGTACACCCTGGACTGGTCGCCAGCCAATCACAGGGCACATATAGACAAACAACCATTCACACTCACATTCATACCTATGGACAATTTGGAGTCGCCAATTAACCTAGCATGTTTTTGGAATGTGGGAGGAAACCGGAGTACCCGGAGAAAACCGACGCATGCACGGGGAGAACATGCAAACTCCACACAGAGATGGCCGAGGGTGGAATTGAACCCTGGTCTCCTAGCTGTGAAGTCTGCGCGCTAACCACTCGACCGCCGTGCCGCTAACTACGAAAATATTAAATTTATTAATATAGAATCCTACTTTGCGGAAATTCCCTTATCACAATCAGGTTTAGAACTGATTAACTGTGATAAACGAGGGATGACTGTATACTCTATATATTTTTATATATAGGTTGCATCTGGGCTGCACGGTGGTCTAGTGGTTAACTGAATGAATGAATGAGGTTGCATCGGACTATAAGTCAATGCGAAAAATATGGTAGTAATAATTTTTTTGGTGTGTGTACATAAACACGAAACATTGGAACACGAGGATCGCTTGTATGTTAGTGTCATTGTTTGTTGCTACATGAGTGCTGCCGACCTTTGTAGGAGCCTAAACACCACACCGAAACTCCAAGATGGAGGGGAAGGGGAAGGAGTGACCAAGTATATCTTCCCAAGGAAGGAAAGTGTTAACTTCCATTCCCAAGAATCAGTGCTGATATCAATAGTGCTCACTCTAAATATTGACGCCAAGTGTTTACTGTGAGCGGTGGAGCTCACTTGTGTTGCCACCTATTTAGGCAACAATGGCTGTGTGTGGACTCATTTTCAGTAGATAGTAAATCTATACTGCTATACAAGATGTACACTGGCTGCTGTAGAATATAGTACAATTGTCCCTTGAGAAGATACATTCACTCTGCTTTATAGAGTGGAAGAACCTTGCAATGAGAGAGTTCTCTGGTGCTTTGCAATCAAAAGCAATTTACCAGTGAAGCCATGAAGACATTTGAGATGATCTAAATGGAGGTTAAACATAATGAATATAGTTCGATGGAGTGGAATGATGTTCATTTATGTTCTGCTGATGAATTCAGCATCAATTGTATTAGAATGTCAGATTTGGTGAATTGTGTGTCGCAAGTCGATGTTCAATCGGAATTTTAGCATCATTAAAGATGTCATTAGATTTGAAGAGGCGTGCGATTTTACTTCCTTGTCAGTATCATGTCATCTGACTGACTGTGTGTGTGTGTGTGTGTGGCAGGCAATTAAAAACACTTCATTATGGCTTCGTTAGCTCATCCCATCATATGGCAGGCAGTGATAACACTGTGTGTGTGTGTGTGTGTGTGTGTGTGTGTGTGTGTGCTGGGAGCAGATATGCTATCAGAGAGGTGTCTATCACAGCTACCTTCTACTGTGTCACCATTACTCGTCCTCCATCATGCATGCACGGTCCACTTGTGTGTCCAAATGTCACAGCTAGACTTTTTCACCCCTCCATTACCTTCTAGCATCACGTCCCACTCGTCTATATTGCCCAAGGAGAAGGGTTGTAGTTCATCAGTGCCTTTGAAAGGTTTTTGGACCGACCGTCTATTCACTTGTGTGTTTGTGTGTCACCACAATCAACACCACGTGTGTTTGTGTTTCCTGGATGTATATTTTCCAGCTGTTTGCTCATCCTGTTTAGATTTGCTGCTGTGTCCATGTTTGGTGTTTTTTTTTTTTTTACCTTCACTGACCTGCCATGCATATTCAGATAAAACCTTGAAGAGAATATATATATATAAATAAATATTACAAAGACATTTTGTTAGCGATATCAAATAACTTCATTAAAAATTTTGTACAGCATTACCAATATCCAGCGTACCCGTGACCCTAGTGAGAATAAGTGGCATAGAAAGCGGATGGATGGATTACCAATATGAATGTATGCTTTGTGACTTTGACCAAAATAAGAAATTCACCTTTCATTTTGTAAGTGCATTTTAAGTATTAATATAACTCAGTAAACATTGAAATATATTGTAATTAGCTACATTCAATCTTGTTACGCAACAATTTCATTCAGCTCAATGGGGTTACAAACCCAATTCAAACCTACATTGCCGCATGGATGGATACAGAAAAAGTAACATAAAAGCACCATAAAATATAAAAATCTAACAAACAAAAGGTTATCTTAACTTCAATTCTTTTAGCAACATGTTCGGCTGTGATATAAACTTTTATGATTGACCCATTTAAAAAATACGGCCATTAAATGGGTTACGTTGACCATGTTTGTAGCTCTGCTAAATCATCAGTTAGCTTGATGTGCTTTTGAATGGCAGCATTCGTGAGGCTGCGCTATTGGACAATCTAATTAAAACCAAAAGTCTGACTACCGCTGAATGGATGGTTACTCGCACGAACGTCGATATAATCGGTGAGGTAGTTTTAATCACCGTAGTGCTCCAGATGAGCTGGATTTGTCAATCAAGCTAAAATACGTATGTATAAGTATTATACAGTATGTAAGTATTATACATATTCATTCATTCATTTTCTACCGCTTTTACCGCGGGGGTTGCTGGAGCCTATCCCAGCTGTCTTTGGACCCTGGACTGGTGGCCAGCCAATCACAGGGCACATATAGACAAACAACCATTCACACAAACATTCATACCTATGGACAATTTGGAGTCGCCAATTAACCTAGCATGTTTTTGGAATGTGGGAGGAAACCGGAGTACCCGGAGAAAACCCACGCATGCACGGGGAGAACATGCAAACTCCACACAGAGATGGCCGAGGGTGGAATCGAACCCTGGTCCTCCTAGCTCTCACCCGAAGACAGCTGGGATAGGCTCCAGCACCCCCCGCGACCCTCGTGAGGAAAAAGCGGTAGAAAATGAATGAATGAATGAATGAATGAATTTGTGACCAGTTCTATTTTTAGAAGATGCCTCGCAGGCGCCTTAAGTGGTCCACGTGAGCGCATGGGCGCCCGCGGGCACAGCGTTGGTGACCCCTGTTTTAGGCCTTCCAAGATCACCCCGATGTTTCTACATTGAGGGTCTAATGATTCGTCGTAGCCATATTGATGACGGCATAGCTCACATGAGTCCAGTGTGGGGTTCTGAAGCTTGCTTACATAATCAAAACAAAACAGAAACAGAACTGACCCCTGCGCCCCCCCCAAAAATAATTCTACCCTCGTATTTGTGGCGCTTTAAACAAATGCAATGGAAATTACATAACCGTACTGCGTCATTCACATAAAGCAAATGCTAGAAATGACTGTAAGTCTTTTTGTGGTGATCGTGATGCGCTCGCAGAGTGTACACGCAAACAGGAAGCAGGCCTTAGCATTGAGTGTGTATGTGTGTATGGGGGCGGAGTGCGCCCTGGAGCTGACTTATGATACGCTATACTACCTCTGCTGGACTAGAGATGTCAGAGCCGCTCCCCTCACGTCTGTGTCATCGGGCACAACTCACACTTGTACACAACCACATGCCCACATGAGCAAACATACGCTTACTCACAGGGACACGCTGAAATTTCACGCATGCATGCACACAACATACACACACACACACACACACACAAGGCTGTCACACGTATAACACAACGGAAGATGTTGTCAGAAGTATTAAATCATCTTTGCTGCTGTAACAGCGACACTCCGCTCTGTTTTTAATAACGTGCACCGTTGACTTTTGAATTGTGTCCTTGTACGCGACTATCATGGACGACAGTTAACATGTGGCACAAATAAGGAAGACATTTTTTGTGTGAAAAAGGTGGAATACCAACCACCTAGAACTAGACACACACTCACATAGCACAATCAGAGTTGCGCAACATACAAACGACAAGGGAAGAGTGAGTACACCGCTATCTGTATATGTATCGTTTCACCCATCTACATGATCTACATCTGTATCTGCACAGAGTGGGCGGGGCTTAAATGACATGACATGACAAAACATTTATTTACAACATAACTTGAGACACATGCTAACTCGCAAACTAGAGAGCTAGCGACCTTAACGGTAGCCTTCAAGTTATTTCCTTTAAACTTAAATAGCCAAAAACTTACCACTTCCACACGGATAGGGAGGATAACTATTAACAGTTATTTAACCTTTAACATGAACATTAATCAAACGTAATATTTTTTTCTGGGTACATATTACCATACAGCATCCATATCAAACTTGCGCGGGCCGCACTAACATTAAACTTTCATATCAAGGCGGGGGCCTCAAACTAGTGTCCTGCGGGCCACATTTGGCCCGCGGGCCGCGTGTTTGAGACCCCTGATATATAGATTATTAGTATTTTTTTTTGCTGGTGTCACTGTGCTTTTCCAAGGTACAACCCCAAGGTCCAACTAAAAATAAATCATATTTGTCCCAGCTCTGGTGCTACCTTATCAGACAGGAAATTTCCAGGATGTCTTTGTCATCTTTGTCAGCCAAGCCTACAGACCAGGACATAGGTAAAAAGACAGAAACAAAGCTGACTTTTACATGCATTTGTGTGGAAGGGGCTTCTGCCTCATGCCCAAAAGTCAATATGACTGAGGTTTTCCTATCCAACAATCACCTGAAGCGCCAGTTACGAAGGCGTCGAGTTCTCTGAGCTTGTTACCGCCGTCCATGTTCATCTGTGTGACGCGAGTCCTAACGGATCAGTGTTCGTCAAATGAAGTAGGTCATGTCTGAAGGCAAACATTTGTTTGTGTGTTCAATGAGCACATGGCCGGACGGGGTGTCAAGTCTGATGTCAGAGAGGTTGCTTGAGTCAGCTTGTTCCCTACAGGAAGTCCTTATGAGGTCACACTCACACTGCTCTACAGCAGTGGTGCCCAAACTTTTGCCAGTGCCGTACCCCTTCAGACATGTGCCCTCTACTACTGCACACTTAAAAAACATAAATCAGTAACATTTTTTGGAAAAGGAAACCATTACAGAAGAGCATGGCCTTAATTGTCCCATCTTGAATATACACGCATACACCAGATAAGATATGCCTTCAGTAGTCCCACAAGAGGACATTTCAGGACATGTAGTGTAAAAATCACTAGCTTGTATGAACTAGTAACAAGTGGTGACTAGATGTGGTAAACTGTGATCTTTAGACACCTTGACAAGCTCATTTCTGATGCTCTATCCATTAGGGTACATACACACATATGGTAATGGTAAAGGTAATGGTTTTATTTAATTTGAACATGCATCAGATTACAATTGAATGCATCACATAATCAGTTCACAGTTCCACATGTCCAAAAGGAGTAGGAAGAAGCAAAGCTGATTAAATTCTACCCCTCCATCTGGTACTTTTACAATCAGTAACTGTTACATTTGTTCACTTCCTGCTTTCCATAATAAAATTAAAGTTTTATTTTTTTTTTAATAACGCACCTCGTACCGAAGTACGAGGTGATATGACCATCCAATGACATAATGAGTACCATAGTAACTGTCAATATAGTGATATGTATAGCACATCATGACTAGTTCGAGACTCTTCATCCTTGTATTTAGCAAACATCAACTGCTTGTATACATCATGTATGTGTTCAACATGTGGAACTGCGAACTGTATTATGTGATGTATTCCAGTGTAACACAAAAATATACCACCATCATTGCAAAGCCTGTTATGTTGAATGAAAACAAAAAAAGAGACGGGAAGTGTTTGCATTTCAACACACACCTGCATCTGCCCAGGGACGGCCAATAAAGGTGTCACTGGTTGTTTGGACGATGAGAGCGATAAATTCAGCAGAAATAGTACGTAATATCCAGCAATTTCCAATCGTGCATCAAGTACAGATACAATGAACTAAAATCTATCCATTTAAAACTGTCTCCCGAAATACTGTATAGGCGCCCGGATGTAGACGTGTTCTTCTTTTTGTTCATGGCGGGTCACAACCAACGTTTAGGTGCCACCTACTATGCCGGATTGTATACACCAAAATTTACGAAATCTTGCCGAACAAAGTCAACACAACACTTTAAAGACACATTAGTGAAGCACATGCAACATTATGGGCTATTTAACATAATGATGCATACAGAACAATGTGTGCCTCCTTTTATTCTGCAGTTCACATGAGGTGTTCAGGCACATTCTGTAACTCTCAGTGTTACACTTGCCAATGGCAATTTAGATGGTATGCCTGAAATGGGTGAAAGCAGTTTATGCAAGGAATTTGTAACGAAAGATTGTGCACATTGGCACGAAATTCAAGTACTAATGGATACTATGGGTACACATTGTCTCCACCACTTTGCCACATCTGTGAAGCAGTCCCACTTTGTGAAACCATGCAACAGCAGGCATCACCTCCTAGCTTAATCAATTCAAAGGGACCTACAAGATGTTGAAGGTAATTCTATATTATCTTGCAGCTGCAGAAAGAGCAAGATGAAGGCATGAACTTGGAAAAAGAAGGCATGGAGAGTCTGGGAGAGGTATGGGTTACTAGAAGAATGAATGAATTTTTTTTTAATGACGTCCCTCCTACAGAGGCTCTACGGCAGGGGTCTCAAACTCAATTTACCTGGGGGCCACTGGAGCTAGGGTCTGGGCAAGGCTGGGCCGCATCAGGTTTTCCAAAAAAAACCCTGCATTTATTAAAAACAGAAAAATATACAAACTTTTTCAGTGCTTTGGTTCCGATTTTCTACAATAAAAGCTCTGATAAAACATCCCATTGTTCTCAAATATCTTAATTTTTATTTTTCTGCACAAAATAAGATGAAAAATAAATAAACAAATCAAGAATAAAGAAAATCAATCAATCAGTAATAAATAAATATAATAATAATCATAAAACAGCAAATAATAAAAACTTAAGAAACCACATATAGTTGGTGGGTAGACAAATTATTTTTTTCAGATTAAAATTAACAAAGCATTATTAGAGCCCCGTAGACATGACAAAACACGACTATAGTCACATTTATACTTTTTTTTATTTACAACATATTGCGCAACTGCAGGGTCTTGAGACACATGCTAACTCGCAAACGAGAGAGCTAGCGACCTAAGCGGTAGCCTTCAAGTTATTTCCTTTAAACTTAAATAGCCAAAAACTTACCACTTCCACACGGATAGGGAGGATAACTATTAACAGTTATTTAACCTTTAACATGAACATTAATCAAACGTAATAATTTTTTCTGGGTACATGATACCATACAGCATCCATATCAAACTTGCGCGGGCCGCACTAACATTAAACTCTCATATCAAAGCGGGGGCCTTAAACTAGTGTCCTGCGGGCCACATTTGGGCCCCTGCTCTACAGCATTTTGGGCTTGTGCACAACAAAATAACACTACACAGACATGATAATCTATAGATCTTTATTTATTTTTGCAGATAACATATATTGCAATCATGCTTTTTCATAGAACACATCTAAAGACATTTATTATATTTTCTTTACATAGAATATTTTACATCAGGCCCAAGAAACAGCTAAAAATATACAAAACAATATTCTCTGACTAAACATTTCTATTACATTATTACTTTGATCTGCATTATTCTTCATGATATTATTATAACTCTATTATGTTATGATTCTTTTTACAGAAGGAAAGAGATGTGCTTTAGTTTCCCAGATGATAATCTTATTGCAGAAAAAACAGTATACTGTATAACATTTTTCTTTTTTTTTCTTTTTCTTCTACATTTAGACAAAAAAAGAAAAAAAACGAACATTCACAAATACATGTATTACACAGTCCAGTTTACAACATCATTAAAGAGAAAGAGACAGAAAACTGCAGTACGCTAACTTTGTACAAAATGCACCAAATCCTTTTTTATTTTTTGTTGTCGTCGCGCATTTTCATTTACATACTTTGAAAGAAAATACATAAATAAAAGAGACTCCTGATTCCTGTCGCATGTAGCTGCCACAGAAGCAAATCTTATTGTTATTACTTCTTTTACAAACATTACAGGTCTGTTTCATATCTCCTAGCAAACTTGATATGTAATCATAGGTTTTCCTTTTATTTGGTGAAAAGTTCACCAGGATTTAGACTGTGCCCACTTTCATCGCAGTTCATTCAATATGAACTAAAAGCAATGACATGCAAAAAATAAACACACGCACACACACACACGCTCAAGATTTGGATTTGTTGTGAGTTAGCATGTTGGGTTTCTCGTAGATTTGACAATAGTATTTCCTTAGGTAATGGTCGACGCGTTAACAAATGCCGTACCTCAATAAATGTATGTGTCATCCAATTGAGACAAATAAATGCCAAATTCTTCCCCTCAGGGAAAAAAAACAGGTTGTAACTGTATTGACTTCAGTCCATTGTTCTTTTTTTTATACACAGGCTTTACTAATCAAAACAGCAGCACCTACAGAGGCACCTTAACAGTCTTTCAGATTAAGTAAAGTATCACATTAATATGCGCGATGGTGTCTGTTTAGTTGATTGGCGTCCCCAAAGATTAATAAGGTGCTCCACAACATTGTGTGCTTGTCATTTCTTTCATTATTATACATTGATGTCGTACAGTGAAGTTATATTTCTTCCCTAATTGGAAATAATTTATATACTGTTTATAGGTTTTGAAAAAATACATATGAATGTATCATAATATTACAGCATTTGGTCACATCTACTTATCTATAACTCAAAGGGTGACTAGTTTTACTTTATTTTACTTGTATTGTACAGTTAAAAGTTATACTTGCATGACAGTGTGTTTATCCAATCTATTATTCAAATGCTGAGCATGTATAGTTTTTAATTATACGTATATATATACGTATATATATACCATAATAGTATCCGAGAGCATTTGTTATTCAATGGTTGAGTAATTTACTTTATTTTAGTTGTCTTTAACCTACAGTGTTTAAATTTATGTTACGCATAAATTGTATGACAGTTAATCTAAGTTAAACGCTGTACAATACAACTAAAATAAAGTAAAACTACTCAACCTTTCAATGAGAGATAGATGGACAGATAACCGTGGAACCGCTGTTCATAAAACTATGTAACAAAAGTGAAACCAGTCAAATGCTTGTCGTGAACAATTCCCTGTGTGCAGTATTATTAAAGATGATTTTTTTCCGTGGTGATTTTTAAGTCCATTTCTATTTTTCTATCGAATAATATAGTATTGTTTACTAATATCGTAAAGGTTTCTCCCCTAATAGACACCATCTGCAGTCACTATATGAGGAAATACAGTGTATATTTATGTTTTATAATACATAACATGAACCATTTTAAGTGTATCATAACAGTATCAGACAGCATTTGGTCACAACTACGTTTTGTTCCTGAGGAGTGGATTACTAAATATTATATTTATATAAGGTGGTCGCCATCATACTGTATACAGTGGTTTACATACCGGATGCCCAAAAGAAGTGAATTGCTCTCACAGTGGGACATAGTAGAAGTAGTAGTAGTATTTCTATACCACGTTGTGCTTGTATTACTTGTTTGGTCCTTCTCCTTAAAATCGATCAAATATCATACAAAAAACTATCTAAAAGTTATTCTACAAAAGAAGATTGTGACGACACACTGTACATGTTATTGTCCTTCAAAAAAAAAACAAAAAACAAGACAAACTGCCAACAGTTTGGACAGTCTTTTGCTACATATCCTACATATGTTTTTTTTATATATATATAGATTATTTGTAGTTTTTTTTGCTGTTGTCACTGTGCTTTTCCAAGGTACAGCCCCTAGAGGTGAGTGGGTCCAACTAAAAATAAATCATATTTGACACATAGTGATTTAACCCCACCGGCTAAACATCCCCACTTACTGCATCTCATGTATTGAGTTCAGGTACAAGCATTTTAACAGTATTTGTACATTAACTGTAGCTGCAATACTACTTCAATGCAGGACTGTGATTTAAAAGATATATTTTCATATTTCTCTTTTGCATAATTACACAACACATGGCTGGGTACTTTCCTTATACACCCTTAGAACTCTGCATGACACAAATGAGAAGAATAAACTCAAAGAAAAAGAAGAAGAAATGTGATCGGGTTGGTCTCACGTGTCCCCAGGAGGTAGGTGAATGAAAGCAGACGTGGACGCCTGGTGGTCGTTCCCAACCTTGATTTACGCTTCTTGCCAGCGTGAACGCTCATGAACGACTGGCCGCTAGACATGGAGACACACTCAGAAGGTTCTAGATGTAGGCCTCCTCAGTGGCTCCAGGATTCTGGTTCTGGGCTTCGGCCTGCTGGTCCGGCCCATTTTCCTGAGCCTTCACCAGGACCAGTGGTTTGATCATCATCCTTAGACGCTGGGAAAGTAGACACATGAATTTTACTCTTGTTCCTCCCAAAGTGTGTGTACCTGGGCAGGAAGCGCTTTGTTGATTTGTTGACTAAGACTTTTGTACCATTACTTTTGTAACGTCCTCACAGGGGGAAGCAAGAAAGTCAGAGATTAGTTTTACTTTAGTTTAGCTTTATTGTCATTTTACACAGTTTATCATCATAATGTTGAATATTTTTACTTTATTTTAGTTTTATTGCAGTTTTTAGTGTTTACCTTAATGTCACATCTACATTACCGCTCAATCTATCAATGAAATGCTGAATAGTTTGATGTAGTTTAGTTTTATTGTACAATGTTTAACTTAAATAAATAAAAGTGAACTAAAGTAAAACTACTCATTATGTAATTGTATTGAAATAATGACATATATGTGCAACATTAAACACTGTACAAAGTGCGTGTGAATGGTTGTTTGTCTATATGTGCCCTGTGATTGGCTGGTGACCAGTCCAGGGTGTACCCCGCATCTCGCCCAAAGACAGCTGGGATAGGCTCCAGCACCCCCGCGACCCTTGTGAGGAAAAGCGGTAGAAAATGAATGAATGAATGAATGAATAAAGTAAACCTACATTATCATATGAGTTAAATAACCATCCATCCATCCTTTTCTGCCTTCATTTATCCGTAATCATCCATCCATGTTGTCTTCTCTCCACACACTGTATTTGTTTGGACATGTTCTCTGTGCAATACGAGCTAAACTCACCCCTAAAAGCCCAAATGATTGTCTTGATGATTAGGCTGACACATTGCCACTTGCAGCTCTGTGCGGCACTGCACATTGTGTCTAATGTGTGCGTGAGTGCTGTGATTGCTGCAATTAGGCAATCAGCTGCTACTGCTGCTGCTGACACCTGCATGTCGACGCTGACAGACGCTGTCATTAGCGTCCATTTCCTGTCACAATCTCAGCCACTTGAGGATCATACAGACCCTCTAGTGCAGGGGTTGGGAACCTATGGCTCGGGAACTAGATACGGCTCAGTTGATAACTGTATTTGGTTCTCTTATGTCATGTCTTAACACAATGAAATGTTTTTATTTTCATTTTGATGACATTTTAAAGTAACATATTGGAGATATCACATTGTTGAACATTCTAAATATAAAAACCTTTTTTATGAATTTTAATCCAGCCAGGCCGAGTGGTTAGCGTGCAGGCAACACAGTTAGGAGACCAAATTTCAATTTTACGCTCTGTACATGCGTGGGTTTTCTCCGGGTACTCCGGTTTCCTCCCACATTCCAAAAACATGCTAGGTTAATTAGCGACTCCAAATTGTCCATAGGTATGAATGTGAGTGTGAATGGTTGTTTGTCTATATGTGCCCTGTGATTGGCTGGCGACCAGTCCAGGGTGTACCCCGCCTCTTGCTTGAAGACAGCTGGGATAGGATCCAGCACCTCCGCAACCTTGTGTGCAACATATAGACAAACAACCCTAACCCTAAACATTTTCCCCAGTTTTCCATGTTTTAGTCTAGGCTTCTCAACTGAGACTGCAGACTCCAATAACTAATTGATAAAATCATCTGGAATGGTAAAGAAAGCAGTCTTGCAGGACTCCCAGACTTCATCAATGGAATAGATCACATAATTCAAATCACAGATTTTTTGGTTTCATCTTCCAAGCCTCGTCCCTCATCTAACCAAGCATTCTCCATTATGTTCATGTCTGGTGACTGGGCTGGACAATCCTGGAGCATCTTGATGTTCTTCATTATCGGGAAGTTTGATGTGGAGGCTTAAGTAGTAGAAGGATCGCCATATTTTGCTTACCATCATACTGGATGTAACCGCGAGCCATTATATCTCCACCAAACTTGAATATGTTCTTGGTGAATCTTGGGTTCATGTGAGCGCCAACATGTACTTGTAGCATTTGTGGTAATTGTGATGCAATCAACCTTCGGCCCTTTTCAACTATCCATCCTTGTTTAGTTCTCTCTAAATTATTGTTGCTCATTGCCTTCCAAATTAGAAGAGAGGGCAAATTCTTCAGCAGGATGACACTTCTCACACTCCAGCCTCTACGTCAAAGTTCCTGATAGTGAAGAAGGTCAAGATGCTCCTGGATTGGCTGGCTAATTACCAGACAGGGTTAAATGAAGGAGGAGGATTGGAAGATGAAACTAAAGAGTCTTCATGAACTCTGGGAGTTGTGCAAGACTGCTTTCTCCGCGTTTCCACATGATTTTATCCATTATTAACGCAATAGCTCAAACGTATGGACGGAGTCCTCCAAGCGCATGGGAGCTGTTCTTATCAAGACACCTTGACTTTATGTTCTAAGTTTTTTTGTGTGTTTTCAATGGAAATTATGATTTCAACTGTACATTATGTTGGTATGCAACAGTAATAAGAGGACAGTGGTGACTATAGCGGTGCTGTTTCATGTCTGGGGGGCTTGAATAATATTAAAAAACATACTTAGAAGGTTGTCGTACAGGTCATAGTACAGATAAAAGGTGAGCCAGCTGTGTGCCAAAAATATTACTATTTTATGAGCATCTCACTTGGTTTGTCGCTGGTGTTACCAGAACATGACACAACAAAAAACGGGGCTATAATATATGTTAGAATAATTGCTTACCTTATTCTATATACAGTACATGTTTTGTATCTATTGGTTTAAATAGAGCCATCGCCATGCTGTGCCTTCCAAAGGAAAGCGTGTATACTATTTTCCATTTTGCTTCAATTTCATGGCTTTTCCTGCAATTATGAGATAAGCAAAGCAGGCAAAAAGAGAAACGGCAGGCTCAACTTACCTCTTTGTAAGTGCCTTTGAGAGTGAGAAACATGTATCCCATATAGCCGGGGATGAGGATCATGGAGGAGAGGGCCATTAACCAACCGACACCCTGGCCCCAGGCTGGGAATACGTAGTCGCCCATGGTGAGGGGAACCATCTGCACGGCACTGAATAGGAACACTCCCTGGAAAGGGGACGTGAGCATGTAAACGTCATCATCTACTAGTACATTGAATAACTTTGTCTGGATATTTTAGTGATGCTTTTGTAGTACTTGTGATAGTACTTACAGCAACAATGAGTGGTGTGAAAACAACCCAGCAGGCCTTCCACCAAGCACAAGGCCTGTATCCCACCATTTCCTCAATGTTGTCATAAAACTTGTTTACACCTGCAAGTTAAAGCACATTCATACTCTAGCTCCATCGCCATCCTCGATTAAAAAATAATGCCTTCATCATCAGGTGTGCCTCACCGTAGAACCAGGAAATGGAGATGCACTCAAAGAAGACGAGGAAAAGCAGACACATCCCACTGGCTGAGTAGTAGTCGAAGAGCTTAAAAACGTACAGGCCACCCTAGGAGGTCATTGGTGTGAGGGGGTAGGGAGATAGAGACATAGATGGACGGCAATTAGAGTGTTGGATATGCAGGCCAGTAGCAGACCACTGGAGTGGAACAACATAGACATCTATTGTACTGTCCTTAAACCAGGGGTGTCCACTGAAGGATGCATATAGACAAATTGGAGGCTCAGCAGTGGCCATTTTTGATAGTCAGCACATTTAAAATCATTAAACACACAAATATTAATCCAAAGTATGTTCATACATTTAAACAAAAAACAGCCAAGGAATGGAATTGATCACAACTGGACTGTTCAGGTTGGCTTGGAAAATGTTTCGATTCTTATCTTAGCAGACTTCATCAGTTCATACTCAAATACTAGATAGGACAGCTCTCGTCAGACAGGTCTAGACCTCAAAGACTAGATAGGACAGCTCCAGTTCCTTCAAAAGCTCTCGGTCAGTTGTTTTTAGTCAGACTAGACGTGTCTAGGACTAGTTGAGATGAACTCGGACATCTTTTGTCAGAGAAGACTACAGTTGTTGTATCTAGTCTCTGAGCTCCTGTCTAGTCTGACAAAATCTGTCCTACTTAGTCTTTGAGCTCTCTCTGTTTAGTCTTGTCTAGTTCTTGTTCTAGCCTAGCCTGAATAGACGTGAACAAGCTGTCCTGTCTAGTCACACTATCTTTCATCACACTAGTCTACAGCTGTCCTATGTAGTCTTTGGGCTTTATTGTAGCTCTAGTGTTGTCTGACTAGAGCTGTCCTATCTAGTCTTTTGAGCATGGACTGATGAAGCCTGTTCAGAGGAAAGGCAAAACGTCTTCTCAGATAACCTGAACATTCCAGTTCCAAGTCCACAGCTCAAAAGCTAGATAGGACAGCTATAGTCTAGTCTGACTAGGTTAGAACTCAATGTCTGTAGAAATACTAGATAGGACAGCTATAGTCTAGTCTGACTAGGTTAGAACTCAAATCTGTAGAAATACTAGATAGGACAGCTATAGTCTAGTCTGACTAGGTTAGAACTCAAATCTGTAGATATACTAGATAGGACAGCTATAGTCTAGTCTGACTAGGTTAGAACTCAATGTCTGTAGAAATACTAGATAGGACCGCTATAGTCTAGTCTGACTAGGTTAGACTCAATGTCTGTAGAAATACTAGATAGGACAGCTATAGTCTAGTCTGACTAGGTTAGAACTCAATGTCTGTAGAAATACTAGATAGGACAGCTATAGCCTAGTCTGACTAGGTTAGAACTCAATGTCTGTAGAAATACTAGATAGGACAGCTATAGTCTAGTCTGACTAGGTTAGAACTCAAATCTGTAGAAATACTAGATAGGACAGCTATAGTCTAGTCTGACTAGGTTAGAACTCAATGTCTGTAGAAATACTAGATAGGACCGCTATAGTCCAGTATGACTAGGTTAGAACTCAATGTCTGTAGAAATACTAGATAGGACAGCTATAGTCTAGTCTGACTAGGTTAGAACTCAAATCTGTAGAAATACTAGATAGGACAGCTATAGTCTAGTCTGACTAGGTTAGAACTCAAATCTGTAGAAATACTAGATAGGACAGCTATAGTCAGACCAATACCATGAAAATGTGCATATTTTGGGAACTTCAAACAGTAGGTCGGGGTATGGATAGTAACTACATTTCTAAATATGTCATACAAACCTGGTCTACCTGGTCACCAACTTAGCGATTTTTGCTATGCTTTTGCTATGCTATTGTAGCCAGTTTGATATGTGGACTCCCATAGAGCAGCTGCAATAAATAACCTGCACAGAAAGCTTTCTAGATCTTACAGAATCCGCACCTATTCCAGCTGTATTTCACTGGCTTTCCAAAATGGTTTGATTGGCCACACTCCCAAGTGTTCTTGAGCACTTCTGGTCTACTGCCGAACCCTACTTTCTAATTTTGTTGTTATAGTAGTTGATAATAAATGAATAAACCCTTTGGAGAGCTTTTGAAAACCGAGTGTTCACAGCCATCACAAACTTCTTTCAGGGCTCATTTTCAAATGCGTAAACCTCATTATCTGAAACGTTAGCATAGTTTAACACGATAATACAATATTGCAACAACATTTATAGGTCAGACAAGTGGAAAAAACACAAAAGGTCCCCTTTGACACATAAAACAGACCACACCATGAAACCTTATCTACTGCACCACATAGACATTAAAAAAACACCAAAATTACACACCAATCTACACACCGCAAGGCATGCTGGGTAACTCAATGTGTTATTCCCCAACGCGCTACATAAAATTGTATTTTGCGAGTAATCAGACCGCTTTAGGTGCTGTTTTTAGAAAAGGCTGCTCACAACCAATTTACCAACTTCTTCTGGTCTTTTGGAGACTAACATGAAAGCAAGTATGGCTTCATCTCTTCATCATCTTCTCTTCATCTGAGAAGCGGGTCCAGTTGTGGGCCCCTCCCTCATATGATGATGATGATGATGATGCTAATCTGCAAACAACTGCCACAAATACATGTCTGTACCTGGGTGATGTTGGACAGCCCAATGATATATGACACCAGGCAGACGACCGCTATGAAGATCTCCCGGCGCTTTCGGAGTATATGAGGGAACTCGTCCACCAGCGCGGTGATGAAACCTTCCACCGTGCAGAACTGGAAGAATGGTGTGTGTTTAACACAGTTGTTCTTTCAAACCATCATCTTTACCGCTATGGTGGCTTTGTCTGTACCTGACTGTCGATTCCCAGCATCAGCAGCATGGAGAAGAAGAGGATGGCCCACAGAGGAGAGATGGGCAGCTGAGTGACGGCCTCAGGATAAGCCAAAAATGCCAAGCCGGGTCCTTAAAGCACACATAAATGAAAGACCTTTCATATCAAATGTAAGCACAGGACCATTTATACGACCCTCAAGTCAAAAAGTTTGGGCTTAAGTGTGATGAAAGTGCCTGTAATGCAAGATAACATAAGAAGAAGAAGCTATAACAGAATGAAAGTGTCCTTGGGAAATGAATGTCGAACTTCTACTTGAGGATTTACAAAGGATTTGCCGAATCACTGTGCAATTTTCCTTTTAATTAACCCAGAAATAAAAAAAAGCAGACGCTCGCTATAAGTGAAAAGTGTCCCTTTTTTCAAAAAAAGACTCAAAAGAAAGAATAACACAACTTGAGAGCTAATTATTTGCACAGCTGCAAGTTGCGTTGCCTTTGTTGATTGTAGCTATAGAGGTTTTTTTTTTATTTCGACATTGATTGCAATTACCTGAGGCTGCCACATCAGCGATGGGCCGCTTTGTCACGTTGGCCATGAAGCCCACAATGGAGAAGATTACAAAGCCGGCGAACATGCTGGTGAAGGAGTTGATGCAGCAGACAATGACCGAATCTCTGTGGAGGGAAGTACAAAGCACAAGGCAGCCATTGTCACGCCTGTATCAATTCCTTATCAACCCGTCACACATTGGGAAGAAGGGGAGGGGTGGGGATGCTGTGGCGCCATTTTGCATCCTGCATTTTTGGAAATGGCTGATTATTTTTAACTTGAAAGACAGTCGGGGATGATAAAAATGTACATGGGCTGGTGAAGCAACAAAATAGTAAAACCCTTAGTACTGCTGGAGAGTATAGTTCTGCCCCTTTAAAGCAATACGTCAGTTTTTGTGAGGTGTTTTAAGAAGGTCTTATATGTTCATGTCTCACATAAGGATTGTGGATGATGAGCAAAATTCCCCCCAAAGTTCAGTTTTCCTTTAAGATACAATCCTGCCATGAAGGGTTAGCCACCGGACCCCGAGCAAACTGTTTACATCAGGGGTCTCAAACATGCGGCCCGCGGGCCAAATGTGGCCCGCAGGACACTAGTTTGAGGCCCCCGCCTTGATATGAAAGTTTAATGTTAGTTTGATATGGATGCTGTATGGTATCATGTACCCAGAAAAAATTATTACATTCAAATTAATGTTCATGTTAAAGGCTAAATAACTGTTAATAATCTAATCTGGACTAAATTATGTAAATAACCAACAGTGGGTCATTTTAAGGGTAAATGTCAAGAAAAAGGCAGCAAGGCGGTCAAGTGGTTAACACACAGACCTCACAGCTAGGAGACCAGGGTTCAATTCCACCCTCGGCCATCTCTGTGTGGAGTTTGCATGTTCTCCCCGTGCATGCGTGGGTTTTCTCCGGGTACTCCGGTTTCCTCCCACATTCCAAAAACATGCTAGGTTAATTGGTGACTCCAAATTGTCCATAGGTATGAATGTGAGTGTGAATGGTTGTTTGTCTATATGTGCCCTGTGATTGGCCGGCGACCAGTCCAGGGTGTACCCTGCCTCTCGCCCAAAGACAGCTGGGATAGGCTCCAGCACCCCCGCGACCCTCATGAGGAAAAAGCGGTAGAAATTGAATGAATGAATGAATGTCAAGAAAAATTATCTTTAAATTTTATTTCAAATATCTATCTATACATATATATAAAACCTACCTGTACACATTGTTGTTGAAGGGGTTATAGCTGCCCAGCGCGATGAGAGAGCCCAATCCCAGTCCGTAGGAGAAGAAGATCTGAGTAGCAGCATCTAGCCAAACCTGACTCAGCCAGATGACAAAAATGGTTGTCAACATATGTGCAACATTCAACAAGCTCACATAACTGGGTGTTGTTTTTTTCTGCATTCTGTTCCAATTCATCTAGGATTTGGTACCACATATAACCCACAAATTCTGGAGTCAATCAGAAATGCTGCTGTTGCTGTTATTTATAATCATTTTCATAGTGAAAATCCCCAACAACTAGCGAAACAGACAATAATATAGCCTTGTTTCGGGACAACAACAAACTGCGTACCTCAGACTCCTTCAGTTTTTCAAAGTCTGGCGTGATGTAGAAAAGGATGCCATCAAATGCGCCAGGCAGAGAGATGCCACGACAGAACAGGATGAAGAGCATAAAGTACGGGTATGTGGCCGAGAAGTAGACCACCTAAAACAAGACAGAAGGTCATAGTTAGAAAACAAACCTCCATTTCCTAAAATCAAGCAGTGTTGCATTTGGAAAAATCTGTCTGAAGAGAACTTTTTCAGAAGGTGCTTTGTCGTGTTCCTGTATTCCTAACAATGGAGCGTAGTGACCTAACACTTTTCCCATTACAAATCATTCAGTTCTGGAATACAAAGAACTAGCAAGGTTTGTTGCTAAAATGAATATGTATCATATTTGCATGTTGGCTACGTCAAACCTACAGTACGCCCTCGTTCATGGAGGATGACGTTACAAAATGACATACATCTTTGATTCTGGGGTGATTCAAACAACAAAAAATGAAAAATCCTACAGAAATGTCTGTAAATCGGTTGCCCTTATCGTCCTTTTGTTCAGGTAGCAGGCAACTGCTTGGCTCACAAAGAATGACACAAGATGTTGGATGGACACTAGCATAGAACGAGCTTTTACATTGTGACTAAAACTGCAAAATGATCAATAAATGCAAAATTAAATGAAATTGCACAAAAAAATGAAGCAAAGTGTTCCTGTTGGATTGTTTGTTTGTGCTAGTTAACATTCTACTTCCTGGTTCTTGATGTTACAAATTGAAAAACAGGAATGTACAATTTTTAATTATGAGGCGTTTGATGTCACCACATCACCATGCAAAAACAGAAAGAAATACAAACTGTTGTATTAGTTCAGATTTAGCACTACGTCCATTCTAAGTCCTTGAATGCACCATATTTCCAAAAGTTAAACGTACATACCCAGCAAGTAGTCTATTCCATTAAGCATCATTGTCATTCATTTGGGCCTATCAGTGAATCTATAGGCACCAATGAAGAACACCAATGAAGGAGAGTGTCCAATACTGGGGTCTGGGGCAAGGGGGGGAGGCTGGTGGCCGGGGCAGTTTTTCCTTCTAGTTCGGGATCTCACTGCCTAACTCACCCCCCCCCCCCCCCTTTCCAGGCATTACTTTACTCATGATTGGGCATGGGCCATGGCTAAGACTTGATCACCCTTTAGTTGGCCGCCTTTGATGAGGGTGTCTAGTGTTGAAAGTTTGAAACACCCTCTGATTTAAAGGTACAGTACTGATGATGTGTTCCAAAATTTCCAACGCTCAAGTTCCCACGCTACTCTCAACATCCTCGCCTCATGTGTTGACCATCTGTTGGCACATTTTCCATCAGGTCTTGCGTATTTACAAACCAACGTTGGTGACCTTGTTAAACATGTTTCAAACAGCAGATGAGTTACGTTCTTGTTCATGGAAGACGACGTGAGTTAAAAGTGGATGGATGGACATCAAAAGGCTAGTTCTTGGAGGTTGGGTGAAGGACTCAAACTGTATTTTTGCATCCCGGGAAGAGCGGACACGTCTGTATTTCTATCCAGATGTGCACCAAAAAACACATTGGGAATTAAAATAACTAATGTTGTAATGGTAGTCTAATCTGGTCTCAAGTGGGACACTTAAAGGGTAAGTTATGTAATCATCCCCCCCTCTGGTGGTGGCTCATGGTGACAGCTCGGCGACCTTGGGTGAGTGAATGGTGAGTCTTGTTGCGGTGAAATGATGCACACTAAATGATTTCTTTGTGTTGCCCTTCTTGCTGACTTACTTTGCCGGTCCAGCTGACCCCCTTCCAGATGCAGAAATAGACCAGCACCCAAGCGATGGCAAGGGTGATGGCCAGCGGGATCCTGACTTCTCCGGGCTTCTCCAGGCCATCCGTCATCTGGTGCATGTTGCGTCTGCAGGGTTGGAGGTGGTCTTATATTATTTTTTGTTTTTAGCTTTGTCCAAGTTTTAATTTCCAAATATTTCTTTCTCATAAAAAACTATGTTAAGTGAATTCATTTGTTAACAATATAAGTGATATTGTAAGTACCTGTTCAATTCGAGGTTCAATAGAGTTTAGTATTTTGTATTTTTTGTAATAAGTTCCTGACACAAATAGATTGTATACATTAAAAAATCATAAATGTTATATACATTTCATGCCAAACACTTGAAAATTTAAAATGTATAAATTATGTGGATAACTGTTTTATCACAATATTTTTGGTCTTAGTATTAGTACTTTATGTGTGTTTGATGTGGTTTGTTTGTATTGACAGTTCCCTTTCATGTGGCCATTAAAAAGTATCTAAGCAACATTTACTTGTGATAAAATGATATTACTTATTATCAAAACAATGTATTCATCATTATTAATAATAAGTATGTAATTTTTATTTATTTAATAATTTCATTTGATCATTTCTGATCATTTTATTTCAGCAAATAATCCTTTACGTAGTAAGTATTTTAGTACTTTAATCATTATACTAGTATAAAAAGAAGTTAACCCCAGTTCAATAAAACCAAAATAAAGTAAAATGACTCACACCCTTTGAAGACAGCCTGACAGACACGCAATGGAGAGCAATAGTGTCACCAAGTGGCTTTTTATAGGTACTGCAGTAATATGCCGCGTTGTGTATCACAAGTGTATTCATGTCACCATGTGCTTGGCCAAATTAATTTTTGAATGTATTTGATACTTAGTCCATAGGTATGAATTTGAGTGTGAATGGTTGTTTGTCTATATGTGCCCTGTGATTGGCTGGCGACCAGTCCAGGGTGGACCCGCCTCTCGCCCGAAGACAGCTGGAATAGTGAGGATAAGTGCCATAGAAGACGGAAGGATGGGTGGATATTGCATTTAATTAAGCAAATAGGAATGTGCAAATACACTAGTGAGGATAAGCATATAGAAAATGGATGGATGGAATGTGCAAATCGTTATCGTCTTTTCTTATTTGACCTGCACTATTCAATAAAGCAAAGAAGACCGGTGAGATTTGCAGACATCTCGTATTCCAACGGTTTGAACTTAGTTTTGTTTGCTATTGGTTTAACTCCAAATTGTACCATTTTTGCTTCCTTTGTGTGTACATTTATTGCGTATTTTAGTTCTGTTTTGGGGTATTTTCTTAAACATAAATACAAATGGATATGAAGTCTGAAAACACACTCACTCCCAGAACTCCACCACAGCACTGGTGAGGTTGGTGGTGTCCGAGATGCTGTAGTTAGTGTAGCAGCGCTCTGTGTTCCAGGAATTACCACAGGTCTGCCATGGCAGTTCCTGGATAGAAACAAAACCAATGAAGAAAAAAAAAAAACATCTTTTGACTTGGAGTGCACTTTCCCACCTCCGGGTCCAATTCTGTGTGCGCTGTCAAGCAGCCAAGACCATGATAGTCATTGCGAGCAGGGGGTGTGGGGGGGAGCATTGCGATTTCATGCTTCTCCCCAAAAGACGTCATGACTCACGGCCAGAATGCATTTATCAAATGCTGGTGTAAAGCGCTAATTATGTGGGAAAGGAAGTAATAAATGTCATAGTGTGTTAAAGGCTTAAATAGGTGCTCTGTGGAAATGCAGTAAATGTAATATGCTCCTGTTGTTCATTGATCTGGACTGTCTTGGCTCCATTCTAAATCAGAGGATACTCACAGAGGTGAAAGAATTGTAGAGATAGTAGAGAGCCCAGGAGATGATGACAATGTAATAAATATTAAGCCAGAAGGAAAGCACAGCAGCAGCCAAACCAACACCTGAAACAACAACACAGTCATATCAACTGTGGAATAATACCCCTATCTTATATTATTTTCATTATGTATAATATTGGACATCTTTTTACTATAATTAAAACAAGTAAAGCAAGAAAACAATACCTTTAAACATGGGTGCCAGCTTCCACACTCCGAGTCCCCCAATGGAGGTGTACTGACCCAGGGCCGTCTCCAGAAAGAAGAGGGGCATGCCAGCAAATATCAAGGTCAAAAAGTAGGGGATCAAGAAGGCTCCTGGATGAGAGGTACAGCAAAAAAAAAAGTTCAGTGATAATTATGAACATTCAACATAATCCAGATGCACGGTCACTGCTACGCTTGTGCGTAATTACGCACGGTACAAGATTTTTAAAAGGAAACAGAATCCTGGTCGTGAATAAGGTATACTCCTTGTGGGAAGCAATCCTGATTACCTCCTCCATTCTTTCCACACAAATAAGGAAATCTCCACACATTCCCGAGTCCGATGGCGTATCCCACACATGAGAGCAGAAAGTCAAATTTGCCGCCCCACGTCTCTCGTTCGGGTATGTCCTTCTTGCTCGTCTGCACTTTCACCACCAGCGTTTTGGGCTTGTCGTTGGGAGTGCTCGTCGGCGCCTCACTGACTGTCTCCGTAAGGACGTGGCCGTCCGAGGTTTTGGTCCCGTTCGTGGCCATGGTTGCTGTCTCGGTGTCTTAGTCAGTCGGTGCGCGCGCGTCCGAACCCGCGGATGGAAGACGGAGACGAAGGAGGAGGAGGACAAGGAGGAGGAGGAGGGGGAGGAGGGAACCACTTCAGCACTGGTTCGGGTCACACAGCTTCACTGCTGCTGCAAAAGAGAAAAAAATGCGTAAAAAATATGCATCCAAAACAAATAACAGGTCCTGTATCAACGCGTTCACCTTAATTGCATACAGGTTGCAGTGCTTAATTGCAGAAAATGTGCGCTCTGTTTCTCTATCTCTATCTATCTTTATCTACCCTTAGTATCCCGCAGAAACACTCCGTCTAAAATAATAACCAGGAGTGATTATAACATAATAAACGTTGAAAAAACATTAATGATCATTTTTTTAATAGTGGAAACAATGCCACTGAGGCATGCCTTCTCATTAAAATGTTCCTTTTGTTTGCATTTAATCTCATTTTCCGTGCAAACGCGCGCAAAGTACGCGCAGGATTGGAAGCTTTCCTCATTGTGCCCGGCGAAATGATACCAAATGGAGTTCATTGTTAAACATAATTAGTTTTTTTCTACAATAAACATCAAATTAAGACGTTACCAGTTTAAAATAATGATTAACGAGTGTCTATTTTTGTTAAATAACTTACCTTTTATATTTTTTGTTGAAGAGGAAACAAATATTTCCAAAAGTTTGTATTCCCTTTGCGCTTTTCTTTATATAAAAAACAACAACAACCCAAAAGCCGAGCGAGTAAATGACCCTGAGGGTGGAGAATGGATGGATGGATGGATGGATGAATGGATGAAGGAGTTAGTGTTGGTCGTTGGGTTGTGTGGAGGAGTGGTGTTGCTGTCCTTAAAGGAGTGGTGCTGAAGGAGAGGCAGGCAGAAGAAGAAGAAGACAAGAAGCGAGAAGGAGCTGCGGCCGTCTGACTTGGAGCGAGCAGCAGGGGCGTGCAAACTTGCAGCGCGGCCTCATATCCACATCAATGTCGCCACAAAGTCGAGCCCCCCCCTGCACACCACACGCCACACACACTCCACACACACGTACACAGCAACTAGTCCAACATGTCCAGTGTGGCAGCAGCTCTGGGAGAGGAGCATCTTCTTGTCCCAACGTTTTATATCCTTTCTCACCTCCTTTTCTCTCTCTCTCTCTCGCTCTCTCTTGGTCCCTCTTTCTCTCTCTGACTCACCCAAAAGGACAATGGATGCCTTTTTTTTACTTCTAACTTGGACTTAATCAACCCTCCATCATTTATTCATTTCAACTCTGGAACCATATTTATTAAAGTTAAAGCCAGCCAAGCACCAAGAAAAACAATGTTGAGAAACAATCATTCATTTTCTATCGCTTATCCTCACGAGGGTCGCAGGCGTGCTGGAGCCTATCCCAGCTGTCTTCGGGCGAGAGGCGGGGTACACCCTGGACTGGTCGCCAGCCAATCACAGGGCACATATAGACAAACAACCATTCACACTCACATTCATACCTTGCAGGCTACTTCCTGGTTCATGGAAGATGATTTAAGATAGGCTGTACCATTTTTTGGATTCTGGGTTAAGGTCCTTTGTGTCGAGATAAATACAAACGTAAAGTGTACATTCACATTATGTGTGCATTTGTCCTTTTCCTTTGTCAGCATGTTGTTAGCATCCTGTTCACAAAGGATGATATACAATAGTAAGACTGTACCATTTATACATGTAGGAACAAGGGAAGTTTCATCATGACAAACATTCATTCATTCATTTTCTACCGCTTTTTCTTCACGAGGGTCGCGGGGGTGCTGGAGCCTATACCAGCTGTCTTGGGGCGAGAGGCGGGGTACACCCTGGACTGGTCGCCAGCCAATCACAGGGCACATATAGACAAACAACCATTCACACTCACATTCATACCTATGGACAATTTGGAGTCGCCAATTAACCTAGCATGTTTTTGGAATGTGGGAGGAAACCGGAGTACCCGGAGAAAACCCACACATGCACGGGGAGAACATGCAAACTCCACACAGAGATGGCCGAGGGTGGAATTGAACACTGGTCTCCTAGCTGTGAGGTCTGCGCGCTAACCACTCGACCGCCGTGCCGCCATGATCTCAATCAAGGGTTTAAAAAAAATAAGGTGAAGTTTTTGTTTCTTTTTTTACATGTTAGGTAGCTGACTACTTCCTGGTTCACAGAGAATGACATTAAGGCATTACAGATACACGGACAGGATAATTATACCATGATCTAAATCCTCAAAAAAAAAGCTTTAAAAAATTGTGTAAATGCTGTATTTTTTAAATATTTTTTTGTATGTTAGCTACAGGCTACGTTCTGGTTCAATGACGTGAAGACGTATAAATAGACTGCCTTTACTATCTGCAATCTGGGGCGGGGAGGGTCAGCTATATTATGAGTCATTTAAAAAACAAAAGTGTAACAAAACTGGAAAGCTTTTTTCTTTTTGCAAATGTGTAGTATGCATGCTTAGCTAGCTAACAAACAACAATTGAAACAGTTATTTCTGATACTGTCTTCGGTAACCAAAGTACGGCCCTGAAACGATTTGTGTCTCTTTTTGAAAAGAACAATACAGGAAATTATTCAAACAGGACTGCACCAGGAAAGATGGGCATGATAGTTTTTCCTGTGAAAATGGGGTAGCTGACTGGTATGAGCAATGGTAGAAAATGTGAATTTCCAAATAATTCATTGGTTTTGCAGGAAAGTGTCAGACAAAAGCTTATTTTTTTCATGTGTGCTGGCACAACACGATAAGAAGGGTGCAGGCCCATAAAGGGAGTCAGGGTGTGTGAGATAAATTGAAAACAATCTCCTTAGCGCGCCGTCTTCCAAAATGAAATACCCTTGTGGAACATCCTCGATGAGGAGTTTTTAATGCGCGCCGCAAATCCGAGATGAATCATTAAGAGTCTTGCGAAATAAGTTTGACAATGAGACGGGATTAAAGCAATGGCGGCTCTTCCTTTCCAGGTGATGACAGCATGATCATTTAGCCTATTTCCTTGCCCTGCTTTGTTCATTCTTCTTCTCCTCATCTGCATGCGCCGCGTCGGAGGCTGCACGGCGTTGCTGCGAGCACTCACAGGCGAGGGAAAAGGACGCCCAGTCGGCGAGCCAATGACAGGAGAGCGACCCTTCTCATGATGCCAAACAAAATGTAACATGTCTAATCCCCACTGTCTGATTGGCCCTCACACACAAAGGAGAAGGGGGATAGGAAGAAGTGCTTCCTCGTGGGCCCCCCCACCTGATGGCGAGCCTGTGTGCAGTGGAGCTTGTAATTACAGGACGAGGTGGCGGTAATAGAGTGTGGTGAAAGGCAAACACACAGGCAGACAGCTGGGCCTTGTGTCACTTTCACTGATTCACATACAAAGACAGGCCAAAAAGTAACATCACATGACATTTACACCCATGCTCACTCACGGTGCAACCAAAGGTAATACCTGTACTACAATGTAACTACACAGACTATGCAGATATTAAAATAAAGGCTTACACACAAACATACATGCAAAACAATACAATTACAATACAAAAACCACAAGACATTCCGGGTAACATTCTGTCTTTATTAAACCTCATAGTTTGACCCCCATAAATCGGGAATGTGTCACACAGCTCAATGCGCTCTACCAAACACCCACAGTCACATTGGGGTGTTTATCCGAATCACCACCCAATTTGGTCCACACCTTAAGGGGACTGGCAAGCACATGTGAGTAAAATTTGCAGAAGATTAATTGGTCCTTTTGAACACAACCTACAAAGTAGGTTACAGTAAGTTACAGTTATGAATGTGAAACAATTAGGACACCCCATGTACTGCACACAAAAGGGTGAAAATATGTCAAAACATGCACACCTACCTCAAAACAGTCTTTATTGCTCTCTGGTTCTACCACATCTTACTTATTGTGTGGAAATATACGGTAATAACTTTCAAAGCAATCTTTACTCGCTAAATGTACTGCAAAAAAAATGATGCCGCCAAAAGAGAACATACTAACTCCTTGTTTCTAAAATCACAAATACTTCAACTTGCAGATATAGTTGACCTTCAAACAGCTAAAATAATGCATAAGGCTAAAAATAACCAAGGGGAGAAATATGATCTCAGGGAAGAACTAAATTTGAAACACTTATATGCCAGGACTACGTTAAAAAGCCACAGGATTTCAGTATGTGGAATCAAACTATGGAATGGATTGAGTAAGGACCTCAAACAATGCACAACGATGAGCCAATTCAAGAAACAATACAAGCAGTTGATGGTTGCTAAATACAAGGATGAAGAGTCTTGAACCAGTCATGATGTGCTATACATATCACTATATTGACACTTACTATGGTACTATGTCATTGGATGGTCATATCAACTCGTACTCGTGACAATAATAAAATTAAAAAAAATTAAAAAAAACAAAAAAAAAAACTCAAACTATATTAGGAAAGCAGGAAGTGAACAAATGTAACAGTTACTGATTGTAAAAGTACCAGATGGAGGGGTAGGATTTAATAAGCTTTGCTTCTTCCTACTCCTTTTGGACATGTGGAACTGTGAACTGATTATGTGATGCATTCAATTGTAATCTGATGCATGTTCAAATGAAATAAAACCATTACCATTACGTTGTTGCCTGTGTGTTAAACCCCAACTTTTGACACCCTTAAATCACATTGACTTGAAATTTCTCATTCACAGATGTAGAATGATCATGAAATTTGGTACACAATTTCAGGGCTCTGACAAGCACATGTGGAAAAATTGCAGAAGATTGAAACATCATTGCCATCCAGCAAAATGCATTTGCAGGGTCACTGGTGGGACTGAGAAACTAATAAGTAACTGAGAATTTATGATTATGAATGATGAATGATTATACAACTTCAAGGGTATGTTAGCATGTCTTCTAAAGCAGCCCATGGTGAGTTCAGATTTTTCCATATGACTTTATGTAGTTGATATTTTCTTAATGTCCTAGCTAGATACAGTATAGTTGTACTCACCTTGACCTCAACTCTAGAACCAGTCTTCTCAAGAGAGGTTGGACCTTGTTCCTCTCTGGCGTTGCCAGCAGTGAGAGACAATGGGCAGGGTTGCTAATGTTGTTGCCCCTCAGCTCAGGGCTTGTATGTTGGAGTTTAACCTAGAACGAGAGGATCATATTATTCCACCTCCAGGTGGGGTGGGACAGGCCCTGACCTTGTACTTACAGGTATGTGCCAAATAGCAGTTAAGAATCCCCACCCCCCCCACACCTTTTTGGATTCCCAATAGCATCCATTCATTCTTTCATTTTCTACCGCTTATACTCATGAGGGTCGCTGGGCGTGCTGGAGTCTAGGTCCCCCACTGGGTACACCCTGGACTGGTCGCCAGCCAATCACAGGGCACATATAGTCAAACAACCATTCACACTCACATTCATACCTATGGACAATTTGGAGTGGCCAATTAACCTAGCATGTTTTTGGAATGTGGGAGGAAACCGGAGTACCCGGAGAAAACATACGCATGCACAGGGAGAACATGCAAACTCCACACAGAGATGGCCGAGGGTGGAACTCCTAGCTGTGAGGCCTGCGCGCTAACCACACGACCACCGTGCAGCCCTTCCTTAGAGCAGTGGTCTCCAAAATGTTTTCTTCTTTGTGCTACTTATACAAAATGAAAATGGCCTAGGGCTACTTATTATGTAACATTTCCATAGCTTATTTCAAAACAAAACAAACGGAATATGCTTGTTTTACCAGAATATGAACAAATTGCTGATATCCACAAGTCACATTTTTCTATTTCAGAAATAGAGGCTTGCAGGCATCAGTGACCCCTTCCTCACGTTGGCTGCAACAGTGAGACCTGTAGAAGCGTGATTGGGAGGAATGGCTCCCATAGCAGTGCTTTGTTAATCGACTTCTGCGCTCGTCACCGATTGTCCATAACAAACATCATGTTCATGGGTTTCCACATGTGCACTTGTAATCAGAACATACTGGGCCGATGATTGACTTTGACACTGGGGGGGAAAGAGAAGGGGTCGAGCTGTCAACCAATCACCACCTGGGGGTGAGTTGGCTCTGATAGTGGGGGAGGATGTTGCTCAGACCTGGCAGACCCAAACACATTGTGAGGGTCTGTTAGGAACATCTGGCTGAGAGTAGGTGTTTCAGCTTGTTCATGTGGAACAGCTTGTCCCACAGGAGGCAGCAGACGTTGAGTCAGAGTGGGCCGTGGTCTGTGCCTCCATTTTTGAGGCGGTTGATTGGATCTGTGGCCGTATGGTGGTCGGTGCCTAGAAATAGTCCTACTGGGCCTTTTTGTCAGGTGAAAAATACCGAAAGGTCAAGTGGTGTGCAGGTTTGGTGGTCACTGAGGCAAAAACCCGGACATAAGAAGAGTTTGGGGAAGCCAATTTCTGGACCACCATCTGCCTTCTCAGAAGGGAGAAACAGTACACTCTTTATGCCATGTATGGAGTACATGGTCTTCTGCTGACTTCGACTCTCTGGGCTCTAATTCTGTGGCGCAGCGCAAGATGGCGCAGCGCAAGATGCCGCAGTGCAAAATGGCGCAGCGCAAGGTGGCGCAGGGTGCCGGAGTGTGGTCCAGCACAATTTAGTAGATTGGGCTGAGGTGTCCACACTTTCAGCTTGGCACAATGACAATTTTGGGACCAAACGGTGTGCCAAAAGTGACCTGAAAGATCACCAGCTCCGACTTGGTCTATACAAATGCAGGCAAAGTGCACCCTGCATAGTGGTACATTAGCTGACAGTCGCACATTTCAATGCAACTATTCAATGCACTATTTTATCACCTCGTACTTCGGTACGAGGTGCATTATTTAAAAAAAAAAAAACCTTAAACTGCATTATGGAAAGCAGGAAGTGAACAAATGTAACAGTTACTGATTGTAAAAGTACCAGATGGAGGGGTAGGATTTAATAAGCTTTGCTTCTTCCTACTCCTTTTGGACATGTGGAACTGTGAACTGATTATGTGATGCATTCAATTGTAATCTGATGCATGTTCAAATGAAATAAAACCATTACCATTACCATAATGTAACCATCTGAACCTGTATGTCCATTTTGAATGAATTGTCCCATCACATCTGATGTAAGATCAAAGACGTCACACATAATGGGACGACAATTGAAAGTATGATGTTTTTTTTCATGAATTTGATTGGTTAAGATGACAGTCGGCTGAGTTAAACCATCTCACGCCTTCTCTCCTCTCTTTTTGCCAGTTGTGCCAGTGGGTGGGATGGAGGTGTGGGTGCGCTGGCGCAGATGTGCCAGCCAGCCCTATATGTTACGTTAACGTACGAAACAAGTAAGGAGTAAAGCAGTTACGTAGTGTTCACTTTCTGTGTTCAAATATTGAAGGAGGGAAATACAAATAATAAATAGGGTTTGTAGATACATTATTCTGTACATAAATGAGGAAACATGAGAGGAGTCATAAATTGAATGTTCATGGAAACTATGACGGTATGTTTTAGGTATTGTGCATACTGGTGGATATGTGGATACTAGTACCTCTGGGTGTACTTGACAGAACACTATGGGGTGCTTGAGATTTAAACCTGTATAAATATACTACTATTATTATAAATACTCCACAGAGTGTACTGGTGTATCGTGTTATTTCACATGTGCAGGAAGTTGGGGGATACGGTCCTGAGTTTGAGGCATGTAGTTGTAATTCTGCTTCAACTGTTATTCTAACTAGACAGAAATTCTTCCTCATTGCCGCCTTGTCCACTGTGTGACTAAGTACAACTTGATATGAAAAGCAAGTCAAGATGAGGCTGATGATGTCACTGCGATGTCAGTTCACAGACAACAGCCTTTTCCTCTTAGCGAGCACGCTGCCTGTCTTCATCATGTCCGCCATCCTTTTTTTTTTCATATGTCCTACCTCAAATGCAAAATGTGAGCATGATTAGAATAATCATACCCATTCCTGTAGGTTTGGTGACCCTTTTATAAGCTGCTCGCATGAATATGGTCAAAGGGCTTCAGCCACTCTGTTGCCTAGCAACACATCAGGGCATATTTCATTCATCACAGCAGGAGATTTCCATTGAAATGGTCACGTGAGTGGAAGTGAGTCATTTCGCTGCTTCAGAATCTTCTAGATGTTCTTTTTTTAACTTTTCAATTGCTTTTAAATGGAGTATCAGAGAAAGTTTATTTTAATAAAACTGTAATAAAATTAAAAACGTTAAAGGTCATGTATAAGGTAAATCTGCAATGGCATGATTGATTTTTACATTGTTGACATCGCATTTTAATTGGGACATACTAAACACGACTTATATAAATGTTTAAATGGCTATATTAGGGGTCACTAAGGTTATTTTCTTGTGAGAGCCACTTTTACAAAATGAAAATGGCCAAGAGCTACTCAATTTTTTTTGTTAACATTTATTTTCATCGCTTAAGTGAATATGCTTGTTTTACCAGAACATTAACAAAATGCTAGTATTCATAACTCACGTTTTGTATTTCACAATTTATTCTTCTCACATTGTTCCGGACCAACAGTAGTGATTTTGTTTGATTTAGGTCACTATTAAGAAAAAGTAAATCAGAAGTGCAAAATAGGAAATTAATGCAAAATAAGGCAACAGTTAATCAGAACGAACAGTGTGTCTACAAGCAACCAGTTCTACCCTGTCTGCACATTCCAATACATTTAAAAAGTCTACAGTTTTGACATGAAATGTTTTGTTTTTATTCATTTTTTTCGTAATCTCTCCCTTGGAAGTGAATGGATGCAAGTCGAGAAATTTCACAAAAGGTAGCAGAAATTGATTTTTGCATCACAATTTCTTGGAAACAATAAGGCAGATAATTATAAGCAGCTGGTGGCAAACCTACTGAAGTCATAAAAAGCCCCACAGAAGATACACTTTTTGTATTCCCATGTTGATTTCTTTTCATTGAACTGTGGTGAATGCAGTGATGCGCGGAACAATTCCACCAGGACATTACAGTTATGGAGAAAATATCAGTAAAATTGGAATCCATCTATGCTTGCTGATTACTGTTGGAATGTGGTCAGGGATGACCTGCTGCTGAGTATAAAGAGACAAGCCGGGTCAGCGACTGAGTCGCTGTTGACGGACTTCACTGCTTATGGGGGTGTCATACAACTTCATGTAAAAAAAAAAAATCCCTTTAAGTAATACTTCAGCTTGTTTTTCATGAGATATTCACCTGATGTCTTAAGATATTTCTGTGCAACTTAAACCATTCATTCATTCATTTTCTACTGCTTTTTCTCACAAGGGTCGCGGGGGTGCTGGACCCTATCCCAGCTGTCTTCGGGCGAGAGGCGGGGTACACCCTGGACTGGTCGCCAGCCAATCACAGGGCACATACGTATAGACAAACAACCATTCACACTCACATTCATAACTATGGACAATTTGGAGTCACCAATTAACCTAGCATGTTTTTGGAATGTGGGAGAAAACCGGAGTACCCGGAGAAAACCCACGCATGCACGGGGAGAACATGCAAACTCCACACAGAGATGGCCGAGGGTGGAATTGAACCCTGGTCTCCTAGCTGTGATATCAGTGATATTGAATCTTAGTTATCAATTGATTTTCAGTCCATCTTATCAAAATAAATGAGATTTAGCCACTTTTATCTTAGAAGCAGTCCATGAATTTGTACACCAGTGTAATAAGTAAACTGGACTCACTGGACGTACTTGTATTGTGACATGACAAATTCACATTATTTTGTAAAAATCTCATCAAGTTGTTGCACCTGACCATCAAAGTCAAGTTAAAAATGCACTCATGACATGTTAAAGTCTGAACGGTTGAAAATGAAGGATTGGTGCATTTTAAACAACGGATGTACAGTAAATTCTATTTCAATGCTGACATTTTCATTCTTGACAAGTCAGGTAATTGTGTAGAAATGTACCAATGGGGGAAAAAAAGTCCCTCTTCTTATCAGAGCGCCGCGTGTTGAGGGTTCAGGTGGTGATGGAGGTTGATCCTCCGGAATCCATTAAGTGTGAATATCAGTGTTGACTTGGGCATGCCAGACTGTCGGTATCACTTAGTTTGACTGCAGGCGAGGAGCACAGAAAGGATGCAATGTTAATAGAAATATCCGGTCCAATCTGAGCCCTTACCACACACAAAACAGCAGACTGATGTGCAACATTAATAAAGGGGGGGTAGAAGCATGAAAAAATATGCTCAGCTATGAATTTGTTAAGAACCAGAAGCCACAGTATTATTGATTTTGCTGTAACATCCCAGTGGAAGGGAGCAGCAGTCTTTTTGCAGTTCATCAATAAGTCTTATGACACTTTCATTCTAATCAATCAATACTAATTAGGGTACAGATGCTACATACGTGGCTGATTGCAATGTAAGTAACACCACCAATCATGTGTTATTATATGATATTATCATTATTACATGTTTATCTATTCATAAATAAAAATGTCTACATTTATTCACTTTATCAATGTTGTGAGTGATTAATTCAGCAATCAGTTAACCTTTTATCTCCTAATACTAACCTCTCAAACTAGCCTTAACCTGAACCCCAACTCTTATCTGATCTAACACTACTCGACGAATTGACTATTCATCGATTATACAATTAATCAACAAGTATTTTGGTCATCGATTAATCGTTCTATTTAAAATGTACTGTAAATATCCTGATTTCAGTCTCTCAAATGTGACTATTCTTAATTTCTTTAGTCATCCATGAAAGCGGACCTATATTTTCTTCGTGTTTCAGGTTAGTCACACACATCAACGTTGACTTTGGAAAAGGCAATCAACATTTTTGTCTCTTACTGATATCTTGCAAAGTGAACCACCGCAAAGATGTGTACGTAGAATGTACATAAGAACATTCCAGTGTAAAGTCTTGCACTTGTGGGTAGGAAAATGCATATATTTATGTACAAATCTTACCATGCGTATACACAACACCTAGTGGTAGAACAGTGAAACTGCAAATGGCTATGGCTGTGTCTGTCATATCATATCATCATCAATTTAGGCGAAAATTTCTTTTCCTTGCCCTCTTTGCTATGATTCTAAAGAGGGAAAAAGTCCACTCATGCATTCTTAAAGGGATTGCTGCTAAGAGGCGGAAATGTTTAAAAAATAATTAAATTAAATTAAATTAAATTAAATTAAATTAAATTAAATTAAATTAAATTAAATTAAATTAAATTAAATTAAATTAAATTAAATTAAATTAAATTAAATTAAATTAAATTAAATTAAATTAATCCACCCCACCTAACACCCTAACTTTTAACCTCAAACCCAGTAACCACAAACCAATCGTGACCCAATCTTGTGTTTGTACAGTATATCTAACATCTAAACTTACGACCCTGACTAAGACCTCAAACCTAATGCCTACAACCAACTGTAAAACTGAACCAAAGCCCCAATACCTAAACCTCAACCCTTGCCCCTACATCCAATCTTAACATTACCTTTGATTCCATTGACTCCATTTGACTCCACATTGATCCCCATCGATGCTCAAGACTAGATTCTTAACCCTTACCCCCAAACCAAAGCCTTAGCCAAATTTCAACCACACCCCTACAACCTTATCCCCAAATCCATACCCAACATGTATCTCTAACCCTTCAACCATAAACCCAGCCCTAATTCTGTACCCAACTTAAGTCTCCTGTAAGTGTAAATCCACTATAACTCTCCTAACCCAAAACCCTCAACACCAAACCTCACCTTTCACCCTAATCCTGACCTCAAAACCCAACCCTAATCTCTACATCTACCCTGACCAGACTGCTCAACGCTAACCCTTACATCTTACCTCCAATCCTATACACTAAACCCAAACCGTATGGGTTATGACCTGTAATACTGTACTATAAGTAGGTTTAATCTATAGTTCTCTCCACACTAGGTAACATGTAGGAAGGACATTAATTTCGATTTGTGTTTCAATCCAACATTGATATAAATAGAGGCTTTTTCCAGCTCAGGAAATGATGAATGATGAAAACATGTTAATCCAAATTAATTAGCATTTTAATGCCTGCTTCATCCATTCAATAAGCTCTCTCATTAGTGTGTAAATAAAGCATATTGGTGACACAGACCTGGTTACATTCTAAGCCTTTAAAAAAGGTTCTCCAATCACCTATTGTGCTCGTTTATTCACAGTTGGGATCTGAGGCGGAGGGGAAGAGGAGAACAGCGCAGTGTGAGATGAAAGAATGGGAAATTATTATTATTATTATAATTATTATTCTTAACCACCTATTAGAGAATGGATTATGGTTTTCTCTGTTGAATGTTACATAGCATAGCATAGCATAGCATAACAATACATTTGGTGCAGGATAGTTCAACATAATTAGCTGCATAATGAGCTAAACACACAACAAGTGCATTAATAAATAACTAATAATTAACAATTAACAAATAACTTTCTGAAAATGTCAATAAGATATGATAGTGATGGATCTACGCCATGAAAAAAATAAATATTATAATATTACCATTTTTTTCAAAGTTTCAAGCAGCAGAGCGATGAATTTCAAGCAGGAGTCGTCGGCTTTGCTCCCTTTTTAATGTACAATTATTTTCCCCGAGTGGTCGTCCATTATGAGGCCACCCACTGGTGTATGGCGCCAATCATCCATGTGGCAATCAATTCATTGGTTGCCATGGAAACGACATGGGCTGAATAGGAGATAAGTACGGGAGTGCTCCGAGATTGCTGACACCTGCTCTCCTTCCTTCTTTCTCAATGTGCGCATATGTAAAGTTCCTCACAAACACATGTAAGGCGTTATGTAACGTCTCCAGCACACACGCCCAATCATACCCCATCAATCACTTTAGACTTTAGACTTTTTCTTATTTTTATTACAGCCCAAACTGCATTGTAAGTAGACACACTTAAAACAAGTGTGTATACTATCTGCTATGAATATGAGTGGTGATTGGCTGGCGACCAGTTCAGGGTCTATTTTGACTACACAAAAAAATTTGTCATTAATTCATTCATTTTCTACCGCTTTTTCCTCACGAGGGTCGCGGGGGGTGCTGGAGCCTATCCCAGCTGTCTTGGGGTGAGAGGCGGGGTACACCCTGGACTGGTCGCCAGCCAATCACAGGGCACATATAGACAAACAACCATTCACACTCACATTCATACCTATGGACAATTTGGAGTCACCAATTAACCTACCGAGGGTGGAATTGAACCACGGTCTCCTAGCGCGCTAACCACTCGACCGCCGTGCCGCCCTCGTTTGATATAAATGCTGTGATTAACAAGTACATAAATGATAACAATCATTATTTAAACCATTCCCGAAACGTATTTCCTCAAGAATTGATTTCACATACTAAACCAGCAGCATCGAAACAACTACAACACTTACAATATCTTTTCTTATTGGGATGGCTGTGTCTTCCAGCAAAAGACTCAGGTTATAAATGTTGACAGCAAACAAGCATCTTGTTGAGTCTTTGTTGCGAAATTGACAGCTTGACACCAGCTAGTTATTTGTCTGCTCTGTCGGTGAGGCGAGCGAGGAGTTAAAGTGCAAATAAATATAGTTTTTATGTTAGCTGCTACAATAACAATATTGCTATAGTGTGGTTAATATACAACTCAGTAATGTAAATGGAACACTGTTCCAGCAGTGGTCTTGGAACTCTTTGCCCAGGGTCCCTTAAGGTGAAGTCATGAACACTGACCTTAACTGAGGCAAGTGAGGCCTGCAGTTCATTGGATGTTGTTGTGGGGTTATGACCTCTTGGGTGAGTCGTCGCTGTGCTCTTGCGTTCGTTTTGTTTGCCCAGCCATTCCTGGGAAGGTTCACCGCTCTTCCATGTTTTTGCTATTTGTGGGTAATGGCTCTCACTGTGGTTTGCTGGAGTCCCAAAAGGCTTTGTAACCTTTTCAGAATGATTGATCTCAATTAATCTCAATTCAGTTATGTTTTAACTTAACTGAGAGACAATCACTTTTTTTGTGTTCAGTAATATTTACATTTGCTTGATGATCTGAAACATTTATGTGTCACAAATATGTAAATAAATTAAATAAATAAATAAATCACTTTTAAAAAACACTTTAAATAATTAATTTGATATTATACTATACAGAAATAATTACAATAAAATTTATTACAATAAATAATTATTATTACAATTAATAAAAAATATTATATTATTCATAATAATTAGTTAAAATTAAATAATATGCATAATTACAATTCTAAAAATAAAAAAGCTACTCCATTATTACAGTTGATATTCCTGGTGTTTCGTATATATTTTTTTAGCAATACTTACAACTAACTACTAATAATTACAATATTAATGTAATTTTACAATATCATAAAGAATGCTAAAATAAAATAATAATAGTACAAAATACAAATGCATTATGATGATGATTATCATTATCATTAAACATATGTGGAGCTAATGAAGAGTCGATAAGTGCTTGACACGATGTACCAACATGACATGACCTTCTAATAGATATTACAAACTAATGAGCCTTTTGAGTGAGACGCAGAAAGAACACATTTATCTTTCATAGAACATGGCTTTTCTTAACGTGACAGCCTCATAGGCGCATGTAACAATTAAAGTGAGTGAGGGTTCACATTCATGACAATAATAAAGAGTAAGTACACCTACTACCATCCATCAAGACACATTCTGTACCACTTCAAGAAGAAATAATCACTAAAAGATACAAGTGTTACTGTATGAGAGCCTTATACTGTATGGATTTACATTTACCAGAGCACCGAGTGGACATGGCATCTGTAAAGCTGGCAAGTTGCATTTTGGAGCAAAATAATGAATAATAATAAATTATGTTCACTCTGAGGCCATAAAACTGTATGCTGTATGGTATGCTGGAGCCTATGCCAGCTGTCTTCAGACAACCTGGACTGGTTGCCAGCCAATCACAGGGCACATATAGACAAACAACCATTCACACTCACATTCATACCTATGGACAATTTGGAGTCGCCAATTAACCTAGCATGTTTTTGGAATGTGGGGGGAAACCGGAGTACCCGGAGAAAACCCACGCATGCACGGGGAGAACATGCAAACTCGGGTGGAATTGAACTCGGGTCTCCTAGCTGTGAGGCCTGCGCGCTAACCACTCACCGCCGTGCAGCTTTCACCTTATTTTATATTATATTAAATGTCATAATTAAGTATAATTATTTATGTGCACAAAAAAAATATCCATCCATCTTCTGTACCGCTTATCCTCACGAGGGTCGCGTTCATTTGTGAGTCAGTAGAGACGACATCGGAAGTGCACTAACTCCATTTAAAAAAAGCTTATTGGGAAGTATATTTGTCGCAAGCGCTGATATGGCTGAGTAGCCTTATGGAGGGAGTCAGGGTCAAAGACAGATAGAGAAGGGATAGAGAGGACGGGTGAAAGGGCTAGAGGCGTAAGAGAGCCCGTTGAGGATTAAAGACAGCCAGGCTAGGCCAGGCGCCGCCGCTGGCTCAACTATTGCATGTCTACATCAGTGAAAGGTTAGCATAAACAGTAGTGACAGCTCTGCCACTGGCCTGCCAGCGCCGTGGCTTTACTCATAACATAGGGGGAGATGATGGAGGAGGAGGAGGAGGACACCATGAAGGGAATGATGGAGACAGACAGAGGACAAAGTCAGGAAGAGGTGGAGAAGAGAAAGAAGCGAGGAATGAGAAGGAAAAGAAAGTGTCACGTGACTGACTGGCTTTGGACATGGAGCTTTTTCAATGCTGACGTGATGCTGAATCATTATCCTGCAGACATGGCGCTTGTCACACAGCCTGGTTGAAAAGGTTGACAAGAGGACACTTGTGTAGGACCACTACAACACGTAATTTACTACACAAGACGCTGGTAGAACCATCTAATAAGTGCAGAGATTCTACATTAACAAAGATACTGTATTGCACATTTTATGCTAAGGTAATCATTAAAACACATGTTTATTATTGTGGCTGCTGTTTGCAGTAATGTTAAACCTCCTAAAACTGCCAACTGCCGTTTGACGTCCCTGCACAACCTGGAGCGCCATTGTTCCATTGAAGGAAAGAGCACCCCAGATCATGATGTTCTCCCCGTGCATGCGTGGGTTTTCTCCGGGTACTCCGGTTTCCTCCCACATTCCAAAAACATGCTAGGTTAATTGGCGACTCCAAATTGTCCATAGGTATGAATGTGAGTGTGAATGGTTGTTTGTCTATATGTGCCCTGGGATTGGCTGGCCACCAGTCCAAGGTATACCCTGCCTCTCGTCTGAAGACAGCTGGCATAGGCTCCAGCATACCCGTGACTATAGTGAGAATAAGCGGCATAGATGATGGAAGCATGCTGACAAATTTTTTTTTGTCATAATCAACCTGTTGGAAAATGACGCGTGACTATGTATTAACCTTTAGCCTTTGGGATTATCAATGACTCCATGAAAGGCCAAAATCAATAGTGTACATGTGTGTTATTTAACAGGCGATCAATATCTTTCTGTCAATTGTTGCCAAATGATTGACAGTGACTTGCGGCTATAGGGAAACTTCAATCGTTTGTTCTCTTCCACACTGCAAATACGTATAACTTCATGGCATAAAGACAACAATCAGAAATCCATTTTTCCTCAGTGTGACATGTCAAGGTTATCATGATCGTAAATATGGAGACTAAAGAGCGAGCATCTTCCCCAAAAAACTACAATAATGTCCTGGTTCACAGTCCACTATGCAAGACTAAACTTCTTTTTTTATTTTACACATCAAAAGTGTATTTTGTTTATCTCTCTGTATGTAGGCTACTTCCTGGTTTGTACTTCCTGGATAATGACATAACAGGAATGTACCATTTTGGATTCTGGGGAGAGGGGACAATTCCATTAAGACTTAAATGTCTAACAAATGTTTCAAATATTTTTTTGTTTTTTTTGTTTATCATTATTTTCTATTGTCAGTTTGTATGTTAGCTAGCAGGCTATCTCCTGGTTGATTAGCCATAATGGACATAATGGACTTTTACATATTAACATTTAGCCATTTAAAAAATAAATACCTTGGAGCAACATGAAATACAGTATTTTAAACGGCTACATTTCGTTGTGACCACTAGATGGCAGTGTTTTGCATATGATATTATCCTTTTTAGAATAAAACACATGTTGTAATGCAGTTAATTGAATCCTCAGAGTGTTCATTCCTCCAGCAAATACTGTAACATAGGAAGACTAACATGCTGAGTACTCACGCAAGGAGTCCTGTGACATTTACATCTGCTAACATTAATTATTCATTTTGCATTTTGCACATACAGCTATTACACAAGTCAGCATCCCAATGAGAGATGTATGTGTGTGTTTCACCATAAATTGATCTGCCTAGCACACCGTAACATTATTTTCTGCCCAGGGGAAGGAGGCATCTTACCTTGTTGATGGAAGTAGCGTTAGTTACGATCAAGACGGGTGTCTGAAATCAATGTAATGTAATGTTTTACATCATAAAATACAGCAAGATATTGTAAGTATCACAAATTTACTTGTTCATGCATGATCACAGCGTGTATATAAAGCAATAAAATGTTGTTAGAGGGTTTTTTTTAGGGGGCTTTGTAGTCTAAATAGATTAGCTAATAGTTAGCTAGCTCATATTAACGCGATTTCGGGGGTTATAATGCACAGAAAAGGAAAGGAATATGTGTATTGTAAATGATGGGGAAAAAAAACATGCTAAAATGCTAAAAAAGAAAATGAATGAATGAATGAAATGCTAAAAAGTTCTCCCTAGGCGTTAGCCACTAAACTAGCTTACCCCTTGATTCACCAATACATTTGTGCACAGTGATATGAAAACGCATATAGGAAAACTGGGGTGAAATTATAGAAAAACAAATCTTCTCTTCATGCATTATCCTTCAGATTTGGATCATAATTCCTCTGTTTCTTCATCGGCATCTGAGCCAAAAATGTCTATTGTCAACAACGTACCGACCTAACAAACCAACCAACACATGGCTTCACAATACAACCTCTTGCCCACGGGTAGCGGAGGTAAAAATGGAAACATTTCCACCTAAACTGTACCATCAGGACCAAGCAAGTCGCTATCTTTCTATCTGCTGGTTTAGATGCTCACACTGCATCCAGAGGCTCGAAAATAGACTTGAAGCAGATTGCACTTACAGGAGTGGAGAGCCACTTGATTCGTACAAGAACAAAACAGATAAGAAGGCCTCGGGCATTGAATTAGGACCGAATTAGCTTCCTCTCTCCTCCGTGTTATTTCCGTGCAGCCGCTCGTGGCATTGTAAGCCAAGTAATCCACTCGTTATCGCGAAGCACATCATTTTATGTTAATAGACTCGCCGTGTTCACACACCATTAGGCATCGGGAATCTGGATAATGCGCTACACCGCTGCTTTGCCTTCCGTGGTCTCCGTCTCCAGCGAGGACGTGAATGCTACATAAAAATGTCTTGACATTGAGGCACTGTTTAAATGACTAATAACCTTCATTAGGCTGATTTTATTATGATAGGTGAGCCGAGATAGGACAGGCCAGACTAATGGAGTAATCATGTGACTGGGATTAGGGGAGAGCAGACGGGAGATTGGAAAAAGAGGAAATGGACACAAAGGGAGACAGAGGAGGCGGAATTGGATTGGGGGGGCGGGGGGGGGGGTTGAAGGGAGGTGCAAGAAAAAGAAATAGGAATGGAGCAAATGAAAGCCTGATTCTCCTTTTGAAACTAAATAACTTGTCTACTTTTTGATGAAAATATTTCTTGGCTCTATGACCTCTATTTCACACAAGCAGACATGCATCCACCGTTAATTACAGGCAGTCCTTGTGTTATGACATTTGGTGTTACAATTTGTTTTAAAACCAATTCAATTCATATCACTACTCATGGTTGCCAACACGATTTATAGACAACATTGGTTCATTTGGTACAATACAATCCGAAATGATTCAGTAACTTTAAATCGATTTAGTAACTTTTTAATCAAAAATTCAACCACTGTGAGTGTGAAATAAATACCTGGAAACTGGACAGTGCAGGTGAACTTTCCTCGATTCCCATTGTTTTTTTATAAGGCAATTAAGTACAACTTAATTATGGATACAGACAAGTAAACAATATTCATTCACAAGGGTCGCCCAGCTGTCTTCGGGCGAGAGGTGGGGTACACCCTGGATTGGTCACCAGCCAATCACAGGGCACAAATAGACAAACAACCATTCACACTCACATTCATACCTATGGACAATTTGGAGTCGCCAATTAACCTAGCATGTTTTTGGAATGTGGGAGGAAACCGGAGTACCCGGAGAAAACCCACGCATGCACGGGGAGAACATGCAAACTCCACACAGAGATGGCCAAGCAGAGAATCGAACCCTGGTCTCCTTCCTGTGTGGCCTGTGTCATTGCAAAACATATTTGCCAAAATAAAGACCACAACCCTATTTAGGTCTTCTGCAAATAGTGATGTCTATCAAGGGGAGGCCATGAATTGTAGAAAAAAATGTAAGAAATAATATCAAACAATATTGCTGGTTACAATAAATGTCAAGTAAATAAAATAATAAATTAATAATAAATTAATAATAAATTAATAATGAATACAAATAAATAAAATAAATAAAATAAATAAAATAAAAATTTTCATGAGGAAAAGCGGTAGAAAATGAATGAATGAATATAAAATGGGCGGCACGGCGGTCTAGTGGTTAGCGCACAGACCTCACAGCTAGGAGACCAGGGTTCAATTCCACCCTCGGCCATCTCTGTGTGCAGTTTGCATGTTCTCCCTGTGCATGCGTGGTTTTCTCCGGGTACTCCGGTTTCCTCCCACATTCCAAAAACATGCTAGGTTAATGCTAGACTCCAAATTGTCCATTGGCTGGCAACCAGTCCAGGGTGTGGCCCGCCTCTCGCTCAAAGACAGCTGGGATAGGCTCCAGCACCCCCACAACACTTGTGAGGATAAGCAGTAGAAAATGAATGAATATATAAAATGATTTATTATAGTAAACAAAGCTACCTGAAACACAACATTGCAGAGCGACCTCATGTGGGTCAACTGCCGGGTACTAAATGTTAGAAATGTAGCATAAGAACAGTCTTAATACTAACAGAGACTGAGCTGGACTCAATAATAAACTGAGGTCATTGCAGTGCATAATTCTACTAACAATCAAAACAATACCTCTCACCCTTGCTTGACAGAGGTAATAAGCGATGTAGCGTATGTATATAGTATACTCTCTTCAGTATAAATACAACAATGTGACTTTTCCCCCTGTAGTTGCTGTGCATGCATAATGATTTAATGGCTTGTGGGTGGCTCTCCACTGTCAGGATATCTATTCTTTCTCCCTCTCATGGAGACACTGTGGGTGGACAGAAAGCTTCTATCTCGCATGCGTTTTAATGTAACATCAGCCCTAAAGGAAGAATAAATAGGAGTGGTGAATTCAGTTTTCTTATCAGACGTCAACACGCGTGACAGGCGATAGCATTAGAGGCTAATTACAACTGCTTTGCATCTTTTTAACCACGCATTGTGGATTATTTCACTCATCTCAATCCACTTTTATTAACTATTCCAGAACTGGGTGTGTTTGTAATCGGATTTTTGGGTACAGTAAGGAGGCGTAGCGGGTACCCACATAGTATGAATTAAGTGCGGGACAGGAAGTGTAACAGCCTGTAATCTACAGTGGATCACCACACGTTGCCATTTAGCATTCACAGAGAACGAAATGGGTCTGGGGCTCTAATAATTTCAACAGTCACTTTTATTGTAAATATTGATTCAAAGTCTAGAGGAGAACATCAACTTTCACCACCTGTGAAAGTTTCATCAACTTTCACAGGTGGTGAAAGTTGATGTTCTGAATAAATTGTAATGAGTTTGCAATTCATATTATTTTTGGTGTTTTTCTATAAATAATAGTACAGTGTTCATCTGTTTTACTTCCTATGGCTATTTTTTTCGGGTGGAGAATTCTGAAACCGAGAATTGTTGCTGTTTCATATTCAGGCATGGTTGGTAATGATTAATAAAGATTTGAAAACTGTGATTAATCTGATCAAAATTTAACAGCCCTAGTTTAAATACATACAATACAACAGCATTAAAATAAATTGTGTTTATTTATTATTCAGTTTTCTCCTCTTGTTCTTCACCAGAATAATAAATGAACCACCATTAAACTGATAAGATCCCACAGTTAAACCATTCATTTCACTGGTGACAAACGTCTAAAGAACGAAATAAATAAATAAATAAATAAATGCTCTCTCCTCCTCTGCTGACGTTAACCGCCTGTGCTCGGGATGAAGCGCACAGCGCTCCCGTTTACAATCCTTCTGCAGCGGCAGATAAGAATATTCAAAAGATGGCTGTCTCATCTATTTCCACACTTAAGCAGGAAGCGTTCCAACAGAAGGCACACACACACACACACATGTGCGTTCTGAGGTCAAATTATACAGTTAACCTCAATTACCCTTGTGCTTTACAACAGGGTGAGAGGTCACGGTCGTGATGAGGAGGTTCATATTAGAATAGCTAGAGGTGTTTTGGACTCTCTGTCACTCCGCGTTCTAATTGTGCCTTGTCTATGTTCCGACACTCGTCATCGCCTCCTGATCCAATGAGGCCGACAGGCCCACCAACAATAGAATCAATCCTGCAGTTGATTGTGTCTGCAGAAAAGGAGGACAGCTTTGCAATGCCTCTCATGGCCAATCAAACGCTTGCTTGCTGTCATCTGACTTTGAGAGGACTTCAATAAAAGGCTGAAATCAGCTTGTTTAGTTAGCAGCTGGAAGAACGGAAAGTGGTGTTCCTCAAGTGACAGTCCTTGGACCCTTAGTGTTTTTTATTTACACATAATCCCATCACGATAGGGTCTTTTCTCATTACTTTTCATATCACTGATATGCCAAGTGCGTCTGACCCACGTAAAAACAATCAATACACATATATTATTATCATATTCATTATTTCTATTATAATAACTATCCTTATAATACTTGTATTATATTTTCATCGAGCATAGAAAACTTGTTTATGACAGGTTTAACATTATAAGAGCCCTGTAGACATGAAATAACACCCCTATAGTCACCTGTACACTCATATTATGCAATATAATAGACATAATAACATAAAATAAGCAATTTAACACATAAGTAAAACTTGTGCTTGTGTGTTACTGTGTTCCAGTGCTAAGGGAGCCGAATGGGGTCTGGTGCTTGTGTGTCTCACTGAACATTACAGTAACATTACTGACACCAGTGAACCAGTACACTTGTGCTTGTGTGTTACTGTGTTCCAGTGCTAAGGGAGCTGAGTGGGGTCTGGTGCTTGTGTGTCTCACTGAACATTACAGTAACATTACTGACACCAGTGAACCAGTACACTTGTGCTTGTGTGTTACTGTGTTCCAGTGCTAAGGGAGCTGAGTGGTGTCTGGTGCTTGTGTGTCTCACTGAACATTACAGGAACATTACTGACACACCAGTGAACCAGTAAACTTGTGCTTGTGTGTTACTGTGTTCCAGTGCTAAGGGAGCTGAGCGGGGTCTGGTGCTTGTGTGTCTCACTGAACATTACAGTAACATTACTGACGCACCAGGGTACAGTAATCCATGCTATAAAAAACATATGAAAGCTTCATTGGCTTGCATCCACTTGAAATAAAGCACCGCTACCTTGTTGTGTTGCTATTGATCAGCTCTTAAACACAAACACTCCAGACCCCATGCAAGTATAGGAGGTGGGATAATGATGGTACTGAGAGTTAAAAAAAATTTGACATTGACTTTTATTGTGGTGATTGCGGCGATCAATGACACAAAAGTGTGATGAGAGGAGACGGTGATGAAGGCAATGTGGGGAAAAATAATCTATGGGTAGCAGTACAATGCAGGAGGTAGTATCACAGGTATGAACAATAGGGACAGAATAGGTCTTTGCTTTGTCTACATTATTCGCAATTATTAACTTTTATTGCGAGGTCATCTGTCCTCATTAGTCTCCTTATCTACAGTTTAAAGCACAATAATTAACAGTTTTTTGTACAATGGTCTACCTAACTGGTGACCCATTCAGCAAGCCAACAGCACTTGACAGGGAAATTAGCAACATCGTCCTTGGCTGGTCCCTCCATGCATACTTGACCCACTAACACTAAGTGTGTGTGTGTCTGGAGGCTGATTGGGGGCTTACATACGAGATTGACCCCTCCCCCACTTACATCATATGAAAATGAAACCGTGCCATCATAAACTGTGTGGATTTTGTGCAGGAATAACTATATTAATGCATTAATGTCTCGCTCGACGAAGCGGACCCACGTCCCTTGTAATGGTTCTCCGAACAGAACTGGACTCACGGATCCAATTAGAGGGGTAAGTCACTATTACTGTAGTACACTGCTGATGGGGACGTCATGCAACTTCATGTCAAAAAATCTGAACTATCCCTAAGATTAACATATTCATTTAGTCGCACAACTATGTAATTTTTTTATACATTTTGTTAGTGTATGTGTTTGCTGCAAATGACACCTACACGCTAGAATTATTTTTTTTTCCAAGGTCAGGATAAATCAACAGAAATTACACAGCTGCCAAAACCCATTACTGCACAATCATGCAAAACAGGGCCCACCCCACAAGGCAAAGCAAACACACACACACACACGCGCTGCGAAGCAAACAAAGTCAGTGTCACAGTAGCTCATCGTCCCACACGGTTTTATTCATATTGTTATCATTTCACCTTGAGTCGGTCCTCCATTCCAAGTATTAAACAAAAAGTTATATCTTATAAAGATTCCTCAATTAACTCGATTTACTTGAGGCTATTTCATGCCTTTTCACACATGCAGGTTAAAAAAAAAACAAGTAACACCAATCCACAGTATGAAATTGGCTAGTGTCATTGTTAGTTTCATTTTTTACATTTTTTTTTTTTTTTTTCATCAAGCTCTGACATTTGCCACTTTCTTCAGCTACCCTTCAACCAGAGGTGTGGACTGGAATTGTGTTACAATTCTGATGACCTTAGATCGTTTTGACATTATCGACAAATACTTGAGACAATGACTCAGGACTCAGAACTTTAGTCTGATGACTTGAAAGTACATTTTCAATGAATAATTTTTAGTGAAAGTATTCAAAAAACGTGTTCGTATATAAGCCACAAAATGGCATAATGTGGTCACTCACGACAAGCACGCGGTGTCATCTTACAAAGAATGCTGAAGTACACTGAATTCATCATACAGCGACTTAAGACTCAAAAGTTAGCTAGGAAATATACAATAGAAGAATCAATACAAGTTTAAAATATATATATATTTTTAAACATTTTCCCATAAAGCATTGTGTCTGAACAAAGCATTTCAGTGTGAATGGTTGTTTGTCTGTATGTACCCTGTGATTGGCTGGCGCCCAAAGACAGCTGGGATAGACTACAGCACCCCCCGCGACCCTCGTGAGGATAAGCAGTAGAAAATTAAATGAAAAATAAAATGAACAAGCGGTATAGAAAATTGATGGATGGATGGACGGGGCTACAATGCCAGAGGAGCCCAGAGGGAAGCTGACATCACCGCAGCGCCCTCACAGTTACCAATGAAATGCTTTGATTGGACAAAATGCATTATGGGAAAATGTTAAAATACATATAAAAAATAGATTGTTACTTTAAACTTGTATTTTCACTTTCATTTCCAAGCCACATTTTGAATGTTAAGTTGCTGTGTGAGTTTAGTGTTCTTTGTAAGATGAGTCCAATGGGTTAACAAGCTAGTTATGAATTTATTAATATTTTGGAATTGGTAGCTGCCAAAGAAAGAACTACTGTTTCCTCACTGACTCGTGAGCGACGCAGTATTTCAACGATTAGTAGTAGTTCTGAAGTAAAGCAGTTGTCAAGAGATTAGAACTTAGCCATTAATTAGCCGCGCCACTGTATGAGCCAAAGATTTCAAAGAAAAAAGTAGCAGCTTATACACCGCAAATGATGGTAAGTCTTGTCACACCAGTCTTACTTATTTAATAAAATAAAAAGATTAAAATTTGATTGATTGCATGTGTCAAATTTTGTTTGAATGACACTTGATTTGGGAGACACTAAACAGATCTTATATGACTTGGAAGAACTCGGAAATTTCAAGCTTTAGACATGTCTTATAGTATATATAGAAATGTAAACATACAAACCAAAGAGGTTGACGTCCGACACCTTCCAGAGCAAGTCAAAGCTTTTCCTCCTGTCACTCACACATACATACAAGTGACCTGGTGACACAGAGACCTGCTGCAAGTCAAACAGAGGAAAGGTTATGATGCTGATTATAAGGTGTTATGTAATATGTTATGTAATGTAAAATGTTGTTTTTGTCTTTAATTTTGTCACACAGAATATATTTTTCCAACAGCATGTCTTCAAACAGAGGGATCATCTTATATTGAGGTCATTGGAGAATGGACAGTCTGTTACAATTCTCACATGATACAGCCTGTTTGTGTCATCCTTTCATGACACACTATACCCCCCACGGTCTCCCCTTCCCACATCACTGTTTCCAATTCGCACCTTCATTTCACCCAGTCACCACCTACTGTTATTTATCAATACAACACTTGGAAGGGCAGGATAAACGTGCAACAACAGTCAGCTCTCGTCCACAAGTTAAATATCATACACATAATGTGTATAATGTAATGTATTGTTTGATCAAAACAATATATGCTTTTTTATTTGTGTATTTGCATATGTTGACACAAATACTTAACATATGGATGTAAAAAAAACAACAAAAGTAGTGTGTGCAAGAGTGTGCCTTTGTGTTCTGACTCTGGCTGTCACGGTTAGCTGGCAATTTGCTGCCCCCTGCTGAGACAAAACAGGAAAAAAAACATTGGTCTTGGTGTTATACTCGCATGGAATCATAATATATGTCCTGTAGTTGATTAAATATTAATAAATCACATATTTTATTTTGTAGCGTAGAAAAGCTGTTTATGACTTTCTAAATGTGTCTCTTTTTTACCATTATTAGAGCACGGCTGCCCTGAAATAACACCCCTATAGTCACCTTTAAACTCCTATTATTCTTTATTTATTGTTTACACCACATTGCAAATGTCAGATATGCCACGGCTTGTTTATGCAGCTCAACAACCTGACCACGTTTAAAGCTTTTTCCACTTTTCTGACCTATAAATGTAGTTAGAATGTTGTATTCTTGTGTTAAACCATGCCAAAGTTTCAGATCATAAGGTTTGCGCATTTGGAAGTGAGCCATGAAAGAAGTTTCGGATGCTCAAAACGCTCTCTTTCAAAAGGCGTGGTAAAACTGCCCCTTTGTGATGTCATAGAGGAGTAGATGTCCTTATATGGGCATGGCTTTAAGCCAGATAACTTCTCTGCCCTCCCCCAAGCCCTCTCTTATATTTAAAAATATATAAATATCTATTTTTTTTAAATTAAAAAAAGAAAAAAAAATATGTATAAAATATATATATTTTTTTGTAAAATATACTTGCTTTTATATACTATAAAAGCTAACATATTCGTTTTCCCAGCAATTTGTCCTCTATAATAACCAATTAAAATACCAATAACCGCTTTACACAATAATTGCAATTGTTGTGTAAAGCGTGGAATTATTGAAATTATATTTGCCGTGTTGTCTTTTTTTTCCCGTTCCGTTTTTGTTGGTCCACAAAATGTAGGTTGCAGTGATCTCTAAGCGAGGTTGACTTTTTCTTCCCCAATGCTGCATTTGTTGGGTTTCTATCTTGGCTCTGTCCCCAAGCGCTGCTCCACAACTCAGAGCGTGAGTCAACTAATCTGCTGTGCTGCTTCTTCTTCCTCCTCATCCTCCTCTCGCTGTCACTGCAAGCTTTGCTCGCTCATGTCTTTCCTCATCTGTCTGCCTGCCTGCACCTGCCGCCACTGCTTGCAAATCTGGGCCTCTCATGAAGCTGCCAGTAATAGAAATGTACGGGGCGTACAAAACCATCATGTATATCCCACCAACCATCTTACAATTTTTACTGGTACTGTAGTACACAGCACTCTACATGAAGCAATGAAGTCTGTAAAATTAAATAATTAAAAAAAAAATCCAAAAATTGTTACAACTATAATGATGAAAATAGTAATATTAATGATGATTATAATAATAGTGATAATAATAACAATAATAATGGTAAGAATGATAAAGATTATAACAATAATGATAATAATGTTAATGATAATAACAATAATAATATTACAATGATAATAATAACAGTGGCATGAACATGATTATATCTTGCAAAAAGGGGTAGGCATTTATAAGCTTTTGCTTCAACCTACTCCTTTTGGGCTTGTGATCAGATAGTTGAATACAAATGTAAATAATGGAAAGTTATATTTTGATTGATGTAAGAAATGCACTGTAATGTTTTATATATTTGAAAAAATAAATATATAAAAAAAAAGGAAATTAATACAAAAGCATCTCTACACCCGACACCTGGTATCTGATCCCTGCTTTTAATATCCTAATATTTTGGCTACAATTCACTTTTTTCCTGTTTTTTCCAAACACATCAAATATGAAATAAAGGCACACCAGCCTCTTGTCATGTTCCTTCATAAATTTTATTCTTAAAAATGGGTAAGCAGACAGTCCATGTGTCCTGTGAACACCAAGTGTGTGTAGAAGTGTACAGAACAGTAGAACACCTTTCATTATATTTCTATAACAAGAAATACGCTGCATATCAAAAGAAGTCCAAACAATCCTATGAACTGCAGCGGTTAAAACATCTTCATGGCAATACAGAGCACACATTTGCAAAGAAAAGGTGAAGAAATATACACGAACGTGATGGGTGTTAAGCAACAAGACTAATAGGACTATGAAGAGAAGGTCACAGCTTGGACAGGAGAAGGCTGCTAAACACTTCCATCCATTCCCCTCATCACTTGCACTTCCTCAACCCTCCCTCCCCAAACTCCTCACGTATCCCTTGGCTTTCTTTGCCTCCTTGTGAAAAACCTAAAGAGAGAGTTGCCTCCCCTCAGATGCTCTCCTCTTGATTGCATTTTCATCAGGAAACAAGGACAGAGGAAAGAAAGAGAAGGAAATGAGTGGTGGAAGGATGAATGGAAGGATGGCGTGAAATGAGCACTGATTCTGATTGGATGATGCGCTTAATGATGCTGATTGATCTCAACAATGAGGCCAGCTCATCTGGACTTGTGTCTGAACTGAATGGAGGACTCTGACAGACGGCGATTTCACCTCTGTAAAAAGTGAAAGGACCCCTCGTCCTGAAAAAAGATGATATAAAAACGTACACTACTCACAAAATGTTAGGGATGTTTGGTTTTTGGGTGAAAGTTTCTACTTTAACAATCTCAGAGTACCTCATGATACAATATGCAATATATAGCACAGGATTACACGGACATCTCGATATGACGATGCTGGAATTATCAATAAATGGATATTAACATCTGTGTGTTTATAGTTCAAATATACACAAAAGTGGCAGGTGTATTTGTTGTTACGCTAGGTTGACTATGGTCATTGGCTATGCCGACAAGCGAGCAGGCACAGTTTTCAAACAAGGTGGCAGTGCCACCCTGTGTATTGTATTTTCATGATACATATCTGGCTTTGTACTATGCAAGTACTAGTACTAGTGCAGTTGTTTGTTTTTTTGGCCCAACTTTTAGACTGTCAGCCATCTGCACAAGGAACACCTTGCAGGACATGTAAAACAGAACGTCACTGCACTGACTGTGGTTGTGCTCGATAAAATGTGCACTTAGTAGCTGTGTTACAGTATCCTCAAAAAAAATATCTAAACATTTAAAGACATTAAATGTAACTCATTTTAACACATTTTGGTACATTTCAAGGGAATTTAGCCTATAAATAGCCTATTAATACATTTAAATTTATGCTAGGAGTCCACTGGGCCGGCGCCAGTTGGTGCCTGTTCGCGCCAATGCAATTTGCTGTGGCGCCTAGTGGCATGCAGTGGCTCAAACTGCCTCCCAACTGGCTCGTTTGACGGCAATAAAATTTCAAAATGTTAAAATTTTGCATCAAGCAATCAGCACGAAGTATGCACCAAGTGGAACCCGATGTCGCAAACAATTTGCCTATTGGAATCCACTGGAATGTAATGCGCCAAGCCAAGTTGCGCCAATGATGCTAGGAGTCCACTGAGCCGGTGCCAGTTGGTGCCAGTTTGTGCCAAAGATTACGTGATTGGCGCGTAGTGGCTCGCTGTGGTGCCAAATTAAAAGCAACATGGCAACATGCCGAGTGAACATTAATTCGGTATTAGATTTTAAGATTCTGCAGATACTCTGTAATAATTTCTAAAACGACAACAAAAAATATATAAGGTTGAATATCGAGATAGTGTGCCATATTAATCACTGTTGAATTTTTCAGTACTTTTTGCAAAACTTGCTGTTCTCTAACAAGGTACATAGGTAAGGTACTGGTAATTTAGCTTAGGTGTCATTTTCCATTTTAATGGTGCGTTCATGGATCACAACACTTTGAGAATTTAGCGGTTAAGTTCCTTGTTGGAGAACACCAAGTTGTGCAAAAAGTACTAATTCAACCATAAAATTCACCCAAAAATGTTTACAAATGTGAGTAGTGTAGGTAAGTACTATAGATAAGATTCGGGATGGGCACAAAAATCAATAGTTGTGGATTCTGTTTTCAAGAATTTGTTGAGTCGTTTTCCACCCTGGGTTCAAACCAAGGGTCCGCAAATTAAGAGTGGAGTGCGCTAGACATCAAGCTAAAAGCACAGCCTGTCAACTCAATGTCCAGGAGTTAGGTTTACCGACGTTCATACGTATGTGCTGCTACACTGACGCGCATTAGTGCTGTTGACTAAAGAAGGGAGATTGTAAGTAAATATAAAAAGTTAGCAGTCATAGCGTTAATGGAGTCATTAATGTGACATGTGAGTGTAGGCGTGACATGATTGCTCATACATGGCACACGCTCAAAAAAACAATGTGTTGAATTAACATTAACATTAATGGCTGTACTGTATCTTGACTTATTTTGATAGGACAGTAAATTTTACTTTATATGGTATCAAAATGTAATTTCTTCAGACATGATTGTACTATGAAAAGTTGAAAAAATATTTGCAGGAATGTGAGGGGTGTACTCACAAAGGGGGTCATGTGACACCCAGTTCAGGAGATCAAACAATACACAAGATTGTGTCTATGGGAACGATATAGGATTTAAACTAAGCAATGTACAATGAAATCATGTATGACAAACTGCAACCTATTCATATCATTTCAACTAGGTTACTCTCTGCTGGACTCTGTGTGTATGTTAGCAGACCCGCCTCTGCCCATTGACTGACAAAAGGGCTCACTCCATTCATGCAGTTCTATGAAACCAATGCACAAAGTGAACCCTCCTCCTGGCCTTTTAGAGAAGAGAGGTGAGGATTGTGATGAATTTGATGATATTTTATTATCCCAAGCCTAGTTCCCAAGAGACATATTTGTTCACGATTTAATTTTGCGAGATCTTGTAACACCTCTACTATCTTATTTACTCCAATACCCATCCCAGGTTTGCAGCATCCATGCAATAATGATGAGAAATGAAAACAATAAGGGGACAAGATGGAGGATACAAAGAGAAATGTGGCTCCTGTCATGTGTATCCGTCTCCTCCTCGTAAGGTGGAGCAGGAAATAAGAGTTCAGGGGTCGAAGGCTGTCTGTTTGTGTCTGTGTGAAAGGCTCAGCACTGGGAAATGTCACGCATGCAGACATAGGAGAGCAATGAGAGAACAGAGAGAGGCCTTTTGTTCTGTCTTTTTTAATATATGCTTTAAGACTCGGAGTGCCGGTTGCTCATAACAGTTTTTTTTTAACCTTTAAACCTATTTTTATGTACCAATCATATGTGACTGTGTGAACCGCCCAAGCAGAAAGAGAGGTAGGGGGATCACATCAGCACATGAGGAGCCAATATAGTGTAACGCAACGATCAATAGCCTCATAACTTCATTCTGTTAAATCCAATATGTTTTTTTTTGCTCATGTTGCTAAGCAACGGCAAAAAAAAATAGTGCACGACACCAATCACACAAAAGTAACATGTCTGTAAATCCAATATCTAGTCAAAATATGATCACATGACCCAACATTCTGAATTCCGTGCATGATCATATTTAAAACTTTAAGGTTAAGATTACATTGATGAGGTCTCATGAATCAAATTTGACATAAACGCCATCTGTGGCTCCATCCCTTCAATCTAAATTAGCATCTCAGCGGGATATTATGTGCATTTTGATTAAATCCAAGACCATTTTATTTATGAAATCATCTAATTACATCAAAACTACATTTGTCCATTTTGGTTACTGGGCCTTATTTCAAATGTTTTGACTAGAAATTAGACAACATTAACAACAAACAGTATTTCTGTGGCTTAAATCATCAAAGATTTAAATGATAGAATTAAACATCCCTGTTCCGTTCCAACACCACCAGCGAATGGCAATAAAACGCCAATAATACATACACCTTTAAAAACATCAGTTTTTGACACTGCTCCTCCCCCTCTTCAAACCCTTTTGCTAGCTTGACATTGACGTTCTCCCCCAATTTTGGATCAACATTTGCAATAAAAGTGTCTGTTGTAATTATTAGATTAGATTCAGTTTGACACTCTTCCTCTTCCTACTCTCTCTTCAATTGCCATTGTCCACTCGTGACACAATCCAGGTTAAGCCCTAAATATGCCTCACTCACTTATTAAACAAATTATATTATAGTGCAGGTACTCATTGTTAATGAATAATAATGGAAGATGATCCATGAACAGATAGTATTGGAGTCACGGTGTACGACAAAAAAACTGGTACGTTCAAGGACCGATGAACAAAGTGCGAAATCTCAGAGCTGGAACATTATCAGTGAAATATACAGACATGTAAAAATGGTGGTCTTTTTTTTAACAGTGGTACATGTAAACTGTACATTTTACTGGTATTAACACGTATATTTATAAATTATTACTGGGGCTGTGAATGCTGAACGGCGAGTATGCAAAGATCCACTCTACTGTGCAGTACTTTACTGCTGGAAAATACTCAGTGCCCTCCGATAGTCTTGGCACGAACACAAACGTTCGTACGCTCTGTCACACCATGCCAAGCTGCTACAGTTTAGACATGAGGGTACCTCGTACCTAACAGAGGGGTGTTCCACTTTACACAGACGTGTACACCATTAAGCCTTTTGCAACACAACACAATGGTATTGTTGTGAAAGGCACACATACTAACGTAGCCCGTACCAACAAGGAACGGGTACTATTGGCGATATAATCATACATTATCAAATAGGCTTAACTATTAAATGGTTAGCAAAGAAATAGTCTGCTTTAGTGACAAAGTTAAAAAAAGAACCCAACAAACGTGTTATTAAAAAGTTTGTGCAAAAACAAAAGCAGACTAAATATATCTGGTGATCACTTGTACATATTTTTTTTTTTTTTTTTACAAAATCAAAATAACCCTTTGAATTTCTTATTTCTTATTTCAGTAATGGCAGGTTTGTCACTTTTTTAAGGGTTGAAAATAGAATTGAGGCAGACGTCACGACCAGTCAGACAAGTCAATTAGAAATGCGTTTCCTTCTCCGAGACGGTGGATATTTTCCCGTCAACCTTAAGTTTAGCGTCATTGACGGCATACGGACTGAGAGCGGCGAGCTTCCCTCGCATTTTCAGATCCGGGCTGGGTGTCGTCAACTTCTTCATTCTCTGCAAGAGTGGGGAAACATTAGGAAGGGAGGGGTTCTGGTTGGTAAAACCTGGGCATTGTGGTACTGTAATGACCAACACAACCCTTCTATTGAGAAGATCCAGGATGTTTAACTTATGCTGGAGCCTATCCTAGTTGTCTTCGGGCGAGAGGCGGGGTACACCCTGGACTGGTCGCCAGCCAATCACAGGGCACATATAGACAAACAACCATTCACACTCACATTCATACCTGGACAATTTGGAGTCACCAATTCACTTTCTTTGCTTAAAGTATTATTTCATGATGAAATGGAAAATGTGGCCATTCCTGAAACCTTTTGAATATGTTGACTTGACTTGGGGTGCTTTGACTTTTGCATCATCATTTTTATTTCTTGTACATCAAAATATTAGGACAAAAAAGTTGTTATCAAAGTAACAATTTTATAAGAATAAAGTAATAATTTTGTGAGGAAAAAAATATTATCATTTTAGTGCCTTAAGGTTAAAATTTTAAACATATATATTTTTAAGTTGTAATATTATAAGAAACACATTAAATTTCTGGGGAAAAATTTGAATATTTGGGGAATAAAGTCATAACATCCGAAGAAAGTCATGATATTATGAGAGTTATTTGAAAAAAAGGTTAAAATAGCAACAACAGCAGGAATGGGTATAGAACTGCTATGATTTTCTAAGAATAAAGTCAAGATATTAAGAGGAAAAAAGTTGTATTTTACAAGAATAAACTTGTAATAGTAGAAGGGAAAAAACATTTTAGCATAGAGCTGAAATATTCCAGAAAAAAATGTTATTTTTCTAAGGTAATAACAACAAAAACAAACAAACAAAAATTTGAATGGGGAAAAAATTAATATTACAGGAATAAAGTCAAAATATTAAGTGGAATAAAGTGATAATATTAAAACAACATTTATTCAATCCACCCATCTACTTATTGTCTACGCTACTTGTCTTCAAGGTTGCAGAGGTATGCTGGAGCCTGATTATAGTACAAAAAAAATTAAATATTTAGAAAGTTAAAAAAAAAAAAGCAAACATTAGAGTTAAGAGTGATGTTGATATTAATAATAGGCTTTCACCTATATCACAGATATAACTTCTTAGCATATTTACATGTCAAAGTGGTCCTCGCTATAGAAAAAGTTTGGACACCCACGTCTAACTTGTGTATTCTCACTAATTTCTTCCAGTTGCTGGTCCCTTTTTAAGCCTCTCAGCCTGTGCATGTTAAATGTAAATATGTATGCGTCATCAAACTCTATTATCCCATAAACACATACCATTATATTAATGGATATTATCAGTCTTATGAAGTGAAATGTATGAAATAATAATGAACAAGTTGAACAGAGCAGAGCAGTATTACAAAGAACCACCAGCATCATGACGGCTATGAGGTTATGAGAGCTAATTTGTTCCTGAATGATGTGGTCCTTCATCGATGCAGATTAAATCTGTGGCCAGTAAAATGAATGGCATGACTTTTTTTTTTGTGGCTCTGACTTGATACAACTGAGAAGTAATTAAAAGTTAGAGCTCTTAAAAGCATTTCTTCAAAAGCTCCACAGTTTTAAAGTACCGTGGAGATGACTGTGTGTGTGTTTTTACCTCAGAGAAGGTGCCGGGAGTCTTCCAGATCATCCAGATTATCCCCAGAGGGATGCACACCATAGAGGACATGGCCATGAACCAGCCAATACCATAGCCCCACTCAGGGTAGGTGTACACGTTGTTGTACTTCAATGGCTTGTATTTGATTAGGAAGAACAGGAAAATACCCTAAAGGACACACAAATACATTATTTATACTTCTTATTGTCAAAAAGGGAATCGAATTGGTGGTGGACTCACAGCACAGATGCCCGGGGTCAAGATCATCCAGCACCATTTGATGAAGAAGACAGGCTTGTAGCCAATCATGTCTTCAATATTTAAGTAGAATCTGTCGCTGCCTGAAAACAAACATCGGTCACTCCGCTTCTCGCATCAAAATAATGGCAAGACTGATCTCTAGCGGCACACTGCAAGGCCAACTAGTCACAATTGTAATACTTGTGTGTTATCTTTATATCCAGCAGAGGGCGTAGTTGCCACTGGCCTGTTTTTCCTTTGCTCCAATGTGAATAAACCACACACACACATGCTGTTATACTCTTACCATACACCCATCCGATACATATGGACTCAAAGATGGCCACAAACAGCAAGCACATGCCGCTGGCAGCGTACGAGTCAAACAGCTGAAAGACGTACATCCCTCCCTGTTGGGAGACAACACAGGAGTCAAAATGATACGAGTCAAACTAACTTGTTAGTGAACTGAAAGTCCTTATAACCAAAAAACAGCATTGCTTATAAATGATGAGGGATGCTGTGACCGAACCCAATCAGAGGACTGTAGAGGACTACAGTAGATGCTCAGTTTTCACCACCTACCAATAAGTGGAGATTCACAACTACAATCAATAACTACATCACATTTTATGTAAAGAGATTTTGTCAATTGTGGAAATATGGGCCTTTATTTTATTCAAAAAATAATATACAATTAGAAATCCCAGTCCCACTTTACTTGACTGTACTTGAACACACCTTTTAACTTTGCTCCACGTTGCACAGTACTATGACACTACTACTACTACTATGTTGTATTTTTCACCTCACATTTGGTTCCAAATGCATCTAGGCTATGTTTCACTTTTGCATCTGACAGCAACTATGGTGCATGGAACAGGAACCATAAAACCAAGTGTGGAATCTCAATGTATGACCAAAAAAAAAACAACATCAGAGATGCATGAAGACATAAAAGTATTTTTTTTAAGACAGAATTGTGGACTTTTTTTTAATGATAGTGCATGTGTGCTGTACATTTTACCTATATTTGTACGTATATATAATTTAGGGTGAATGAGATGTGATTTCTGTGGAAAAAAATATAAGACAAATATAAGGTTCTTTTTGTAATAGAAAAAAAATGAAAAATTTCTGCAGAAAAACAGCCTATTAGGGGATAAATTAAACAAATAATGAGACTACAATTTGTAATCATTTGGCAATCAAATTAATAATTTTCTAATTAATTGATCATAATTAATCATCATTTGCCACTGTGTGAATTATGCACATTTTCGATGTATTTTATAAACCAAAAGATAAACGACAGGATTATGATAGATGATATATGATATATATATATGATAATGATATATATTTGTATGTATTAACAGCTCCAAGTGATATATTTAAATGAAGCTAAACAAGACCACACATCACATGGAGTCACTGTGTAGCCAGTCACAACGAAATACTGGTACATTCAAGGACCAATGAACAAAGTGCGAAATCCCAGAGCTGGAACATTATCAGTGAAACATACAGACATGTAAAAACGGTGGTGTTTTTTAACAGTGGTACATGTAAACTGTACATTTTACTGGTATTAACAGCAGTAACCCCAGTATATTTATGAATTATTATTGGGGCTGTGAATGCTGAATGGCGAGTATGAATCTATTTTTAATAGTAGCTGAACTTTAACCATGTTATTATGAGCGATGAAGGGTTGCGTTCAAAGACACCGCATAACTTGAGTTGAATTCAGGTTTTGAGTGTAGATGTATCTTATGGGATTTAAAATCATACTTAAAAGCAGCAAATTGTACTTCTGCGGGAAGAGATACAGTATGATATAAGAGAGATAAGAATATCCACTTACTGTATTTGTTTGTCTTTCTGCTTATTTAGACCACACATACATGCAAAATAAAGATAGGACTTTTGAAGTGTCAGTAAATGCACCTCACTGTCAATGAGGAAGTGTCATTCTTAGGATGAGCTGACTAGAGACATGTTTACGAGTTGGAGATATATGTATATCTGGTAATGTTTAGGTAGTCCACAGTACCAGTAAAGATAACACATCCTGCATTCAGTCAGGACAGCTCCTCTGTTCCACTAAAAGCACCTTCATGAATAAAATCTCCCATGAATCCATGAGCAGGTATTACATCAGAGCTGTGGTGTGCTTGTAAACAGAAAATGGCAAATATTTCAGCCTGGTATTGAATATTAAACTTCCCAAGGGAGCTTTTCTAAGCGCACTCATGTGATATGCTTCTTGTGGTATTTCTTTTGACGGCAGTATACAATCAAAGTATCTGGAGAGCAGTTAAAAGTGGCAGATGAATCGTGAACATTTTAATGTACTAATCACAAGTCTCTGGGAATGAGTAAGATTTAAAATTGTAAAGAGTTATGTCTAATGGCACTTGTGGACCTTGCACAGTAGATAATGGTGGGAGTGCAGGGACGTATAGAATCCAGAAGGTTTTAGTTAGTTTAGAGGGTTCCTTGGTTCCAAGTTGTATGATATTCTTACACACATTAGTGCATGTAGCATCACATAATGTAGCATATGTGGAAATGATTTTCATGAGCTTTTCAAGAGTATTTTTTTGTGTAAGTGTATTCTTGTGAAAACAGATCTTTGATACATTTATAGTAACTTTGATTAAAAGTTCATATAAAAAAATAATGTGGGACGTTCTCTGGTTACAAATCTTTATGACCCTACCTCTTAAAAGCATCAGAATCGTTATTACATTAGAATTACATTAGAATTACATTATAATTATCAGGAAGCAGAATCGAAACAAGGAATCAAAATCCGAACTGGAATCGTTCAAATTTAAATGATGCCCAACCTTAGCTTATATTTACAGATCTACATACTAAATTAAATGTTTTTTGTACCTGCAGGCCTTCACCTGATGGGGTGATGATGATGATGATAATGATGATGATGACGATGATGATGACGATGATGATGACGATGATGATGACGATGATGATATGTCTTCATGGAATGAATGGACAACAAATTGAATATGGGTAAATTGCATCCAAACATATATATATATATATATATATATATATATATATATATGTATATATATACGTATGTATGTATGTATGTATGTATGTATGTAAATAAAACAACCATATCCACCACTCACCTCTGTACACATGATGAGTCCTATGAGGAAAGAGGCGATAGACATGCCGAGAATCAGCAGTTCTCTGCGGTAGCCTCTCCTGAAGGTTTCTGGGTACATGTCCACCACGGCTGTCACTAAGCTTTCCACACACACAAACTGGGAAATACATCAATAATCATCAATTTGTGGGTCACAAATTGAAAATGCTGTAAAAGCTCTAATTGTAAAGCTTTTATTTAAATAACGGCGTGATAATTGGAAAGTAGCTGTTATTTCTGAACTTTCATTATTATTTTTTACTTTGATAATGATTTGGAGTGCATGAGAAAGTGGACAAGAACAGTTTTCCTTGATATGGTCATTCATGAACAAGTATATTGCACCATTCTGCAGCAACAGAACCAATGTAATAGTAGTAAGAAGCAAACTGCTCAGCATTAATACCGCTGATGTGTTTATTGTAAACGTCAGTAGGGAAAGTAACACGTATAAGCTTCAGACCAACGACTGAGGTCAATAAAGTTGACTTAAAATGCAACTATAGGAGGCTCTGCGTTTGATTGAACAGAGACATTAATTGGAGCATTTAAAGTAAATTACAGGGTTCATTCATTCATTCATTTTCTACCGCTTATCCTCACAAGGGTCGTGGGCGTGCTGGAGCCTATCCCAGCTGTCTTCAGGCGAGAGGCGGGGTACACCCTGGACTGGTGGCCAGCCAATCAGAGGGCACATATAGACAAACAACCATTCACACTCACATTCATACCTATGGACAATTTGGAGTCGCCAATTAACCTAGCATGTTTTTGGAATGTGGGAGGAAACTGGAGTACCCGGAGAAAACCCACGCATGCATAAGGAGAACATGCAAACTCCACACAGGGATGGCCGGGGGTGGAATTGAACCCTTGTCTCTTCCTTTGGGAATTACATCCAAGTTAAATATAATATCATGTTTACCAAAGCAATTAAAAGAAACGTCTGATCTTACCTGGCTGTCCAGTCCGAGAAAGATGAGCATCATGAAGAAGAGACAGGCCCAAAGTGGAGAGAGAGGCATCATAGTGACAGCTTTTGGGTATGCGATGAATGCAAGACCAGGACCTTGAAGTAAACATTTCCATAAGGAATCGGTTTATCTGCACCACATCAGTCATTTTTGTTTTCTTTACCTGAAGTATATAGAGTACAATTGCACACAGCATACAGATGCTTTCATTTTTTGTATCAGTTTCATTTTGGATCAGAATGCTTCTTCCAACACATTCATCAACTCAGGTGGAGAAAACTGTAATGCATCATGCTGGTGTGTTGCACCACGGGACAGATAAATGGTCCAAAACATGAATGCAAGGTGACTGATGCTACACTTTGAAAAAAATACTAACTGGTTCAAAATAAGATGTGTTGGGCAGTCCCATTATCATGGAGAGCCCTACTCTCAGAAATGCATTAAGTTCCTTCCTGGCTGTGCTCGGGGACAAGCATTTTAAATCTCTCACGCTGTCATTCCCACTAAATCATTCATAGCAACTTGAATAAATCATAAAGTGGTGGTCCGAGAGGCTGCGTGAGTGTGAAGTTACATAATGTGTATTCACATGATGATGGATGAGGCGAACAAAGATTCATCGACTTTCTGTGCTCTATAATGTGAGACGCCCACATGCTAATGAGGCGCAGGTTGCGGCGACTTCTGTTCCTCACTCACCAGATTCTGCCACGGCCTCGATGGGAACATTCTGTTCGTAGGCCATGAATCCCAGCACTGAGAAAATAGCGAAACCTGCCACAAAGCTGGTGCCACTGTTCAAACAGCACAGCATGATGCAGTCCCTGAGGAAGAAGCCATCAAGATATCATCATCTTAAGAGTCGTAAGTTAAAGTGCAATCAGCACAGACTGTACAGCCTGTACTTTAGGCTCATAATAAAGTCCATGGAAATGTACAAATGGCAAGGTGAGTTTTACCTATAGCAGTTGTTGTTGTAGGCGTTATAACTACCAAGAGCAGTGAGACAGCCCAAGCAGATGGCATAGGAGAAGAAGATCTGGGTTCCTGCATCCACCCATACCTGAAGTAATGCAGACATCATAACTTACAAACACATGACTGCTTGATAGAGAAAGTAGAAGATTCATTCATTCATGCATTTTGTCCAATCAAAGCATTTCATTGGTAACTGTGAGGGCGCTGCGATGATGTCGGCTTCCCCCTGGGCTCCTCTGGCATTGCAGCTATCGCTTTTCCTCACGAGCGTTGCAGGGGTGCTGGAGCCTATCCCAGCTGTCTTTGGGCGAGAAGCAGGGTACACCCTGAACTGGTCGCCAGCCAATCACAGGGCACATATAGACAAACAACCATTCACACTCACATTCATACCTATGGACAATTTGGAGTAAAGAAAGTAGAAGATCTGCAGCAAATTGTACATGAGGAAATATTGTCAGTATGTTGTTTCTACAAAGCTCTAATTGCTAGACTGTTTCTTTGTACTGTTTTTCATTGATATCAGTGATGTAGCCATATGTTCTTTGAAATTCTCTGAATTATATCTTTGAATTTTCTTTTAATTGAATTTGGAGACAACACATTTCTACCCTTGAGCAGATAATCATGGCAAGCAACGTTCCCTCTAGCTCTGATCTTGTGTTCTCAGCACACAGCACACAGCAAATACAGCTCAACAACAACAAAATCCAAACTGAACTGTAAACAAAATCAACACATAATTTATTCTGTACCATTTTGCAATGCAACTCCATGAGTGACAGGTGACAACAAGTGGTAATAACATAATTATGATGAACACTGTCCAGCCAGTGATGAGATCCTGTTGGTATCTGTTTACTTGTGCAGTCAATTAATTCATTACCAGTGCATAACAGAGTACGTGTCATTGTTTTGCAGGTTAGCGTACAGCTAAGAAGTTATGGGAGTTAAATGTCGCTTGCTGTATTTTGGCGGTGCCACATCCATTCACCAAGCTCAGTTAGCATTTCATTGGTAACTGTGAGGGCGCTGCGATGATGTCAGCTTCCCCCTGGGCTCCTCTGGCATTGCAGCCCCATATATCCATTCATTAATTTTCTATACTGATTGTTTATTTCATTTTTCATTTCATTTTCTATCGCTTATCCTCACAAGGGTCGCGGGGGTGCTGGAGCCTATCCCAGCTGTCTTCGCGCGAGAGGCGGGGTACACCCTGGACTGGTCGCCAGCCAATCACAGGCCAATATAGACAAACAAGCATTCACACTCAAATTCATACCTATGGACAATTCGGAGAACATACATACAGAGATGCCCGTACAGGGAATCAAACCGGGGTATACATAAAATTAATAAATTATAATGGAAAATGGACCCTTTGTGAGTCTAGTAACATGTTTACCTGCCATCTTCAATGAACAACATTGTCAACAATGTCAAGAAAGGCGACAGCAAAGCAGTTTGTACTTGCAGCACAGGACCTCTGCACCCACAGGGTAGCACGGGGTGCTAGCGGATTCAAACCGCATGCAGCATAGCTCTTTGAAAACTCTCTCACATCACCATTCAGCCACTAATCTCATTTCACCGCCACAAAACAATTAACAAACGCACAATCTTCACTCCCTCCTGGGAGTAACCACGGTAACTTCCGTGACCCCACAAACACAGGCCTGTTCCTGTGGAAGAACAGCCCTTTCTTTCCTAATGTTCATTAATGTTCCCTTTTAGTGCACCGTGGGCTGATGGCCGCGTAGAGTAGGGAAACCTTTAACGCGTTGTGTTGAGTATGTGAAAACAACGCTCATGACGTGAAAACCGAAGGTTGTAAAGCGTTTTCATACAGTGTTCTTTGTTGTTTTGTTAGTTAGCAGAATAAGACAAAAACTACTACACAGATTTCCGCAACAGCGTGTGGCGGTTGGGGCATGGTTCAATGCTCATAGATCCAGATGATTTTTTTTGTTCTGAACTTTTGCAAGGTAGGGCTGCAACGATTAATCGACGTTGATTATATGAATTTGTGGAGATTTATTATTTCTGCTTAATATCATTTTAATTGATAGACCTTTGATGAGAAACGGGTGCATTTCCACAAAGTAGGATTCAATATTAATTGAATATTTTCATATGTAGAGCATAAAAAACTTGTTAATGGCCTTCTAAAAACATTATTAGACTACTGCAGACATTAAATAACATCCCTATAGTAACCTTTATACCCGTACTACTTATTATAGTAGGCATGATATAAAATAACTCACACATTGTTGTATCCTGAACATAATGTGGGTCGATCACATCAGCCCACCATCCATCCTCACTGACATTGGTCACTTGACTGATAAGTAGGACAGCCAGTCTAATGTTAATTTACCATACAAAAACGTACACTCCAACACTACTGCGAGCTTTGTTTACATCACATTGTGCAACTCTTTTGCGCAAGCTACAAGTGGCCCAAGATAGTTTATCTCTGGACACCCATGCTTTTTTTCCAGCAAGGTTGCTGCTGTCAGGCAAAGAAGGCGTGTGTCCAACCTCTGCCTGTCTCTGTTGGGTTGCATTGTAAAGTTGTACACCTTCCTTGACTGTATTTAATTACCAAATAACGCACATGCCTGACCAGGCAACCGCGGTGTCGCCCTGGAGGTCAGGAGAAAAAGAGCGAAGAGAGTCACCTGCGATGGCCGCCATGGTGCACTAGTAATCGGCCATCTGCTCCAAGCAGACCCCGGTGGTGCTATTATTAATGTTGATGGTGATTAATGGTAACGGTGATTAATCATACAGTCCAATCTGATCTGATAAACATTAAGTACCTTTGATCAACTGTAGAATTACTACAGCTTCTGCTTGAATATAAACAAGCGGCAAAGCCGTTTCATTCCGATGAAAAAAAACATCCGCACGTGACTCGCTGGCGTTGGGAACACCAAAGAAGGTTGGATTGCAGAGTTCAACGTGTATGTAAAGCACTTAATAATTCCTTCTTTACTACCACTTTCATATTACATTTCTTATCATTCCTAGTTGGAATACCATAGTTCACAGTCTGCACAGGAATGTCTATCCTGCCGATGCTGGATAGATGTGCTGGGGGCAAGTCTTGAAACAACTGCATGTATCTGAGTTTAGTCAATATCGGATCGAGAGACCCCTGGTAGAAGTTATATATAAGTATAATAAATAACACTTTGCGTCTCACAGCGACTATGGCGCATTGAAGGGCTGCCAAACAAAGTACGAAATCTCAACACTTGACAGAAAAACAGTTACATTTCTGGCCTTCATTTAACAGTGGTAAATGTTTATGTGATTCCCCCCTCAGGCATCTCTGTGTGGAGTTTGCATGTTTCCATACTCCGGTTTCCTTCCACATTCCAAAAACATGCTAGGTTAATTGGCGACTCCAAATTGTCCATAGGTATGAATGTGAGTGTGAATGGTTGTTTGTCTATATGTGCCCTGTGATTGGCTGGCGACCAGTCCAGGGTGTACCCCGCCTCTTGCCCGAAGACAGCTGGGATAGGCTCCAGCACCCCCGCGACCCTCGTGAGGATAAGCAGTAGAAAATTAATGAATGAATGAACATGTTAATGTAACATTTTACCTGTATGATCACATATTATTAAATTATTACTGACTTATGGTGAGTAAGATGTATTTTCTGCTCATTTTCAGAGAAAAAAAATATAACTTGAAAAAATGATGTGCAAGAACTGAGCAGAGGAGAGTGAAGAGACATGGAGCTGAGCTGACACACACACAAACATACAACTTCACACAGCCTGGAAGTGAACAGAGCCTTGATTGTCCCAGAGGAAGCCAATTTAACATCAGTGTCACAAGTAATGCCTTCCTCTGCCAAAGAGCAACTCTTCTATATCACTCGCCTTGACTTCTCCTTTGACCCCCGCCCCCCCACCACCCTCCACCACACACTTTTTTCCTCCATTCTTCTTATATGTTACAACACAACCAGATAATGGCGCGGCTGTAGTGAAATCTAAAACCGAGTTTTACTTGAGAGGTAAAAATGACCTGGCAAACAAATATGTATATCTACTAATGTCATCAATAGGTTCTTTTGGGGTATAATGGGGTTTGAATGGGGTGCTATTGCCACATTCATGGTATTCAAGGTACAGTATATAACACATTTATCACAGTATGATGTTTTCCTCTTAAACCAAAATCATCTGTCTCCTTTCACGTTGTCATGACAGCAATATTCTTGTGACATTTACTGGTCTGCAGTTGCCTAGCGACTCAAGCTGTCTGCCTAGACAAGGTCTAGTGGTGTAATGTTCATTCATTCATTTTTCATTCATTTTCTATCACTTATCCTCACAAGGGTCGTGGAGCCTATCCCAGCTGTCTTCAGGCGAGAGGCGGGGTACACCCTGGACTGGTCGCCAGCCAATCACAGGGCACATGTAGACACACTCACATTCATACCTATGGACAATTTGGAGTCGACAATTAACCTAGCATGTTTTTGGAATGTGGGAGGAAACCGGAGTACCCGGAAAAAAACACACGCATGCACGGGGAGAACATGCAAACTCCACACAGAGATACTCTGGTCTTCTAGCTGTGTGGCCTGTGCCCTAACCACTCCGCCGCCGTGCAGCCTGGGTGTAATGTATGAAATGTAAATCTTGATCTTTGGGATTCATAACCACCATTGCCCTGCTGAAGGGCATCCAATCAGATGATGATTTCTGAGCCTACCTGAGGGTCGGAGAGACGGGAGATGTCTGGGTAGAGGTAAAACTTGATGCCATCGTAAGCTCCTGGCAGTGTTACTCCTCTGATCAGCAGAATCAGCAACATGAAGTATGGGAATGTGGCCGTCACGTACACAACCTGCAGATACAAAACAGATTTGGAATATCTACTTTTTGACAATTTTAACAACAAAGCATCTGATGCTCACTTTGACCAACTTACTTTTATTGCTGAGTGTTTACATATCATTACATTACATACATAATCAATTTTACAGTATGGAATCTTTGATCCGGTACAATGGTGTACCAATTTCCCAAATGGCACATATTACAAGTGAGGGACAGTCAGTGTAACTGCCTCATGCCAAGTGGCTGCAGAAAAACAAATACAGTGCAACCTGTCATCATTGTACTTCCCAATCAAGAAACGCGATAAACCAGAATTGTCCTAAGTGCAGCAGGCTGCAAAATAAAATTGATTATTAATGACATGTGTTATTAGGCATTGCATTTGTTTGCTTTATCGCAATGACACGAAGCTAAGACATTAACGTATTTGTTTTAGCTAGGGCTGTCAAAGTTAATTACGTGTTAACGGAAGTTTCCTCTATAGGGGACCTATTATGTCAATTTTTCGACCCTTTGTATTGAGTTGTGGTCTCCTATAGAGCAGCTACACACAATAACCCGCACAGAAAACCTTTTAGATTTTCCAGAATCTGCACCTATTCCAGCTGTATTTCCTTTCATTTTGTGCTTCCTGCCACAACGGTCTGTTTTAATTTATTCCACCCACGGCCTGCCTCCAGGTATGCCCACTCCACTGTGATTCGTCAAACGTCCAAAGCGCTTCCTAATTATGAACGATATAAGAAAGTCCGCCCTTCTGTGACATCACAAAGGGGCAGTTTTACCACGCCTTTTGAAACAGAGTGTTTTGAGCCATCCCAAACTTCTTTCAGGGCTCACTCTCAAATGCGCAAACCTCATTATCTGAAACCTTGGCATCGTTTAACACAAGAATGCAACATTCTAACTATATTTATAGGTCAGAAAAGTGGAAAAGCATAATAGGTCCCTTTTAACAGCAGCTATTTTGTGTTATTTAATTAATGTGCGCGCCTCCTGTTTGACCCACGGCCCGCACCATATTTTGATTTATGCACAGTAACTCAAACTGGAACAAATATTGAGCAGAAATGGAGAAAGAACACCCCTACTATATAGTGTATATGGTGCTCATGGTTCATAGTCGTCACAGCAGTCAACAGTAACAGAAAGCCTTGTCTGTGTGTTTTTTCTTCTTTTTTTTTTGCAGGATTGTGCTCCACGTCTGGAGAAAACACTTAAGAAAAAGACCCTGGCGGTGGTGGACAACATATATCGCCCGGCTTGCTGGAATCCAGTCAACGGTCACCAATTGAGGGCAGAACGGAACAGAACAGAGCCAGGCCAGGAGGCTGAAAAGAAAAGAGGGCTCCTCTGGCTCGAGCTCTTAAACAGGAGGAGCCCAGAGGAGTGATGCTGGCAGTGTGGGAAAATGTGCTTCAAAGAGACACACAACAAGCAGGCAAATACACAACTTCACTCGCAACAAAGCCGTGGTACACACATGCAGTCCAGTCCTTAAAGACCTTGCTGATCCTTAGGATGCACAGGCTCTAAATATAGCTCAACACTTTATTTGTAAAGAGAAAAATATGATGCTAAAACTGTGCACTGTAATCTGTACTAATCCCAGTATTTCTAATAGTAAAAGTGTGGGAAAACCTGCTACACAACACGCTTCCTTCAAATTGACAAATAAAACAATTACACATCCTAAATGTTTCTCTTCCCTTCTTTCTGTGCATTTGCATTAGCGACAAAGAGGGCAATATTCACCCACAGCGTGCACTTTTAATGCACCACAATGCTGCCTCTACCTCACCACGGGCAAACATTTAAGCCATCGCAAATTTACTGGTCAAACTTGCCCCTGCCTTGCCAGTAAATCTAGCAGGAGAGCTTAAATGTGAGAATGGCTTGCAAACACAGCCACAAAACAAACAGCTTAGCAGTGTCGGAGCTGAATGGACCCGTTGGAAAGCGAGGGAGAGAAAGAGACAGAGGGAGAGGATATACTCTGCATGCTACTCATGAACACTTCCCTTGCCTCTAGTGAATGCAGAAATCAATCTTGGACCGGCTGCTAAAGCCCGGCCATGAAGGAGCATTCTCCCCTCTTTACTTCACAGACAGACAAAAGACACTTCAGGGGGAAAATCAGCATTGCCGCCATGTTTTGGTTCCCCTCCCCTAGCCATTCATTTTTTTTTTCCTTACACACACCTCTTTCTTGCCACTCCTGCATCTCTTTTCCTCGTACTACCACCATCTCCCAACTTATTCTGCAACTTTGAGTCATAGATATGTTTGCTAATTGCTGCTGGTGAAATTTAAATAATGATGATTCAGCGGTGTGTGAAGACTTTACATTATGGTTTTTAATAATAAGATGCTGTTCTCACCTTGCCGGTTGACTTGGGTCCCTTCCAGATGCAGAAGTAGCAGATAAACCAGGCCAGGGCCAAACACATGGCCAGCTCCCAGCGCATCCCCCCCATGTGTTCGATACCATCTGATATCTTCAGTACTCGCCGTCTGCATGGGCGAAGGAAAGAGAGATGACATGTTCAATGACATGATGATGTTCAATCAATGCTGAGACTTTAGAAGAATCCAATGCTTAGCGATGACACAATCTCTGCTACTGCTAAGGCTGCACCATTATACAAAATATGTGAATCGGGATTTTCCGATTGAAATTGCAATCAGAATTCTACAGGAATTTTCTATGCACACACAAACACTATTTATGATTGTTATTATTACACTCTTCTATCTCATACTAACAATAACAAGTCTGTTGGTGAAAATACAACCATACATATGACTTCCATACTGTACCAGAAAAGGGCCAACGGGTGGCTTTCATTGGCTCTTTTGCAAGCCCAGCGTTTCCCATACATTCATGGCAGTCACAATTTGGACCGCCACAAATAAATTTGGCACTACCTGCTCGCCTTCACTCATAAACTTATTATTCTGGGACTGTCTGTGAATGTACAGGTAGTTTGTGGTTCCTACTCTGTACAGTAGATGGCATGATAACTCTGAGATAATTCTGGGTTTCCTTAGAATAAAAAGACGTAGCAAGTGGAACCAATGTTACAACTATATTTAGTGAGTACTAGATTTTAGACTTTTTCTGGTTGTATTGGACACTTTGGGGGAATCGACCAAGAAACAAATGCAATGAAGTCCTGTGGGAAACACTAAAGCCTACAATAATTGCTACAATACAAAGCTTAGTTTCATCTTGATGGGCCACCAGGTGTCACAGTCAAGGTGACCCACGTCCGTAACACTGTGCTTCCTGTTTGTCAAAGCGTCCCCGGGCAGCGGTATTGACAGAGGATGTGAGGCAGTGACAAAGTTAAATGGCACTGGCAAATATCTCTGCCACTGAGTTCACCCCCACAGATCCTGAACCAGCCATTGATCATGGTGACATGTTCTTGGTGGCAGGCCACAGGCTAAGTCCAACACAGCCACCCTCTGGCCCTCCTGGTCAGCCACACAGAATCGGGACTGCACCAGAAGTAGTTTTAGACACAATGATAACTGCTTCTATATGTGTCATGTCAGCAATAAGTGAACTTTTGAAGGATTCAGAAATGTTTTTACAAGTAAATGTACCTTTTCTATTTTGCATCTAGCATGTACTCATAGTGGAAAACATTTTCACCCCTTGGTGAGTCCTTCTCCAAACTGACATTGGTACAAAACTAATCTCCATTCATTCAGATTTAAAATCAACCAACATATACATTGATTAGCTGGTGTAAAATCTGCTCTCATGGTGTAAAAACAGCGACTGGCAGCCAGAGTGGAAGTGTGGTCAGCACTGCCCGCTGGCAAAGGCTGATCTGCTGCCATACTCATGGCTCCAGCTGGGAGACAGCCGGCCTAGCGGACCCTGCTGACAAAAATGAAAAGAGCTGACTAATTATTATTAGTTGGTAGGTTGAATGGGTCAGTAAGACTGACTGAGAATGAAATGTCTCAGATTTTTATGCATATTAAACATGACTTGGGCTCAGGATAGTAAAAAGTGGCCGTGATCGGATGAAAAGATGACAGAATCGTTTCTGAATAAAGAATATTAAAAGTGGCAGAGGATAGGGTAAAGATAAAAATGTACTCACTCCCAAAATTCAATAACAGGAGACGTTGCGTTGGGGTTTGTAATGTTGGTGGCGTTCTCTCCATAGTAGTCCACACAGTTCTCTGTGGAGACACATAATCATTGCTTTGTTGTTACGTCTAAATGTGAAGAAAGAACCTTTTCTATTGCACCTGTATTCCAATAGTGGCCACAGCCAGCCCACGGCAGCTCTGTGGTGAAGCAGTTAAAGAGGTAGAAGATGGCCCAGGCGAGGATGACTACATAGTAGACGTTTAGATGAGCTTCGATCACCTGAGTCGCATAGCCGATGCCTGAAATGTGCAAAACAAGTGACAAAATTAACACAAGAATGAAATTGTCTGACAATGTTCTTACCTTCAAACAAGGGGCAGACTTTCCTCCAGCAGGTAATGCCTCCCTCGCTGGTAAATTGGCCCAGGGCAGTCTCCAGGAAAAAGACAGGGATACCACAGCACACGAAGAAGATGACATATGGAACGAAGAAAGCACCTTGACGAGAAAAGACATCATTAGATATTTCTGAGCAAGTTTGGTCAAGAAATCACAATGTGTTGCCACTTGGGAATCTCGGACCAAAATGGAAGTACAGTAATCCTACTAATGCAGCCAATACAGAAAGTATTGGGACTCCTGGTACCAAAAAGATACATTGAACCTTTGAAAATTCAAGTTTCAAAGGTTCCAAAGCCATAGCACTGACTACTTTTATGGCCCTGCAAAAGGTAGAAAAAAGTAACCTTTGAGTTACAATGTTGTATAGACTGACACTAATAGAGCGGGATCATCTAAGCAACCTGCAAAGTAATTGAAAAATGCTCATACAAATATACTGTATATTTTCCAGAGTCTGCCACAGCCTGGGCTATGCTGCTGCATTCAGGCCCTACTGTAAATAACATTAATTTGCTTCTAGAAATATACTATATTAAGCACCGGGAGTTCATCAAATCACACAGATACTTCACTCACGGTGCAACCAAAAATAACGATGAGCGAATTCAAGAAACAATATAAGCAGTTTAGCAGTTTGCTAAATACAAGGATGAAGCGTCTTGAACCAGTCATGATGTGCTATACATATCACTATATTGACTGTTACTATGGTACCCATTATGTCATTGGATGGTCATATCACCTCGTACTTCGGTACGTGACAAAAAAAAAAAAAAAAAAAACTTAAACTATATTAGGAAAGCAGGAAGTGAACAAATAACAGTTAGTGATTGTAAAAGTACTAGATGGAGGGGAAGGATTTAATAAGCTTTGCTTCTTCCTACTCCTTTTGGACATGTGGAACTGTGAACTGATTATGTGATGCATTCAATTGTAATCTGATGCATGTTCAAATGAAATAGAACCATTACCATTACCAAACATCACATTTATTAACTATAAATAACACAATATAATTGCACCACACAAACTAATCTACATACATTAATTTACAAGAATTCTACTTCAAACAAAGGGAATTCTGGGGAACCGCTGGGGAAGTGTGCACCTAGACTTCCCATCATCACATGCGGGTTGTAAATAATATAAAATAGTATTATTGTACCTGTATATTAGTCAGTAAGCATTTCATTTCAATTTGCATTGTGCATTTTTTGCACTGTTGCTCCATTAGTATGGTAGGCGTTTGGTTTGATGAACTCTTGGTTTGTAGTGTGTGAGTAATGGTGTAAATGTACAAATAACACATAATGTAGTTATTGAATTTTGCTATACATGATGTTTTATAAAATGATCGTTAAATATTATGTGGAATTGATTGTTGATGAATTGTTGGAGTGCACTTCTGTATTGCAACCAGCAGAGGTGCTTCTTTGTGTGTTCTGTCTCAACTAGTTTGCTGTCTAAAGAAGTGTATGAGTATGTAGTAGGAAGCATCCTTACCTCCTCCATTCTTGTAGCAGAGGTAGGGAAACCTCCAGACGTTGCCAAGCCCAATGATCTCTCCAGCCACCGACAGCACAAACTCTATCTTGTTGTTCCACTGGCCTCTCTCGTAGTACTCCCTGTTGTCCAGACTGGAGCTGGACCCCTCCGTGTCTCTACTGTCCTCCGGTTTACCATTTATCACCGGCCCGCTCTTCTCAGCTGTCATGTCGCTGCTGATTTACGCAGTATCTCAAGCAGCCAAAATGAACTTTAAGTACAAAAAAAATGGAATACAGTCGTGCAGCCCTCCTCCCTGAATAAAACAGGAAGATGGGGAAGTCAAGCGTGACACCTCATTAACTATGCATCTTGTTTTTTTTCTTGTGGAAACACAAAAACAGAATAAAGAGAACAGAGGTTTACAGGTAAGGAAAATAAAACATCTCACAGGTGCATGGAAGCAACAAAATGAAAAGTTAGGTCAAGGAGAAGAAACATTTAACTAAGTCTTACCAAGCAGTGTCCCAGGTGCAACAGCAGTTCTCGATACCTTCACAAAATACAGGTGAAAGGAGGAGCGAGGTAGATGAGATGAGAGGAATGATCAACACAAATTGGAATCTCTTATCTACAAAAGATTCCCAAACGTGACCGGGGTATGTTGCGCACCAGGCGGTGGACCATGTGCGACTGTGCTCCTGCTCTCCGAGCGCGCCTCTCTCAAAGCGCCTTCACTTGAACAAAAGCCATGTGGTGAGAGGAGGAGGAGGACGGGGTGGATGGCATAAGAAACATGGCGGAAGGTTGGGTTAACGCAGGTGAAAGTATCCTGTTTGTTTGAATAAAGCATTAATAAGTGTAGTAATAATAGCTATACATACACAATATTCCTGTCATTTTTGATCAGCAAGACGCAAAATAAAATGAAAAAAACATTTCATTGGGGCTGCACGGTGGTCTAGTGGTTAGCACGCAGACCTCACAGCTAGGAGACCAGGGTTCAATTCCACCCTCGGCCATCTCTGTGTGGAGTTTGCATGCGTGGGTTTTCTCCGGCTACTCCGGTTTCCTCCCACATTCCAAAAACATGCTAGGTTAATTGGCGACTCCAAATTGTCCATAGGTATGAATGTGAGTGTGAATGGTTGTTTGTCTATATGTGCCCTGTGATTGGCTGGCGACCAGTCCAGGGTGTACCCCGCCTCTCGCCTGAAGACAGCTGGGATAGGCTCCACGACCCTTGTGAGGATAAGCGGTAGAAAATTTATGAATAATGAATAAATTTGGTACATTTCAGGTACATTCAGGAGGTACATTTCATTGTACCTAATGACGTGTCTATGGACCATGTATGTATCTATGATACACAATCTACAGGTGTCTGAATACTTCTATAAATATAGCGACAAAGGCGATACGTTGGCAACAGTGATCCCTCCTGCTACATTTTCTTATTCTCTGGCATATGAGGTGTGTTACCATGCTATCTACTGCACAGATATGGTACTACATTCACAGACTGTCCCACTATAGTGTGTTTATGAGAGAAAGTATAGACGTACTACTAATGTATTTGTGGTGGTCTCTATTTATTTCTGGCGGGCCACCACAACTGAATGAATGTATGGGAAATACCAGACATGTCTGTCTAGTACACTGGGCTAAAGCGAGAGTACTACATGAATATACACCTTGAAGTTATGTTTTTTCCTGCTAATGTGACACTAATGTGACTCTAAAGTACACACATCACTTATTTTAATACTACACCTGTGTGCAGGTAAAAATGCTAGAAATAACTGCTAATGCTAATAACTTGTGACTGTAACCTGTGGATACTTTGTGGTGCTTACAGTTGGATTTCATTTCCATATTTTGTATGGGGAAAAAATTAACAAATCGGTCACATAACAATGCAAACTGACTATAAACTTACTAAACAAACTAGAATTTGATTTTCAAACATTGATGTTAAATCCGCATTAGTCCCCGAATGTGACATGAGTTTAGCATTAAGCTGCATTCATGTTCACACAAAACAAGTTAAGACTTCTCGCTTTGTACCTGGCCTAGTTGGAGACAGTGACCCCGTTTGATTTTGTGAATCGATGTCAACAGTCTTGTTCCCTTGGTCTTTTTGGGCTTTGCTCGCGGCATACCAAGTCACAGGTCTTTGTTCTCCTGTAGGAGTCACAGTGAGCCCCGGCATACCAAGCAGACTCTTTTGTGGAACCTAAGAAAACAAAAAGACAAAATGAAACATGGGATTGTCTTTTTTTTTTTTATCAGCGTATCATGATGAATGGTCAGCCTGTCATAATGTACTACCACACATGCTGTTTGAGAAACAAGAGAGATTCAAAACTGAAGGAGGGGAAAAAAGTTTCCAGGCGCTTGTTCATGCACAAGTCCATCGCCGGGTATCCAGGCGTGATATGCTCGTTGCACAAGGAACTCCCCTAACTCTAAAAAAGCCTGACCTAGTCTCTAAGAATCCCTTCACGGCAGGGTCACTCGTCATTAGAAGCGTAGAGGAAGTGGCTTGCATAAAAAGTACGGCCACCCAAAGCGGCTGGCAAACGCCGTGTGTGCCTTTCAGCCAGTCAAGTCCTTTATTTATGTTGTGAACTGCTGCAACATTATCCAATGGAAATACATGTGGACTTTCTGCACAGTTTGCTCTCACACCTGGGAGGAATATTAGATCCGGAAGGTTCTTCTTGTGATACACTCTGTAATTAGGACAGGACAGTAAACCCCAATTATAAAACAACAACAGTGATATTTAGGGGGGTATTCTCCAAATGATAAGCACTCAGGACCTTACAATTAATAAATTGTCAAAATTGTAAATTCTACTGCAATACAACAGTTTATGAAGCTCCATCCATTTAGTGTCATTCAAATCAAAACTTTATTAGTAAGATTCCATACGTAATTCAAAGGGGACCTATTATGCTTTTTCCACTTTTCTGACCTATAAATATAGTTAGAATGTTGTATTCTTGTGTTAAACAATGCCAAAGTCTCAGATAATGAGGTTTGCACATTTGGAAGTAGCCCTTAAAGAACTTTGGGATCGCTCAAAATGCTCAGTTTCAAAAGGCGTGGTCAAACTGCCCCTTTGTGACATCACAGAGGGGTGGAATTCCATACGTAATTTAAAGGGGACCGATTATACTTTTTCCACTTTTCTGACTCTAGAAGAACTATACAGCTTTGTGTGCTGGTTATTGTGTGTAGCTGCTCTATATGAGTCCACAATTCAACTTGTAGCCTGGTTTTTCCACACACAGAACACTAAAAAGGATAAGCAGCATAGAAAATGGATGGATGAATGGAAAACTGTCACGATGTGGGCGTTACCCCATTGTGACAGCTCTTTTAGTTTCCTTTCTTGCTTTAGTTCCTGGTTCATGCCCTTATTTTGTATTCACTTCCTGTGTTACTCTGTTCTGTTTTACGTTGCTTTGCATTATCTTCCGCACCTGTTTCCCATTTTCAGTGATGCCTATTTAGTTCAGGTGCACGCTCCTTTGGTTGTTGGGTCATTGTCATTTTTCTGTTGGACATGCTAGTGAGTTGTTCGGCTGCATAGCTTCTTCATTAAATACATTTTTATCTGCAATTTGGTTCTCTTCTCTGCATCCTGGGGTCGCTACACTACACGACCATGCCCGAACGTGACAGAAAACATAAAAAATTTGTTTGTTTTGGCTAGCAAATAGCTATTCTAGCTAGCAAAGCAAGAGCTCAGAAAGCTAACATTACTAGCCTAGACAACAGACAATATAGACATAGACACAACATACACAATTGTTATCAGCAGTTACCGTTCACTGTTTTAATCCTATGTCTTGAAATTACCTTTAAAACGTCATTAAGGTTATTAACTTATTACTTACCCAACGTAAGCAGCAGGGTCTTCCTCTTTCTTTCTCTTTCAGCTTTTCTCTTCAGTCAATCTCCTCCATCCAACCCTGTCTTCTGCATCTGTCTCTCTCACACCAACTACCCTCATGTCCTTCACTACATCCATAAACCTCATCTTACCGCCTCCTACCTGGCAACATCCTTCTACCAATATATTCACTATCTCTCCTCTGGACATGTCCCAACCATCTCAATCTGGCCTCTCTGACTTTATCTCCAAGGCCTCTATCATGTAATGTCCCTCTCATGTACTCCTTCCTGATCCTATCCATCCTGGTCACTCCCAATGAGAACCTCAGCATCCTCATCTCTTCTACCTCCAGTTCTGTTTCCTGTCTTTTCCTCAGTGGCACTGTCTCTAGACCAAACAACATGGCTGGTCTCACCACATACAATACCACAGTTCCTCTGTAGGAACCCTGTCATAGGCGTTCTCCACATCTACAAAGACACAATGCAGCTCACTCTGACCTTCTCGCTACTTGTCTATTAACATTCTTAAAGCAAATACTGCATGTGTAGTACTCTTTTTTTGGCATGAAACCATACATACTGCTGCTCACAAATGCTGACTTCTGCCCTTAGTTTAGCTTCAACTACTCTTTCCCATAACTTTATTGTATGGCTCATTAGCTTTATACCTTTGTAGTTGCTTCAGCTCTGCACATCACCCTTGTTGATCACCCTCATGATAAATTATATTTATTGTATAAATTGTATTTATTATGTGTATTTATTTATTTATTGTATTTATTTTATCATGCAATAAGATCATTCAATTAGATCACTGTGCTTCATAAAACAATATTTCACACTTAATTTTGCTGTGCATTGGGTGGAATGGTCCTGTGTTGTCTTTTATATAGTTTGTCATTTGTGTTTTCAATATTATGTCACAGATGACCCCTGGAGGTGAGGGTATGCCACTGCGCCCACTCATTCTCCTTACATGACCCTGAACAAATGAAAAAAACATAAACAGTATCAGTATTTGTTGCATATAGAGTTATTTTATGGTTCTATTTCACTAGCATCTATAATTATTTACCTTTTATTTACACTATAGAGAATGGACAGGATTTGTGACAATAGCAAGTCATCACAGATGGTGTCCTTCAACCCATTGTCTGAACCCTGTAGCATTTTCCCACAGTCCTGCTATCCTCCATAACTAGTTCATATGCACACAATAAAAATAAATATACAGAAACACATTATAGAAAGATGCTTGCTGTGAAAAAGTGGTACCCAAATGAAGTAGAGCCCCCCCACCCAGCCTCCCCAATGTTGGCCAATGTTGTAAAGGACTGTCAGTTACGGCCGCCTCCTTTTGGGCCAGCGGGATTCAACTCGGAGGGCCCAGTGAAGGGCTATTCTTCCTGGAAAGCAGCCCCGGCTGCTCATGGACTTGAATGCACCCGGCCGCCATAATCTTCCGAGCTGTGGGAGCCCACTCAATATTCACGGGCTGTGCCTCCTTTGCCTTAAGCAGGCGTAGGCTCGCATGCTGATGCTATGACGTGCGCTAATGCTAAAGGATAACACGTGCTTAATGGCAGCGTGGCGTGGAGTGGTGGTGATGGGAGTGGGGGGGGGGGGGGGGTGCTGTGGATTTAGGGGATTTTACTCACGCAGAGTAGAGTATGACGCAGTCATACTATGCTCTGACACATTTACTGTCATAATTCATTAGCAGGTTGCTGCAGTGCCCCCAAGTGGCCAACAGTAACAACACCTTCATCATCGCTTTGGGCAAATTGGTGAGTAATTATGATTTGAACCAAGGAGAAAAAACATGTCTTAAAAATGCGTCAAATGCCAAGTTGTCCAAAACACATAATATTAATATCGACCTCCATACCAGTAACCCTGGTTTGAAAAAAATTACATTTTTAATTCTGACCAATAATAATAATAATAATAATAATAATAATAATAATAATAATAATAATAATAATAATAATAATAATAATAATAAGTAGTCCAGGGTGTATCCCACCTCTCACCCAAAGTCAACCCCTGTGACCCGAGTGGCACAGAAAATGGAAATGTTAATAATGTTAATATAATTAATAATATTAATATAATTAATAATATTAATATTAATAATATTAATAATAAATCATACAAATGATAATAATAATAACAATCAGAAAACATATTTACATAGCACTTTTACAAGTAATTATTAATTGTACTATTTATTTACCATAAACAATGAAACGTTTTCTGCCTGTAATTAATAAGTCGAAATGTGGACACGGGTTAGCTATATGTTTTTTAGAAATATAGAAACATACACATACATAAATACTATCTATGTAATATACGGATTGAAAAAATGATTGAAAAATCAAATTTCAATAAAGGTGAATGATAATAAATTAAAATGACAATATGCTGTATGGCATCTCAGTGTAGTATCATATTGATGGGAAGAGTTTCATACATTTTCAGAATTTAATCAACTAAAGCCAAAATCATGTATTTGTCATTTCACACTATGACATTAAACATGTACTGTACTATAAATGTGTCTCTCCTAGTGCAATACCGCCCTCTCGTGGATACATCACGTACTGTATATTGTCAATCACACGAAGCATGCTCTCTATAAGGGACTAATAGGGTGAAAGGAGCTATCTTAGCATTTTTCAACCATACCCAGAGGTTGTGTGTACTGCAAACTGCCATAAAAGGGAACTTTACAGTCAAAATAGTTATTTCTGATGATGTTTGTTGTTAGCTAGCTCATACTAACTCACTTTCTTGCGTTACAATGCACAGAAAAGGTAAAGAAATATGTGTTCATGTTTCACATCAGGATTGTGAATGATGGGCAAAAGTCCCTCCAAAAAGTGCAGTTCCTTTTTAAGATGCACTGTGATTTGTTTTTGTTAATAATGGAATAAACATTCCAATGAAAAACTCGATATAAGTCCTTTCAGTTGTGGTTCAGTCATGGTCTACAAATGCAAATCACTGCTAGGGTTCTTAATGACCACCAGGTTGAAAAGGTTGGCATGAACTACTGTGGCTGTAGGCAACCTCCCGTTTATGTTTTTATTTTTTTCTGTAGCTGACTCCATAAGAAGTGTATACGCTTGCATACGCTTTAGAATGCTGATTGCGCTAAACAGTTAAATGCTATTTCGCCCCCTGTTGCCCTGGCTTGCACTTCACAAGCTGGGAATGTATTTTTAGGAGATTTATTTTGACCTTTGAATGACAATAAATAAATAATGAAATCATTAATAATAATAAGCAAAGTTGTCTCATTTAGGTTTGTTTTAATCCCTCTTCAAAAGAAAACCAGCCTGTCAATCTGCAAGGGGAAGCAAACACACCCCCAAATTATTAAAAAAAATTATAAAATCACGTATATGGAGTGGGGTCAAAAGCTGATTGGAGCAAATTAACTATTATTTGACATGCATGTTTGTAAGTATTCGTAGTTGGCCTTATAGTTAGCATTCTTCACATGAATAATCTGCCTATGGAGTCCCAAATGTCATTTTGAGGGTCATATCTAAAAAGAGCAACACGCTAGATGTAGACAGAACGAGACGGGGACATGTGACACGGGGCCAGGACACACCATGCTGGGTCATGCTGCTCTGGGACATTTTATTGGAAAGATTTTTCATATATTTTTTTTATTGTGTTTTTCTCTTTTTTTCTACTTGCACTTGCGCTCTTTGTCAGGAATGTGTTGAGCGGGACAATCAAGCAGCAAGAGTCACAGGTGATTATCATCATCATCATCATGAGCATCCTCCCTCTTGTATCAGAATTATTTCCTCAAGCTAGAAAAGTCGTTTACATCACATCATGTAAGTGATTTGGATGTTTTTTTTTTGTTTTTTTTTTTGAGAGCACAAACATTCCAGCAACACACTCTATATAGGGCTTCATCAGGAGGGGTGACAATCAGAAAATAAAAAGCATGACTTTTTGCATAGTATTAAATGAACAAAGACATTGAGTTCTTTATTTACAATTATTATTATTTTAGAGATTAAAAAAAAATCATTAAAAACAAGATAAATAAATCACTTACCCAATAAACGGCTAAGTGTGCCAAAAGGTTGTTAGCTTGTAGGCATGTCTCTTTTTCTTGCTTCCACAAACGGCATGCTGCTAAATACAGTACATCCAGGCAGGTGAGAAAATATACAACAATTCATGTCATCATCATCATCATCATCATCAGTGGCGTGGGGGCTTACCATTAAAATATGCTGGGGATGCAATCACATGATTGTGTCACCAGGTCAGGAGACTCTTTGCTTGTATTTACATAATGTGACAGTGGAACCTTAAAAAGTGGTACAATTTTGAGGGACAAAAAACAAGTTGTGGTGGTCAAACTCCGGCGCACGGGCCATTTTTTGAATTTTTTTTTGCCGCAGATTGTAGAAATATATAAATATTATTGGACACTAGGTGGCAGTACTGCACTCATTATTGAACTGTTTAATATTAACGCATGGCACGTTCTAAGAATATATAAGATTGCTAAAATGAACTAAGTGAAAATATTAAGCGAAAAAGTCACAATTTTAGGAGAAAACATAATTTTTGTAGTATCCACATATGGACTTATTAATTACAGGCAGAAAACTCAATACAGTAATCGTATTTAAGGAAAGAAATGTATTTTTAAAATGTTATAATATTCTGAGGAAGAGACAAAAAATAAAGTTGTAATGTTTGGAAATTAGGTTGGGGAAAAACAATATATTATGGGAATAAAGAATATATATATTTTTTATATTATCACATAATATTATGTGAAGACAATTTACCAGAAGAAAGTTGAAATAATTGGGGGAAATCAGCACAAATAAAAAAAAAAAAACATCAAACAATAATTTCACAAGAATGATGTCAAAATATTAAAAAAAAGTTGTATTCTAATGAGAAAAAAATTTCACAATTTTACGAGAATCAGAAAAAATAATTTAGTAGCATAATATTAAGTAATAATATTAAAGCAAACACAAAAAATGCAAGTAATGTAATTTTTGGAAAATTGGGATGGGGAAAAAGTTCATATTGTGGGAATAAAGTCCTAATATTATTACAACAGCCCATGCATCCTTTCATGTATCAGTATTTGGCCCTCATTGAAAAAAACATTGGACACCTTGTTCATTAGCAGCATGAGATATAAAGCATCATATGAATATGAACTAGTTGTGTGATTACATTACATTACAGTCGTCCCTGGCCACTTTTATGGCTTCTTGTTTTTCCAAAAATAGATTCATAAATCATTGCGGTTGCATGGTTGAATACGGCCAATTAGTAAAAAAAAAAAAAGTATGCATATTTAAGCTGACTTTTTTTGCATAAATGAATCATTTTCAACCATAAAAATGGCTAAATTAACTACAATACAAATATAAAGGCATTCAGAAGATGCATTCAAAGACGTAGTGATGGTCACCATGTGACAGTAATGAGACAATCGTCATCACAGGAAGTACTGTGCCGAACAAGAATTAAATAAGAACAAAGCTTACTACATTTGAGTCTATATTGTGAGACACACAAGCACCAGTCCTGATTGCCGGAACAACAGGCTTTTACTGCAGATTTGAATAATCTCACAATAGACACAATAATCCATTACAAAGGCTACTGTTGTGGCCGACACCAAGATAAAACTCAACTCAGATCCCCCATTTCCTGTCCGCTTGCCACTCATCTTCCTTAGCACCAGAACCCATTTACAGCAACACACACGAGCACATGTCTTATTTATGTCTTAAATGGCTTACATTTTATTCTTATGTCTACTATATTGGGTTATAAGCGCATCAAGGTGACTATAGGGGTGTTATTACATGTCTAGAGGGCTCTAATAATATTCAAAAGCATATTTAGAAGATGGCAAACAGGTTTTCTGTACTCTAACTGCAAAAATATTCCCTATATAAATACAGATTCCGACGAAAATTAAAAGTTGAATCATATCAAAGTATCCAATGACGTTTGGAAACCTACCCGGCAACATGGGGACCTATTATGTTCATTTTCTTTCCCTTTGTATTGAGTTGAACTGGAACCTCAGTTCCACTCCTGTAGAGCAGCTACACACAATAACCAGCACAGAAAGCATTCTAGATCTTCCAGAATCTGCACCTATATTTTTAGTGACCATGACAACGGGAGAAGAGACTGACTTCTCCATATGTAGTTTTTACTAACTCCACAAGTATTATGGTGAGCATCTAGCAGCTTGAGCTACCTCTGCATGCGCTTTAATGTATCTGTCACACTACTCAGCTGTCGTGTGTGTTACACTTGCCATACTAGTATTACAACATTGGTTCTTGTTTTGCTTTGCACTTTTTCATACACTCCATATCATTATTAAAGTTTAAAAATATATATATTGTTATACATACAGTAATTACGACTTTATCATGGTTAATTGGTCCCAGACCTGACCATAATGAGTGAATTTCAAAATTGAATATTTTCATCTTTAGTGCATAGAAAACCTGTTGAAATACAGGTTTGAGTATTATTAGTGCCCTCTAGACATGACACAACATCCATACAGTCACTTTTACACTCATAATCCCCATATATATAGATAGATATAAAAACAGAAAGTAGCTGTACTCTGTGTTAGCTATTTTTGTGCCTATTGTTGAGATAATTCAAACCTGCAATAAAAGCCTGTTGTTCTGGCAATCAAATCTAGTTTGTGCCATATTTATGCTTGAAGATGTTCCATTTTAGGTTGCAGAGATGATTTACTAATCAATATACCATAAGTTTCGGGAGTGATAAGAGTGAAAGAACAGAATTTGAAGCGTGAAGTGGCTAGGAATTACAGTAATAAAAATACAGGCCATGTTTAGATAAATAAGTCCCTTGGTTATAATTACAGCATTTACGGTAGTTTTGCTTTTTTTTTACTTTTATTGAACTTCTTAAGAATGTGACTTAGAACAATACAGCTATAGCTGACAACGTGGAAGTCAACCAGCATCCACTTTTAGGTTCCACTGCACTAAATGTGGAGAATGTTGGATGCTGACGATGAATCAATGAGCTTTACACACAAATAATTGAATAAATGAACAGAATATTAAAAGCATCAACTCAAATATGAATTATTAACTGAATTTTGCTTATAGTATTCCTTCTGCAGGCCTGAGGAGACCGGGAATGATTGTGCACCCTCGCCAAACTGGACCACATAAAAACGAGCATATCCAAGTGAAAGAGATGCTGTAGATGATTAAAATAATAGTGCTGTGTGTTTATTTAGTAAAAAAAAAAAAGAGGGGGGGGGGGGGGGGTCAATTGTCCAGATTGCATAATGAGCCAAGGAGATGCCAGCGAGTTAGTGGTCCAAACAACAAGGCTAGTTCAAGTGGCCTTTTCCATCTGAGTGCCACGCTTTCCTGCTTGCTGAATACAGCACAATAAATATGACAACTAGCAAGTACAGCCCAGATGTTAGAGTACTGGATTTATGTCGGTGTGACGGCAGGAAGACAACCTCTGTTAAAACACACAAAAGCACATCGAGATTTTACACCACGTAAGTTGGCATTCATAACCAAATAGTGCAGAAAAGAGTCTTTTTTTAGAGCTATATTTATAGAATTATATGTATATATACTGTATATATAGAAAAAAGAGGCAAAGCAACATTCCATTTATGTGTGGGGCTTGTTTTCCTTTTTTTATGTTTCAAATGGCCTCAAACATTTTGTGTGTGTGTATGTGTGTGTGTGTATCCCTCCCTTTCAATTTTATTTTATGTGAGATGAATATATAATTTATAATTATTTATAAATATATTTGCTAATTTGACCCCAGGAAGTTCATTTGAAACAAAACATTTATATTAAATAAAATGATAGAAAATAAATATATTTAATAAAGATGTGGAAAAAAGAGAGAAAAATAAATATTACAAAATAACCAAATTATGTGTGTGTGCTCTCTCTTCCCGAGGAAAATGACTGTGATTAATCTAAAAATAAAATATTATATTAATATTATATTAATGTATATAAAATAATATTAATAATTTTTTAAATCTAAAAATCTGTTGTGTAAGGTGTATATATGTATTGATTTAGGAGTATGTCCCAAGGAGTGAAAAAAAATTGACAAAATAGCAAAATACCCAAGGGAGAGAAGGTGAGAAAATAGGGAAGGATACTTTTTTTTTTTTTTTTTTTTTTAGGAAAACACACGTCTTGTGTGTGTGTGTTTTTTTCTTTGTCGGAGGAAAAAAAATCTGACTTTTTTTTATTTCTGCATTTTGAAGATATGACATCAATTTATTCATATCAATTCTAGACGTTCATTTTAAACATGTCAAAGGAAAGAAAGACTAAATATTGAATGCCACAATGCCACAATTCCTATTTTTTAGACCAAAAAAAACAAACTGTGTGCGTGACCATAATTAGTGCACTGAATTAATCAATAATAAATCCCAGATTTTAAAAAGATAGTAATTTGTATCTGATGAAAATATGTAATATATTTTGCCAGCGGGAGTATAGAAGACATAATGTGAAAACTAAAACAAATGAAAGAATTAGTCCCCATCTGCCCCATTTTTTAAATAAAAAAAAAAACCCAAAACAAAGGCGAGCCCCCTCAACTCCATCCTAACAATCATCATAAACAATAATACTAAGATTCCACATTGACTAGTTTGGTTTCTTTTTGTTTGTTAATCCTCAAAAAAATATCTACAATATGTCACAAGATAGCAGGCAAATTCCAGCACTTTTTTTTTGTTGTTAAATCTATTTTCTGTTTTTTTTGTGTATGTGTTGTTATCGTGTATCCTCCTCAGTAACAAGATGTCGCATGAGCGTCGTCTTCCCTTCTTCTCTGAACCAGGAAATATATTTCTAAGTTTGCTGTAAACAAATTACATTCTCTTGAAGACATAAATAAGTCCAAAAAGTTATTTTCCGAGCCATTCGAAGCAGGAACAAGGCAACATGCCGACAAACAAAGATAAACTCTCTCTAAATATATTTATAGAATATCCATATTTATAGAATACTAGTATATCCTCTAAATGCTGCTGTGTCGCCGCCGTTGTTTTATTGTTTTTGCGTTCCTCTTTTTTGTGTGTTTTGGAATGAGGGGGGATGGAGGGGGGTGCAAAGCTGCTGTGCAAGTTGAGCCCTGGCACCTCATCACATGACTCAAATGTTTTTGGATCATGCCACACAGAATAATAAGAAGAAGAAGAAGAAGAAGAAGAAGAGCTTTAAGTCTTGAGTCCGCTGCTCGCCACAAGAAAATAATCCAAATGGAAAAAACCCTTTTTAAATAAAATGTGGGTAAATGTACATTCATGCAGGAGGGACAATAATAATATAACAATAATAATCTGAATATAATAACAAGGTTTCTTTTACTTCTATCAGTGTGGATGAGGAGAGAGGAGAACGTGTCCTTCCTCTTCCTCCTTGCCGTCATCAGTTTGTGCGGTGCATGCTAGCACGCACACGCCGCCGCCTCCTCCTCCTCCAAAGCAACCACAAGTCGGCTGTGGCTTTTTCTCTATTCTTGATTGTATGTCACTTCCAAATGGAGGAGCGGCGGGTAGGAGCGTTGAGGTTCCAGTTCAAAGGTCAAATGAGGAGGTTAGAGGCTGGTCTCCAAGCTGTGCAAAGGGCTGGCGGGGCTGGAGGACGCCGCCGATTTACTGGTGTCGATGGTCAGGTTGATGCCACTGTCGATGGCGTTGTTGTTCTTGTTGGGCGACGACGGCTGGCTGGAGTATTTCCTCCTCCGGCGAGCCGAGTCGTCGTCCGTGTCATCGATGAGCGGGATGCTGGGCGTGGAGTCCTCTATCCTAAACTCGGGCTGGGTCATGAAGTTGTGGATGGATGTTCTGGAGTCGGGCTTCTCCAGGCCTTCATAGAGGGAGCTGCGGAATGCATTCACGACGCGGATCTGCCGCACAGGAAAGAGGAGACAGAAGAAGAGGACACGTGGTGAGAACGGCGGCGATACCATCCAGGAGGGACGTGGAAGGAGGGAGACTCTAGACCCTTTTACACTGTCTAGAAAAGCCGACATTTTTCCACATTTTTCTGTGTTGCTGTCCCGTATAAACGGCGCCGACACAGAATGAAGGGAATGAAGTCGACCCAGCAATATTCCACGACTGGAGGTTGTATCAGGAAAATAATTCCGCAATCATTATCTGGTTGACAGATGCCGGGTATCTTTGTGAGTAGCTGTCCAAAAAGTTTATTCATTTATTATCAACTCCTATACCAACAAAATTACAAATGTTCGGCAGCTGTCTAGAAGTCCTCGGGAACGTTTAGAAGTGTGACCAATCACACCAGAGTGGCCGTGCCTGGAGACGGGCCGTGGGTGGAATAAATTAAAACAGACACAACTGGAATAGGTACAGAATCTGGAAGATCTCGAAAGCTTTCTGTGTGGGTTATTATGTGTAGCTGCTCTATAGGAGTCCACAACTCAATACAATTATTATCTGATTGAGATTTTCAGGTAATATCAGACCAGATGCAGGACGCAATGACGGGACTCAAGATGCGACTCTGCTGTATAAAAGCCTTGCATGTACAAATATACTGTATGTAAATACACTGTGTGAAAGTGCACTCAGATGAAGCAACATCTCGTTTCGCTGGATTCTGTGCACAAAACAGCAACAAATATATGCTGGCTCTATCGCACTGTTCTGTATGAAAGGCATCGGCATCGCATGGAAGGGGCAAAGTCAACCCGGCAGAGGCAGGATGCGTCTGCGTAAGAGAATTCCGCAATTATCTGATTTAGGGATACTATGTCACTGTGTGAAAGTGCACAACTTGGTATTTCGCCTTTTTTCTGTGTCGCTGTTCTGTAAACCGCACCAATGTGGACTGAGGGGACCCTGCCAACCAGGCAATTGTACACCTTTGCAAGTACTACTATTAAATGGTCTGATTGTGAGATGCTGTATCGCTGTGTGAAAGCGCACAGTTCTAGCAATAACTGTTTTCTTTTGTGGGTGTCTCTGAGTTCTGTGTAAAAGGCGCAGGCTCTGTTATGGCTTTAATTCATTCGGTGAACCGCTTTACGAATCCATGCAAAAGCTGGAATTTGTGTGCTATTCTGTATAAACGGCACGGCAGTTTTCCAACTTTTGAGGTAGTAAATCCTGTCAAATCTTGCTTATACGGCCATGTAGCAAGATCTTCTGCAGCCCATTTTTACACATCCTATGTATTAATGATCCGGGTGGATGTTCTGTATGAACAAGCATGTGTAAAAGAGGCTTGTATTGGGGATCAGCATTAGAGGAGACCACAGCAAGTGTTCTTTTACAACGTGACTACAGCTGAGTCAAGTTGGGAGCGTGCAAGGAAAACTGTGAGGAACACAATCATGAAACGTAAAAAAAGAAAAGCAACACAAATGCTCGTTGTAAGTATACGCTTTAGTCCAATGTGCCGTATACCTAGAAACAAGCCACGTTAATAACGCTCACAGCAAAAACAAAAGAATAATAATAAGGAGAATATCACATGCAAGTTGGAGGAAATCTGGTGGACAAGGTCAGTAAGGAGGAAGGAGGTTAGATCTGAGCCATCCAATCAGGCGCTCTAAAAACACTTGAAAAAGGTACCAGAGCAGACTCTGGGTCAGTATCCACACAGACTCTGGATGGGACGCACACACGGAGCACAGGGTGGTCCCAAACAGGGCGATGGGAAGGGTTGGGTGGGGGGGCAAAGCAGGCAGTGGAGAGTAGAACTCACAACAGAACAAAAAACAACATTGTGAGACAATGAGCAAACACGGGATTGTCTATTACTGGATGACGACAACACAACCTACATGCAACAAGGCGACAAGAACATTGACACAAAACACATGGAGGTGAATAATGACCGGAGTGTTACAGTTTTGTCTCGTCTGACGGCCTTAACTCCATGCATGGGCAAGTAAACACTCAAGTACAAGCACAAAACGAGTACTCGGCTTTCAGTTTGTTAAATCTATTTAGAATCATTACAGCAATTTATAATATATGGCAATTATACGTTTCTACTTTTGAAAAATTCAGTTACATATACAAACAAAAACAGTTACATATACTTAATGTATTACAGTACAGTTGACCCTATTGTAGTTTTTCAAAAATAAATGATTGCTGTTTCACAGTTGACTATGGTCTATTATTGGTCAAAAATATTGGAAAAAAAAAATGAAAATAAAGTTCTGCTCCCACTCTGTGTGGAAGTGGTACATTTTTGTCTTCTTGCTTTGTCATTCTTCCCCACTCAGTTTCAAACCTATTCTTCAATTTAGAATGAATAAGTTGGACACTATCTATGTAGCTGGTAAATTACTATTGTTAAAGTCTTGTGTCATTTCAGAGACCTTGTAACCTGCGCACACAATGTGGTGTCAATAAAGCTAGCAGTATTGTCGGAGTGTCTATGTCTATGTATAGCAGATTAATGTTAGACTGGCTGTCCTGTACATCAATGAAGTGACAAACGTCATAGTGAGGATGAATGACCTTTTTTTGCATTACCGTATGTTCACAACACAAAACCTTTGTGTTATTATTTGTGTTATTATTAGTCTGATTGTTTATCATATATATATATTTTTTTTTATAAATTTTTTTAATGTGACTATGGGGTGTTACTTCAAGTTACAGGGCTCTAAAAATAAAAACAGCATATAAATAAACAGCATTTCTATGCTCTAACTATGAAACAATTCCATTCATTAATATTGAACCCGAGTTGGCGAAAATTCATCTATCGCGGTCGAGGCTGGAACCAATGCAATGAGTGACAAATGAGGGACAACTCTATACTGATTTACTGAAGTCAATTATGAACTAAATTATCCCTTTATCTGCAACAGTCATATTTTGCAGTTTAAAAATGCATTATATGGACAAAAAATAGACACTCTTTAATCTTTCTATGTTTTATTACGTGTACATATGTTTAAAGTAATAAAATGTAATATATATATATATATACTATATATATATATATATATATATATATATAAATATATATATATATATATATATATATATTATATTATATTTATTATATATTATATTTTGAAATAAAAATAATTTTAAAGTAGTAAATTATGATAGCAATAAATGTTATTTCTTAAATGCATTTATTTTTCAAAACATTTTTGGTAGGGAAATACCAGCGTCTAAATTTATTTTTATTTTTTGTATGTTTCATTTAACAAATTATATATTTTGGGGTCTTTTAAAAATGTCACTGATAAAATAATACTAATAAATAGAATTTAAAAATAGATTAAAACTATTTTAAAAATATTTCTATTTCTTACTAATACATTGTATATACATACACTACATTGTACTAATAAAAGGAGTATATTTGTGTATTATATTATATTATGTGTCATATAGTATAATATAGTATATTGTAGTATAATAAAACCCTTTACAAATGTATTATTTACATTGTAAAAGTCAACATGTTCATCTTGATTTAAAACAAGAAAAATACCTCACAGTTTTGTTCATTTGAGGTTAGCATTGAAAGCTCATATATTTGTGCTAGTGTTAAGTCAATTACGTAAACATAATGTAACGCCATTGTGCCATGATAGAAGCTAAGCACTGCAACTTATACTTGAATGTTTACCCTCTGTGAGTCGACTGCAGTGAGTTTGAGTTATCGTCCGTAGAGACACAAACACGGAGGGATGGGATGCTGGTGTCAGGGTTGAGTGTTGGGACTCAAGAGAGGGGGCATGAGTGGGCTTTGTGGGCGAGTTTCTTAAGGGGGGGGGGGGGGGGGGGGGTGAGCAGAGGGAGACAAACTCACAACCTGAAATGTCACGCCGTGGGTATCACCCTTAGTCCCGCTGTCCTAGCACTCTGAGGAAACAAACAACACATGGACCAATGAGAGGACAGTACACCCGAATATGGGAGGAGATTTGAAAAGAAAACATAGAAAACATAAAAACAAAAAGCAGGAAATTAAAATAGATAACAGATTCAGGGACACCAACCTCCCAAAGTGATGTTTTAAAATGTAAATACAGTATGTGATTTTTTTGGATGTGGGGGGGCTAGCATCCCTGAGTGACAGCAGCAGAGAAGCAGACAGACAGACAGAGTTCTGACTCACGGCCAGTAGAGGGAGCAGCAGCAGCAGCAGCAGCAGCAGCGCTTGTAGGAGAGGAAAGGGCATTGGACAAGGACACGTGACTAGGACTAGAAACATTGGTTACATCCTGGTTCTGGCTGGTGGTGGACGACTGGCGTCTCAGAGCTCCTGCCCCCTGAAAGGAGGTGCCACTCTTGAAGGTGTTCACTACTTCGATCTGCGGGAAAGGAGGGACAGCGAGACAGGAGAGAGGACAAATGGCGGCTCAGAGTGACACACTGCAATGATGGCAGCAATCCGGGGGGGGCGGGGGGGGCAACAATGTTCCCATGGTGTCATGGCTGAAGGTCAGGGTGTAGCATCGTCTCATCAAGATGGTTTTTATAATTACTGTCATTGAATCTAATCTGAATAAGACAGTCTCTGACGCTCATTTAATGCAAATACTGAGTCAAATTCTCCATTATTGGTCCAGTGACAACAACTAATAGCATATTTGACATTTACAGGAAGGTTAAAATCAAAAGAATCCATGTCAGACATGAAATAGATCCAAATAAATCCCACTTACATTTTTTTCTGTTTTGTAAGGCAGCAATAGAGCGTCACTAATACAATAAAAGTCAAATGTCTTAAAATGTCCTTTTAGCAAGATTCCATCCACTTTACTGCTTTTATTTAAAAAAAATCATCTGTTGTCATGTATGCTTCGCTTTGTTGTGGCTTTTATTTCCGTTTAGGAACCAGGAACCATCACAATAGTCCAGTTATGATTCCATAACTGTAAACAATGTGTTAAAAATGTGATTTGGTTGACTGGAGCCGACACGTTCTCAAAGTTTGTGAGTCTTTGTCCTGTAAAGAGTGATTCTAGACACCCTGCACTTTGGATGCTGCACTGGATTCAGTCTGCCTATGATGTCATCACCACCTTTTATACTGGATTTATCCTTCCATAGGTTGGATAGTGTTAGATCTCATCAAGTCACATTGATGGTTGAGTTCAACTTCAAGTCCTTCAAACTCTTGGATGGGAGCTTGAGGACAAGATAAAAGCTACGTATGTAGGATATGAATTCACTTTAATATCACTAAAACGTGATGGTGTGAAATATGTTAACTTTGCCCCGGATCTACAATTTGCAGTGTGCCGTGTGTAGTGAGGCCTACATGAAATGACACTTGACTTTTTGATCATCAAGAAAAATGTAAATGACTATTTGATTATCTTTTCAAACAAATGTCACAGCCTAAGTTATTATATAGTTTGCAGTACAGTTGTCCTTGCCAAGGTCTGTGGGTCAATCACAGCTTCTGGCTTCACTCAATGTTAAAGCAATGGGAAGCAAAGGCACAAAAATATTCCCCAGTATGGAATTTGCTTTAAATTCTTTAATACTTGGGGTAGAGAAGTGGGTCGGGTATCAAATTAAAGTAGAAGTCAAGTACATCCGGTTTCCTCCCACATTCCAAAAACATGCTAGGTTAATTGGTGACTCCAAATTGTCCATAGGTATGAATGTGAGTGTGAATGGTTGTTTGTCTATATGTGCCCTGTAATTGGCTGGCGACCAGTCCAGGGTGTACCCTTGTACTCTTGGCCGAAGACAGCTGGGATAGGCTCCAGCATGCTCTCGTGAGGATAATCGGTACGGAAAATGGATGGATGGATAGTATTATTATACTGTATATTTCCGATTTAAGAAACAACTAAATTCATTCATTCATTTCCTACCGCTTATCCTCACGAGGGTCACAGGGGGTGCTGGAGCCTATCCCAGCTGTCTTCGGGCGAGAGAGGCAGGGTACACCCTGGACTGGTCGCCAGCCAATCACAGGGCACATATAGACAAACAACCATTCACACTCACATTCATACCTATGAACAATTTGGATTCGCTAATTAACCTAGCATGTTTTTGGAATGTGGGAGGAAAACTGGAGTAACCGGAGAAAACCCATGCATGCACAGGGAGAACATGCAAACTTCACATAGAGATGGTCGAGTGTGGAATTGAACTCGGGTGTCCTAGCTGTGAGCCCTGCACGCTAACCACTAGACTGCCGTGCAGCCTCAACAACTAAATTCCATACAAATTATACTTGGATGTGTTTCTACAATAATAATCAACTAGTATTTCTTCATATCGGCACTTTGCAAAAACTAATTAATGTATTTTATTTCATAGATGTATTTATATAGTAATTTTACATGTGGGACATGACCATCGTGATGTGACGCCTCACCCTGAACCGTCAGCGACACACATGGTGAGATGAAAGCATAGAATACACTTCAACAGTCAAATTGTCTCGAGTATATCACAGTGATAACGGTCTGCAGAGCTCAGAGTCCAAAGATGATCTTCCCGGACTTCACCCGGCTGATCGTATCGGTCCTCAGAACCAGCGAGCGCCTGTCTGTGGACTTAATTCATCTTGATTCATCAAATCAGGATCCAGCATCATTTCGCTTCTTAGGTGAATCCTACTTTTGCTGCATGCAAATAAAAACATAGAGTCCCACCTGAGTCTGAATGCGATTGAGTCCCCGGAACCAGAGAATCTGCCCTCTCCTGAGCTCCCTTTCAGCGTGATCGATCTCCTCGTTTTCTTCATTGAGGTCCTCCTCAGGTAACTCATCTTTTTGGCTGAGCTGGCCCGCCCTCCGCAGGAAGCGCAGCTTGCTGTTGGGTATTGTCGCCATCACCTAACAGGAGAAGGTGTTATGTCCAGTCCATGCAAATTGAATATGCAAAGCGAGTGTTCGTGTTTTTATGTGTTACCTGCCCCCAGAGGAGCTCCCCCATGCCAAGAAAAACACACCACATCCACTTCTCTATATCCAGAGGTTGGCAACTGAATGGTTTCCCTCCAAACTGAACAATGATTATCTAAACAACAAGAAAAGGACAAGTGATAATTTGTGGCTGACCTTTTGGCTTATTTGGAGTCATTCTGTTTATTTTTATTGTACAACTCTATGGATTAAGGGTGGCATGGCGGTCTAGTGGTTAGCGCGCAGACCTCACAGCTAGGAGACCAGGGTTCAATTCCACCCTCGGCCATCTCTGTGTGGAGTTTGCATGTTCTCCCCGTGCATGTGTGGGTTTTCTCCGGGTACTCCGGTTTCCTCCCACATTCCAAAAACATGCTAGGTTAATTGGTGACTCCAAATTGTCCATAGGTATGAATGTGAGTGTGAATGGTTGTGAGTCTACACGATGACATCTACTGCCCGAAAAATTATTATTAGCAGCGTACCTGTACGCCGAAAGTTCCCAAAACAATGGTGCAGAAGATGGGGTTCTTAAAGATGCCCTCAAAGACGTTTCGCTCTCCGTGTATCTTACGGGCATTGATCTCATTAAAGAGCTGCATCATGACAAAGGCGTTGAAGATGACGGTGTAGTGCTCCGATGGAGGTGCGTGGAGTGGCGCATTGCGGCCGCTATCAATATCAAAGATCTTCTCACCTGTTTAGGAGAACATTTAAAAAGTTCAAAGCCTGAAGTGATATAAAAACATATATAAAAGTAGAGTATGTACCGATGAAGAGAAGAATGAAGATGATGATGAGCTGATAGACTGCATGACCCAGAATGTTCTTGGTCATGGTGCTGGAGATGAGAGGCTTGTTGCGTCCGTAAGGCCTCCTCTTGAGCAAAGCCTCTGTCGGAGGCTCAGTGGCCAGAGCCAGGGAGGCGAACGTGTCCATGATCAGGTTGACCCATAACATCTGCACCGCCTTCAGCGGGGAATCCTGAAAGCAAACATATTCCATTTTGCAAATGTAATAACTATTATGGCTCCGGTGAGATCTCAGGTGCTCCCACTAACCTGTGTGACACACGCGCCGGTGAATGCCACAATGACGGCAACGACGTTGACGGTGAGCTGGAACTGAAGGAACTTGGATATGCTATCGTAGACGTTGCGGCCCCACATCACCGCTTTGACGATGCTGCTGAAGTTGTCATCAGTAAGGATGATGTCCGAAGCCTCCTTGGCCACATCAGTACCTGCGATACCCTGGAGAGAAACAACCTAGTGAAAACTGGGTCATCTTTCCTGATACTGCTTGGTTTGTCATCGGACAATTGTTGTTGGCTTTATCGTCCATAATGCTGTGGATGAGCTCATTTCAGGACAATGGCTACTCATCAGCATATTGTCAATATAACAAGATGGATTACAGAGACAATCATTGTTTGTAGTATGAGTAATCCACTGCAGTGATGGCATGTGTCCTATCTTCCACTAGGAGGAGCTCCTCATCTACACTGATGCCACCCCCGTATACTGCAAAGGTGAAGTATATATACTGTATCTGCAGATGTGGAGTGACATCCATCTCCTATGAAGGAGAAAGGAATACTTTGTAAGAAAAAAAACTGTTGGTTACCATGGCAAAGCCCACATCAGCTTTCTTCAGGGCCGGCCCATCATTGGTGCCATCGCCTGTCACAGCAACCACTTGTCTCTGCTCTACCATCGTGCTGTCAATAATGCCTGTAACACACATATAAATACATAACATCAAAATGTATAATACATATAAAATACAAATACATAACATCCAATATGTATGTGAATATGCAGACATATTTGGATATTATGCAGTACATAATTAATGTAGAGTGCTGTTTTTTCAAGTGTGTTACATTTTCTTATTAGGGTTTTTGAATGGGATTGTGTCCAACGAGTTCTACCTAGTAACAAGTCATTTAGATGCCACCATTTCTATTGATCTTTGGTTTGCGGTGTAATAAGTGTAGAAATGGAATAATCAATTACAAAATGCAAGTTTCCAACGTTCTGTGTTACAAACCGCTTCCCATAAATTAATGAAAAATGTAATTATGCTTCATATACATTAGACTCAAGAGCTAGTCACAGCATGGGACGTATTATTCTCCTGTGCATGGCAAGAATGTCTCTGTAGCAACACTGGGGATAGCTAACATTGCTTATAAGTTCACTTTTTGCACTTGATTATGTATCCCAAGTGGCAGTGCACAAAAGAAAAGGAAAGCCATCACCATGGAAGTGAAAATGAACATCATAAAAAGCTATGAGAGAGGACACAAACCTTCTCTTGCGACCATTTATGGATAAAGATTGAATGTTAATGAATACAGGGGTCATGGATTTAGTGAGATTTGGGAAGTTTTGAGCACCTGTATTTTATATATGTCAGATTTACCATATTCACCTGAATATATGATTATTTTTCCTGACAAAAAAGTCTGCAAAAGGATGGGCCGTCTTATATTTGGGGTCTAGAGATGTATATGTACATGTAAAGCAACATGTGGTGCCAAACAACGTTTTTTATTTTGTCTGAAAAATATTATCTCTGGGCTGCACGGCGGACTAGTGGTTAGCGTGCAGACCTCACAGCTAGGAGACCAGGGTTCAATTCCACCCTCGGCCGTCTCTGTGTGGAGTTTGCATGTTCTCCCTGTGCATGCGTGGGTTTTCTCCGGGTTTCCTCCCACATTCCAAAAACATGCTAGGTTAATTGGCGACTCCAAATTGTCCATAGGTATGAATGTGAGTGTGAATGGTTGTTTGTCTATATGTGCCCTGTGATTGGCTGGCGACCAGTCCAGGGTGTACCCTGCCTCTCATCTGAAGAGAGCTGGGATAGGCTACAGCACCCCCGCAACCCTCGTAAGGAAAAGCGGTAGGAAATGAAAGAATTAAATATTATCTCTAAAAACAGGGCTTAAAAAAGCATTAGATTTGAGTCAATACTATGCAGTACTGTAAAATTGGTTTGTATATTTGTTAGTAAACTCACCTTTGACCAGTGTATGTTTGTCTGTTGGGGACGATCTGGCTAAGACGCGAAGTTTTGGCCAAACTTTATCAATACGTTCCTGTTCCACCTGGAAACACAGGAAAAGATGAACACAAGAAGTGGTTATAATCTACAAACAATATCTTGTCTCCTATTCTTATGTGGCAGCGTCTACAGCACCTCTCCTTTCTCATTGCGGATCCTCCTGTTGAATTCTTTCCCGTCGATGCACAGGAAGTCCTCCCCGGGATGGATGATGCCACATTTGATGGCAATGGCCCTCGCCGTGTTTATGTTGTCCCCGGTCACCATTCGCACGGTGATGCCCGCACGCTGGCACTTCATAATGGCGTCTGGCACCTGCATAAAAACACAACAGATACTTTTGTCTACAGAACATCACATGTATTTAAAACATTACTTCAAATTGAGTCATAAGCCAAATAAACTAAACCTCTTCCTCATTAGCATACATTAGAGACACTATGTCATAATCTGGAATAGGAAATGTGACAAAAATGTAAACAAAGATGCAAGGTAATAGGTTTTGGAGGGGAGTGATTAAAGATGCGGCATTTTGTTAGCAACCCTATGTGACAAAGCAGACATGTAGGATTTGCCTCCACATGGTGATCAGTTTTGAAAGTCATTTATCAACAAATCCCAACGATGTATTTTTTGCAGAAATCGGCCAATATCGATTAGAGGTCGAACAATCGGCAGCCGGAGCATCCCTTCACTCCTGTCAACACATGTCTCAGTCTCCTTGTGATATCAAATGGGAGTTTTACTGCAATGATACAGCACAATAACAACAAGACAAGCATTGTGCAGTAACTCCCATGATGCACCATGGCTGCCTTGCGATATTACTTGGGAAACTACAGAGAAGAATATTGTGAATTATGCTGTCAGTCGTCATTATCAAGTCCTGTTACACAGATTTAATTTCACATTTCTTATTTGTCCTTCTAGACCAGGGGTCTCAAACACGCAGCCCGTGGGCCAAATGTGGCCCGCAGGACACTAGTTTGAGGCCCCCGCCTTGATATGAAAGTTTAATGTTAGTGCCACCCGCGCAAGTTTGATATGGATGCTGTATGGTATCATGTACCCAGAAAAAATTATTGCGTTTGATTAATGTTCATGTTAAAGGTTAAATAACTGTTAATAGTTATCCTCCCTATCCGTGTGGAAGTGGTAAGTTTTTGGCTAAACTTACCATTCTGGTAAGCATTCCGTCATGGACGTACCTAAAACTGGTTGAGTTGTTCGCATTTTTTTAGGAAGGCATTAAAGCACAGCATTGTATTAGTGGCTAAGCTAGTCCGTATAGCACATAATTAAATGTACAACAGCAGCTATCCTGCATTTCATCTTGCTCGGTGGATTTTTGACACATTTTGTCACAGACTTGAAGGTCCCACAGAACCCAGCATCCAGCATGCAGTGTACACAAAGCTCTCTGCTGTGTGATAACGAGATGTAGAACAGCAACGGAGTGATATTAGGTATGGAGATGGATGTACGTATGCTAGAAGCCAGCATGTCCTCTTCTTTGGCAAAGGTCAATGTGGGCGAGCAAGCGCTTTCCAAACCCACACATAAACAAACGTGTGCCGGTGCATTTATTCTCCACAGAGGCAGTGTAGAATATGCATATACAGTACGTTTGACTCCAGAGTCACTTGGGCATGTTCCACATACACTGTTTGCTTTCATCAGAGGAGTCAACCAGCGCAATATGCCAAATGAAATATCGGCAACATGTAAACATGAAGGATTGGAGTCGATAAAAGGGATGACATTTAGGGTACGTTCGCACTCGTATTTATGGAAGAAGAATTCTGGTGTGTTTGTTTTGCTAGTACGGTTCATTTGGTCAAATGTGAAGGGCATCATTCCGACAAACGGACCGAGAAAGCTTTAGAGATGGGTTTCAGTCAGTTTGAAGTGTAGTCATGTTGAATTGAGCTGAAATGTTATGGGTGTCCAAATTGCGGCCAGGCCCTTTTTTTGGCACGTGCCACATTCTAAAAATAACATTTAACAAAAAAACAGCAGTCATTTTAAGAATAAAATAAAAATATTAAGAGAAAAAAGTTGTAATCTAGCCTATAGTCCTGGGTGTACCTTGCCTCTCGCCCGAACACAGCTCGGATAGGCTCCAGCATGCCTGCGACCCTCGTGAGGATAAGCGGTATAGAAAATAATTGAATGTTGTACTCTTGTGAGAACAAGTTGCAATGACGAGAATGACATGATTTTTACATTTTTAAAAAAGGAAGTTTTTTTAAAGTTGGAATATTGTGATAAACCCCAAAGAAAGACAAAATAAAGTTGTAATTTTGAGGGTTTATAGGTTGGAGGAAAGTTATAAAAATGTGAGAATAACGTCAAAATTTTATGCAACTAAAGTCATAATATAATGAAGAGAAGGAAAAAATATATCTGAGACTGAACTTGGAATATTATAAGAATAATGTCATTTTAGTAGCATTTTCAATATTTGAAAAGAAAGCCCAGCAACAATAGGGGAAAAAAGCAAAGGCTCATGTTCAGTCTGCTTTTTCAAGTATATCACAAAGCTGAGATACAATTATTTCTTGAAATATGTATAACTAGCATATCTACATGTGTCATTTACAAAATATTACAGTGGCCCTTGCTTCCTTTCATTGTCCTTCTGTGGAAAAAGTTTGGACACCCCTGCACTGCACTGGCCAAAGACACAGAGCAGTGTTAAAATGACAGCAAACAGCAATCAGAAATGAAATCTGAAAGAGAAAATGGGTTGGAGCCAAAGGCACACCTGTGCAATAATCATGCTGTCTAATCATCCATCCATCAATTTTCTATACAGCTTATCGCTGGCGTGCTGGAACCTCTCCCAGCTCTCTTCCAGGGAGAGGCGGGGTACACCCCTGGACTGGCCGCCAGCCAATCACAGGGCACATATAGACAAACAACCATTCACACTCACATTCATACCTATGGACAATTTGGAGTCGCCAATTAACCTAGCATGTTTTTGGAATGTGGGAGGGAACCGGAGTACCCGGAAAAAACCCATGCACAGGGAGAACATGCAAACTCCACACAGAGATACCCAAGGGGGGAATCGAACCTGGGCGCTAACCACTTGTTCACCGTGCAGCCGCTTTCTAATCAGTATACTGATATCCCCAAACATATAAAGTGGATGGATTACCTCCACAACAGTACGCTCACTCCAGATTTAGACGGCTCTGTTTACAATATTTGAGAGAAGTAGGCGTTTTGTGTACATCAATAAAGTTTTTAGGTCTTCATTTCAGCTCGTGAAAAATGGGCTCCAACACAAATGTGTTATTTTGTTGAGTGCATGCTACAAAAGATGGCCAATCAATCTTTATGTATATGTTCTTTACTTTATGTATGTTCTTAAATGTGCAGCCTACGGTTCTATAACAAAAATAGACTAAGTGTACACCAAGTATCTTTTCTAAACTTTAACCCTAACCCCAAACCACAAGTGTGAACCATCAGTGAAGGAATTCAAATCATTTGCTGAACAAAGCAAAATTTCATCCTGTTACCAAGATATCAGGCTTCCAATTCCTACTTGACTTCTTTCTAGCCCCCGCCTCGAAAAAGTAACCAAGACGTTTATTAAAAGCACAACATGCTCTGCCAGAGGAGACAAAAGAAGGTATGGTGGCACATAACAAACCTCTCCTGTCTAAGCTACTCTTCTTTCATATTATTATTATTTCCTTCCTTTTTTAATTTATTGTGTTCTTCTAGGGCAGCCCTACAGGGCAGTAAAAAGTTGTGCATCCTTAAAAAAAAAAAAAACTCCCAAAACAAATTTACTGAAAAGAACCAAAAGCTAGAGGTGATAGTCAACCTACATTACAAAGAAAGGCTGAGGTAGAGAAAAGGAGTGTAAATAAAACACTGGACTCTTTGACAGTTTGTCAACAGCCCAACAGCTGTTCATAGCACGACTACAGATGCTCATAGGAGAGATTGGATGATTCTATTTATGAAAGTGGATTTGGAAAACAGCTTAAAATGGCTAAAATGGGTAAAATGGCTTTTTCCTAGAAAAGATTGCCGACCCCCCACTTTGGGAACCTAAGGCGTAGACCATTAAATATGTTCTAAATATAGTATGTCACAGACGCATAGATTCAATAATATCATTAAAATAGTACCAGATGCTAGTAATGGTAGCGAACCTTTCTGTTAATTGTAATACACATGCAATATGATTAAAACACAACCATGGTTTCATTCTTTAGGAGTTCCTCTGTAAGTAGAATTGACCCTGGATAGGATTTACGACCGCGTTTTTAAGACCACTGACTGAAATTTCACCAAAGAACGCTTTGGAAGGGTGACTTTCTGCAACAAGTAGAAACGACATCATACTGTTTTCGGGAAAATGTTTTTTGAACAATTTGTTCAAGAATATATGCAACAACACAATGCAGCTTCCTGTTTAACATGAAAAGGCAGAATTACATTTTAAAAATATTCCCAAAAATTGTCCCTTTTTTCCCCGAAAATTGTCCCTTATAACCCCGTTTTACGGTACATCTTATGTCTAGCACCTTGCTTTTGTTGTACAATTTCAAGACACAAACCAACACGCTGTCAAAAGAAGATGAAGTGTAACCATGGTAACCGTGCTAGCATTGTGTGTAGTTACTATAAGCATGAAAGAAGAAGATACCTGAAAGGTTTTATGCAATGTTTTCTACAACAAGGAAAGTCGTCTCGGTACAGGGTAAAAAATGCTTGTATCAGTCACATAAAGAAACTACAACAATGGAGGAGATTGTGTGGGCAAAAAATGGAGCGTTGCAGTAAAGTATAGACCGTGGCGTATAATAAAGGAGTGTGTAAGATAAGCTAACTTTAGCATGTTTGTTTGTCATTTGTAGAAATGTACTGTATACTGAAATGCTACAGTGTTACGGAACCCCGGTGGACCATGTACTAGAAATAGTACCTGCTAATCAATAGAGTCATGCGCTAACTAAGTACTTTAAAGCGGGGGGGATACAACTGAAGTCATCAAATGTGGTTCCTGGTGTAAGTACAAGTACAAAGCAAAGCCATTTTCTGTCTGTTCAAGTTTACTTCACTTTTTTTGTCAAAGTATCTAAAGTGTGAAACCACACACGACTTTTTGAACCCCAAAACAAGCCACATTACTGTCCTACCTCGGGCCGGACAGGGTCTTCAATCCCGACGATGGAAATGGCAGTGAGGTCGCTGAGGATGTTGTTTTCGTCATCCCAGATTGGCTCGGGGTCGCTGGGGAAGTCGCGGTATGCCACACAGATGGTCCTCAAACCGTCGCAGGCCATGGGTTCGATCACCTTCTTCACCATCTCATCCTTGTCCCGGGGACGGAAAAGCCTGGGCTCACCCACCTCGTTCAGGATGTGGTTGCATCTGTCAGAGGTGGATGAACATACCATCAATGCTCTCATTATGATGATTATGGTGATTTCTAAAATCACAAATACTTAAACTTGCTGATATAGTTCATCTTCAAACAGCTAAAATAATGCATAAAAATGGCCTAAAAATGTCATCCAATACTTTTCTACAAGAGAGGAGAAATATGATCTCAGGGAAGAACTACATGTGAAACACTTATATGCTAGGACTACGTTAAAAAGCCATAGCATTTCAGTATGTGGAATCAAACTATGGAATGGATTGAGTAAGGACCTCAAACAATGCACAACGATGAGCCAATTCAAGAAACAATACAAGCAGTTGATGTTTGCTGGATGAAGGATGAAGAGTCTTGAACCAGTCATGATGTGCTATACGTATACATATATCACTATATTGACACTTACTATGGTACACATTATGTCATTGGATGGTCATATCACCTTGTACTTCTTTTATTTAAAAAAACAAACAAACAAACAAAAACCTTACACTGTATTATGGAAAGCAGGAAGTGAACAAATGTAACAGTTACTGATTGTAAAAGTACCAGATGGAGGGGTAGGATTTAATAAGCTTTGCTTCTTCCTACTCCTTTGGACATGTGGAACTGTGAACTGATTATGTGATGCATTCAATTGTAATCTGATGCATCTTCAAATGAAATAAAACCATTACCATTACCATTATATCTGTCTGTATTCATCTAAAGCACAAAGACAGTGTTATCTGGAGTGTTTCCAAAATGTGAAAACTTTTTTTTTACTTTAACAATCATCTGGAGGGGGAAAAATGTAAAGGAAAATGTAACCCTTGTTTTATTAACTTACAACACAGCAGCAATAGAACCAATGTTGTAAAGAAGCACACTGTTGAGTCAGCTTTAACTCCACTGATGAGCAACAGTACAACACGTGTCATTAACAAGGTTCACACAAACAGCTGAATAACAACATTTTACAACTATTACTATATTTTTACAGTATCAGGACTACAGGCATTCGTCTCCATTCATGTACTCACCGCAGCTTCGACAAGCTAAATTAAAAAGCAGCCTGGCAACATGAACTGTATTTGTATAAATGTATTAACCCAATGAAAAAAGCATGGGCGCTACATCATAGACTCAATAAAACAAACAATTCACTTGCTCAGCCTGCAAGGTTCACTGACTCACGGGTGCTTGATGAAGACTCCATTGTCTCTGCTCGTGTCACTTTGTGACAAGTGACTCGAGTGAATCAAGTAACCAAATCACTTCAGTGAGTAACTCATAATAACTTGAGTCAGTTTCTCATATCCTACATCAGATACTCTTCCCACCATCTTGTGGAGTTAATAAAAATATATTTTTTAAGTTAAAATTAAGGGCTTAAGTTATTTGCTTAGGACTATACATTCTGCACCTATCGTGTAACTTGATGGTTAATTGAACAGAGGTGTTAAATGGTGCATTTACAGTACGGTAGAAGAAATGTGTTTGTTTGGTAGAATATATATTTGTTGTAACAATGCTTCTTTAAATAAATATTATACTATTGGAAATCCTAGATGGTGTCCAGTTGGTAAGAAAGACATTGTTTGGACTATTTTTTTTAGCTTTGAACTAAGCATCATGCCAAAGCAGTGTTGTACCAACGTGTTGTATGGTTCTGCCACCGTAAAATAACTTGTACTATTTTACGTACTTTTTGAGAACAATCTCTGACGCTCCCTTGCTGTACATGCGGAAGCTCCCGTCGGGTAGTTTGACGACGGTGCTCATGGATTTCCTGACGGAGTTGAAAGTGTACACTTTGTAGAGCTTCTCCTCCGGGATCTGGTTCCTTATTGGCTGATAATCTCGCTTCAGGTCCAACACCAATCCCAGCAGGCCGCACTCCGTCTTGTTGCCGACCTGTTTTGGCAGACCGCATTCCTTATCTGGCGGCTGGGGAGACACAGAAGAGAATGATTTAATGGAGTATTTTTAGCCAGAATACAGCAACTATGCAATAACCAAAATACTAAAATTAAGATGAATAGTTCATTATTTCTCAGCGCATGGTGACCAAATTAAAGATTTGTGTTATCACACTAGTGTCACGTTGGTCCAACATTTAGCTGTCCCACTCGCAGAAAAGAAGGAACAAAGACTGTCTTTTTAAAAATATATATGTTCCATTTCAGCTGGTGCCCACGTACAAGTCTCATTAACGTCAATATCACACACAAGCAAGCAAGCTTTTCCCACACATCTGCTCGTCTCATGCAGACAGCAGCTTAAATAGCAAAGGCTACAGGCAGTAATAAAGACATATCAATAGCTTACTGCTAACTACTAACTAATTTTTTTTGCCCCCTTCCTGGTTTCTTATTTTTGTGCAATATTTTTCAATGCAATTTAAAATGAAACCACGGTGCCCACCTAAACCTAATACTGTAGGGGCCTTGGGCCCGCCTCAGTAGCAACAACTGCAATCAAGCATTCGCGATAACTTGGAATTAGTTTCTTTCAGCGCTGTGGAGGAATTTTGGTCCACTCATCTTTGCAGAATTGTTGTAATTCCGCCACATTGGAGAGTTTTCGAGCATGAAGCGTCCTTTTAAGGTCATGCTACAGCATCTCAGTAAGATTCAGGTCAGGACTTTGACTAGGACACTCCAAAGTCTTCATTTGGTTTTTCTTCAGCTATTCAGAGGTGGACTTGCTGGTGTGTTTTGGATCATTGTCCAGCTGCAGAACTCCCCTTAAAAAAAGATTAATATAAAAACTGCATTGTTTAAATGTGTCGTCATTGACTAATATTTAAATTACTTTGATGATCTGAAAGACTTTTCCACAGGACTGTAAATGTGATATGTGTGTGATATAAATAATCATACATGTTTAAAGCTGAATCGTGATTGCAGCAAAAACGTCGGCACTGGTAAAAAAAAAAAACAGTACTAGTACATAAAAGCTAACCATTCCCGGTAGCACATTCATGTCTAAAACCTTGTGACTGGCTTCCAATTGAAATAAGTGGATGACTCTCATCATTTGAATTTTGGAACAGAAGTGAGCAATCCGCCTCCACAAAGAGCAACTCAATATTTGGACTTTGGGGAGGAATAGAGATGAATGTTGATTCATTTTTGGTGCAGGGATTTATTTACATGGCCCGCTGCCGCTGCCGCGAGATGAGTTCCAGCTGCTGGAGAGGAAAATGGGGAATAAAATGTCATCAATTATTAAAACCCAATCAGCGCTGGCCTATGTTCACCTAGTAGTAATTGGACTGCTTCATGTTTAGCTGTGTGTCGGCAGTGTAAAGTTAAAGAAAAACTAGACAACAAGAAAACAAATGAAGGCTCTCTGCTAATGACCTGTAATTACATCAGTGAGACGCTGTCTGTCTTTGGCTAATGAACGGATGGAGCAAATGTCCTCATCCGTGCTGTCTGCTTTAAATCAGTTAGCTGTGGACTACTTGGGTCTTTCTAAACGTTAAATTAGAAATGCATGGTTTTAAATGGCCATGCATTTTCATGGCCATTTTCATTATGATACTGTGTTACCAATCAAGTTACAACAGGGTCACTATGATTGTTTTAGAATGTAATGAGTTCATCAAAATTGAGGATATAGCCACCATTTCTAACCCATGTTTTAATTTCTGGGAAATTAATTAATTTTAATGTGATCCACACCTATTATTCACTGGTATACCCCGGTTTTCCATAATATATACATGTGAAGATAATAGTCATCCAACGGTAATGGTAATGGTTTCATTTATTTGAACATGCATTCAAGTTACATTGGAATACATCACTAAATACAATTTGCAATTCCACATGTCCAAAAGGAGCAGGAAGAAGCAAAGCTTATTTAATCCTACCCCCCATCCGTTTGACATCAATTGTGAACACAAGCTTCTTCTTTCTCTTTGGGCTTTTCCCTTCAGGGGTCGCAACAGCAAATCAATCTCCTCCATCCAACTCTTCTGCATCTGTCTTCTCTCACACCAACTACCCTCATGTCCTCCTTCACTACATCCATAAACCTCCTCTTTGGTCTTCCTCTACGCCTCCTACCTGGCAACATCCTTCTACCAATACATATATTCACTATCTCTCCTCTGGACATGTCCCAAACATCTCAGTCTGGCCTCTCTGACTTAATCTCCAAGGCCTCTAACATGTAATGTCCCTCTGATGTACTCCTTCCTGATCCTATCCATCCTGGTCACTCCCAATGAGAACCTCAGCATCCTCATTTCTGCTACCTCCAGTTCTGCTTCTGTACTTTTCCTTAGTGGCACTGTCTCTAGACCAAACAACATGGCTGGTCTCACCACAGTTTTGTATACCTTTCCTTTCATTTTAGCTGAAACTCTTCTATCACACATCACGCCTGATACTTATCTCCACCCGTTCCATCCTGCCTGCACACGCTTCTTCACCTCCTTTTCACAATCTGTTGACCCCAAGTACTTAAAAATTCTCCACCTTCTGTATCTCTTCTCCCTGTAACCTCACTCTTCCACTTGGGTCCCTTTCATTCACACACTGTCTTACTGCGGCGAATCGTGTAGAAAATGGATTGGATGTAAATGTGAAGATGTTTGTATATTTTTTATATTATATAAAGAACTACACAAAAACTCAATAATTTGTGAAAAAGTAGAGATTCCATTAAATATTTTTTTCCAGTCAAGGATTTTTTTTAACGTTTTCTTTTTATTCCCTAAGCGGAAATCCCACAAAATTGCTGCAAAAACCCACCTTTGAATTCCACATTCTATAGAACCCAGTCAAGGAACCGGTGCGCTTTCATGCAGCAACAAGGAATCCCGAAGTCAGACAACTTTGTTCTGTGACGTCTAGCAACAACAATTGCTTTCAACACAACAGGCAGGAAATGGCTTTTCCGGTGTGAAACACGCTGAGGTTTACTTCCTTCGTCGGGGCGCAGAGATTCCTACAATGGCATGGCTTAGCTAAGCGTTGCCATGTTTTTGAGCTCAGTCGGGCCGAGGACCAGCTGCCCTCTCCCTGGTCTTTGGGTGTCCCCGCGGGCAAGGACATATGCCAGAGGGAGAGCTGGCATCCTCGCTTCCTATTCTACCTGGGGCTCTCCTTAATCCACACCTCCTGTTCCTTCTATTTTTTCTTCCCGGTCCTCTGTGTCCCTCCCCACTCTTTTGTATTTATCTTTCCGTATTCCCAATCCTCTTCAATGACCTTCTTCTCCACCATGCTATCAGTTTCTCCTCAATAAGTGCTCCGCCCCCTTTTTTTCTCCAGCGTCCCCTCTTATGGATGAGACGCTAGCACTCCACATGAGCTGTAGCAGCCAACTGGGCTGGAGCCTGGAGGTGTGCTGGAGGGCATGAAGGCGCTCAGTCCACGATGAGGACACTTGTCACACAAGCACGGTCTAACCTCCTCTCCTCCTATATCCCTTCGATCGTATATTCGTACTGCATAATTCCTCCATTTTGCTCTACTTCCCACATGTCTTGCCCCCACTTGTCCCAACTCTTTGTCAGTAACCATAAATGGTAACCTACATAAAATGGCAATTATAAATAGACGCTCACTATGAGGTAATAGAAACTTATCATTTAGAAAAACAAAAGAATAATAATGAAAAAATGGATAAAGAAAAAAAGATAAATGATGATTATAGTAAATTATTAAATTTGCTGTGTAACTGCACATTTTGTTGTATACATATTCCTGTAGTGGTTTATTAATGTATAAAAATGGAATTTAAATGTATTGAGTAAATGTGGAAAAGCATATTAATGAGTGTAGAACAAGGGTGCCCATTATGGAGATTGTGAGCTACCGCTCAATCATGAAAGCAGTTTGGGTCGACTGCATAAATGTCACTTTGTAGATATCATATGACACCAGTCAGCTGACATTAAGCTCCCCGTCTGATTCGCTGTTGCTCCCCCGTGGCTAAGATGAAGCGGTGAACAGAGCTAAACATGGATAATCTTAATTACTTAGATTACGGTTAAACTAACTAAAAAATTATTTGTTCACTTTTAGCGAATCGTTATGTATTTTTAATCATGTTTATCATCAAGTAATGTAAAATCTTGTCAGGTCTCGTTCTTGTTGACCCAATCCCGTGTATCGTATAGTTTCATCTTATTTATCTCAACTTATTTAAGTGTCAACTACTGTATTGTCACAAACAATATTGGTATTTCACTTAATAAGTAGCATCATTGTAGCCGTTCTGTGCTGTGTAAAGGGTTAAACCTCAAGATCCAAACATTTGACCAAAAATAACCTCCCTCCTGATGCATCTGAGAGATAAGTGGAATCACAAATTGCTATAAATATCACTGAGTATAAAAAGGCAGTACAATCCCTGCGGGCCAATCAGAGTATGCCTATTTTCCCCCCCTTCTATGGTGGAATATCTGGACTGGCCCAATTTGATGAAGATGTCTGCTTACTTTCCTTCAGGCCTAACTGATTATGGTGAAACAAACCATGGATAACTCATAATAATGGCTTCCGTATCATCATTGTGCAGATTAGGAATTCTATTAAGCACGGAGAGCCTCACATTTGGCCCACGACTACAATGAGTGGCAGCAGTTTATTGCAGCAACACGCTCGACAATAGCGTGAAATTTACGGTGGCGTGTGCGAGGGAAGCTTTGGAAGTGTCACTGGAATGTAACCATGAATGTTGTCTTCATTCCCACCTTGGTTTACCACTATGATGGCGTAGCTTTCATGAACTAGCATTTTTTGTTTACTTTGTATTCTGTCATGTGGTATATTTACCGTATAAGAAGCACATTTGTATTGTATGAAATGCGCGCACACACACAGTTCAGTTCCAAATGTTCATTCATTCATTCATTTTCTACCGCTTATCCTCACAAGGATCGTGGGGGTTGCTGGAGCCTATCCCAGCTGTCTTTGGGTGAGAGGCGGGGTACACCCTGGACTGGTTGGCAGCCAATCACAGCAGTTCCAAATGTGATAATTGTAAATATAAATGTACAACAACCATTGTTTGTGTTGTTGTTGAGATATTTTGGCTAAATATTCATTCATTCATTCATTTTTTATACTGCTTAGCCTCACGAGGGCCGCGGCCATGCTGGAGCCTATCCCAGCTGTCTCCAGGCAAGAGGCGGGGTACACCCTGGACCTGTCGCCAGCCAATCACAGGGCACATATAGACAAACAAGCATTCACACTCACATTCATACCTATGGACAATTTGGAGTCGCCAATTAACCTAGCATGTTTTTGGAATGTGGGAGGAAACCGGAGTACCCGGAGAAAACCCAAGCATGCACGGGGAAAACATGCAAACTGCCTAAGCGCTAACCACTCGTCCACCGTGCTAAATATATATGGCTAAATTTGTGTCAGCTTTTCACACAGAGCTGTTTTTCCCTTATTTGTGTTGTGAACTGATAAAGTATTTTTCTGAAACTTATGAATGAAGAATGGAAAAAAGGTAGAAAGAAAGTTGAATTTGACTATAAGTTTACAAGCATGTGTTAAGTACACTCAACTCACTTGAAGTCTACCACTGAATCACATGAGGTTCAAATCCACGTAGAACAAGAGCAAGGTAGAATTCTATTTGAAACCATAGCCTTTACATTTTACACACACTTCCTGGCTGTGGGCTTTTGTGACTGTGTACTGTACACAAAGTGAATTCCTCCCTGTGGATGATACGTCTGCACCGGAGAGTAAGTCTATGTTGCCGGAGGAAGCAGGCGGCGTGCTAGTGGCTGGATTATGAAGACTAGGAGCTCAAAGAAGGGATAGGAGTATCAAAGCTTGCCTCCTTGCTGCCTTTGCGCTGCTCGATGATGGCCTTCAAAGACTTTCACAGCCATCTTGGCAATCCCACAGGATTGGTCTCTTATATAAGAACACAGGGATTGGAGGGGGGGCGATTGAGCAAAATATTCCTCTCAAATGTCCCCTACTTTTTTCCCCGTATACATCTCTCTATAGACAAACTTGCCTCCTTAATTGCATCCTTCGCTATGCGCCTCTTCGGCCTCATTCAAGAGCTCCTAAAGAATAAATGCATTCTTATTTATGCATGTATGTGTGTTTATGCATTCATGAGCTAAAATCCATGTAGGGCAATTTTCGCCCCTGCATCTCATTCATACATGCATCTCAGTGATGGTGCATCCGAGCCAATCAGAATACCTTAAAATGGGAGCTCATATCTTTTCATCAACCAAAGCAGATTTGGTCATTTATTGAAGAGGAAAAGCTGCATTGATCCTTAGCAGACATTGACGTACAAGAGTGTTCTGTAATGCTGCCGAGTGTGCCTCCACAGCTTGTATTTTATGAGGCTACAAAATCTTCGGCATATATCAATATATTTTACTCTATTCAGTATTTTACTCAGCCTTGGGAAGAAATGAGCATGACATAATTAAAAAAAATGATGAAAGAGCAAAATCTACGGTGTGCATTGCTGTCAAGTGAGATTCAATATGGCATCGTAAGAATAATTTATAGATGTAGTTGGGTTCTTTCTTTAGTGGGGGAGCAGCATAACGTGTTGGAACTGCTCTATATGGAAAGTTACCTGATATATTAGATGTTATTCAGTTTTTTTCTATTGTGTTTATTGTGATGTTAATTATTTTATCATAAAAACTGTTGCATGTCATTAAATACAATCAATATCATAATTCAAAGTTAGCTAGACATTTGAGTTGGCCAACATATTCACAATATAAAGTAGATTTTTTTTACTGCTTGACATTATATCTTGTTTTACTCACTTTGCACTTTGTGCTGAACGCAATTTTTTTGCAGAATTTCAGTCAAAAGTTTGGCCTTTTCTTTATTTTTCTAATGCTGCTGCACCTTTCTTTGCATGGGTTGAAGAACATAAAGGAGTGTCTACAAAATACTCAGTCTGTACATGGCTTTGATCCGTGCTCATTTTAAAGGGATAACATCATCATCCCATCCATCTCCGCGTCCACATGTTCTAGTTCTCAAAACACACAGGTTGAGTATTCCACAGACAACATCCGAATGCAGCATCTCCTGCACTTAGACAGATTGCAGTCTGCTACACTCCTGAATATTAGATTAGAGCAAATTACACATGCGCTCTCAGGGTGACAAATTAAGTGAATGCCTCCTGAATTGAAAGCGGCAAGCCAAGGACACTGGCTGCTGGCCTGCGTCTCAGCGTGAGAGTCTTCCTATTCCATCAGATGATTTCATTTCACATGCAAGGAGGAGGGAGGGGAAAAAAAAGAATCAGTGCAGTTCACTCACGATATTCGTTTAATCAAGTCTTAACTAAAGAGGCTTTGGTAAAAGACTTCTTAAATGCTACTAACAGGGGTCACGTCCCAACTGGAGTAATAAAAGGCAAGATTATGTTATGAAAATGACCTCATATAGTACTGTAGTACTACTTGCTGTATATTCTAGTCTAGTATCGAATCTCCACTAATGTCTTCTGAGTGGATTTCCACAAAAAAAATACTACAATTCATAGACAACACCGCTGCTACAACACATCCCATTTGTTACCAAACAGGGAATGCTCTACACTTATGACATCATAATGTATCTGATGTTGTGGATTATTTGGAGTCTTATTTGGATCCTGGATCATGGTTCATCGCATCAGCAATAATGTCCGGCCCGTGCTCACCTCCAAAACAGTGTTGGTGAACCGTGCCGAATCAAAGTGCAAAGCAAATCAAAGCAAATTCAGCATTTGGATAACATGAAGATGATATGATGCAAAATCAGTAATACATCGAATAGAATGGAGCACAAATTTGCACCAACTTTAAGCATTTTTAAATCATCATTTTCTTCAAACTTCACGCAGAGATGCCAAGCAGAGAATGAAACCTGATCTCATGCCTTTGTGGCCTACATGCTAACCACTTGTCTACCGTGCTATGTCACTAGTAAATACATTCATTCATTCATTCATTTTCTACCGCTTATCCTCACGAGGGGCATGGAGGTGCTGGAGCCTATCCCAGCTGTCTTAGGGCGAGAGGCGGTGTACACCCTGGACTGGTCGCCATCCAATCACAGGGCACATATAGACAAACAACCATTCACACTCACATTCTATGGACAATTTGGAGTCGCCAATTAACCTAGCATGTTTTTGGAATGTGGGAGGAAACTGGAGTACCCAGAGAAAAACCACGCATGTACGAGGAGAACATGCAAACTTCACAGAGAAATGTCAGAAGGTAGAATCGAACTTGGGTCTCCTAGCTGTGAGGCCTGAGCGTTAACCACTTGGTCGCCGTGCAATAAATACAGTATATGAATAATAGCACCAAATCTCATGGTGGAATATAGAAATACTGCATTCAAGGAAAACATGTAGTCACCAGTATCTTCGAGGTGTAGGCGCTGTTGATGGAGATGGAGTTGACGAGCAGGTCCAGTGATTTAGGCGGTAGGACCCCCGGCTCGGGGATCTCCTTGTAGTGCACGTCTGCAACATAACACTGCACGGCTGTCATGCGGTTGGTGGTGAGCGTGCCCGTCTTGTCTGAGCAGATGGCGGTGGCATTGCCCATCGTTTCGCATGCATCCAGGTGGCGAACCAAGTTGTTGTCTTTCATCATTTTCTGTTTAAAGAAGAAGTAAGTAGGAGTCATCTCAATAAATACTAATGGTGTAATATTGCAGTATCATCACCTTGACGGAGTAGGCCAGGGAGATGGTGACAGCCAGTGGTAAACCCTCAGGCACGGCCACCACCAGCACGGTGACACCGATGATGAAGAACTTGACAAAGTACTGGATGTAGATGGGAGTGCACTCGGGTAGCCAAGGACGCTTCTGGACGATGAAGGCATCAATGACGAAGTACAAGACCAGGATGATGACCGTGATGGCCGACATGAGCAACCCTGGAAGAACAACATGGTGTTAGTCTTACAAAGAGACTCAATCAACTTCATGTCAGCTATACGGACTAAAGTAGTCATTCTCAACTTGCGGGTCGCAACCCAAAAGTGGATCGCAGGCAAAGTTTCTGTGAGGTACTTTTTTTTTTTTTACTTTAACGATAATTTGGAGGGCATGAAAAAGTGGAAAGTAAAACTCTTTGCCCAGATGGTAATTTAAAGTATATAACGAGTATTTTGCTGCAACACAACAGCAACAAAACCAATGTTGTAATGGCTTTAGTGGCAGTAGGTGTAGTAGTAGTTGTAGTGGCTTTTACACCACTATGTACATCTGTGTAATACTTGCTTTTATAGTCAGTATAGTTACTCCAGACCCCATTCACTGTGCAATATCTGATCAACCTCCATGTGCAATATTAAGGGCTCTAAATGCAATATACTAAGTTCTATGTGAAGTATTTCCATAATGCCTCATATTAACTCACTAGCAAGATCCCAGTGTATAGACTGGTCATATATCTCATCTCGTTTCATATTATCTACATACTGTATTGTATATAACTCTGGGAAAAACTGTTGATTTTGTTAATACTTGGGTTGTTTATATTGTTCATTTTTCTATATTGTGTATTTTGTACTGCTTAACTGATTCTGTACTCTTGCTGCTGTGCAATACAAATTTCCCCACTGAGGGATGAATAAAGGCATATCTTATCTTATCTTATCTTTAAGGAACATTAATACCACCCATGAGTTCATTGAAAACAACAGTACAGGAGCATAACTGACATTTAGGTACAAGGTGAGGATTTACTTTGTACTTCCAACGACTACTGCTACCTTCTGGAGTTCATAAAAAATACATTAAGAGGTTGTGTAGAGCCACACACGTTAATGCCAATGTTTTTAAATAATTACAGAACTCTGCGGTTATTTGCTGTATGAACCACACGCCTGGCAAATATTGCCGACTCAATTAAAGTGAAAATCCACTGCATCTTGTCAACATTGTTGGGACAACAGTGTCAAAAATAACAGCTTTTAATCTAAGCAATGACTATTTCAAATGTTTTTGAGGAATGTAAGTACTAAGTATAGATAGTAACTTGCCCGACACTGCTGGTGACTAAGAGCAAGTACACTAAAGAGTAAATATAGAGTACAATCATTCAAACGTGGCTTAGGAGTCAGTGCATCAGGTCAGCAAGTTCTTTAATCAGTCTTTGTGTTTGGCTTAAATAGAGATGGCAAATGTGAGCAATTCCCTCAGCTGGAAATATTGATATTTCTTTCATAAAGCAGTTCTTTGGGGGGGGAGATGAAGGTTTTTTGTGTGGGGAAACTGAGAGAGAAGCAGTTTTGCAGTGCTTGGAAATGTTCCCCTTTCACTATAAGGTACATTTGTGGTTGTATTGTGGCACCCACTATGTGTTGTGGCCAAAATGCTTTGGAAGACATGCTAGAATACACGTAATACAGATATCCTTAAAGTTTTATAATCATTATGCAAATGTTCAATGACTTACATTGATAGTTAGTTGCTAAGTGTCATGCATGTCCCTGAAAAGACAATTTGCTCGATTAGCGGCCATTTGTTCATTCATTTATTTTGCATGCCCTTATCCTCACTAGGATTGTGACAGCCAATACAGTAAACAATAGCCAACCATGCAACTATGAACGCTCCCTCTGACAAAACCCACAATGCAGACGAAACATTCTGCACCCAAATGGCATAAGAAGTCAGCCGGACCCCTGGACCGAAGCTACACCGAAGCAATGGAAACGACATAGCTGGAACAAACAAATACTTGGCTCTCGGTGTACGACTTAAAGGGATGATTACACAACAGCATGCGTCAACAAGGACACAAAAACACCACAGCCAAATAGCGAAAAGCCATTGTCAATGAGTCAGTAATTTCTACATTCCAACCAAGTAGGTTGTTCCTTAAAATTCTAAGGAAATGTGAACTTTGAAAGTGTCTAAAGAAGAGAGAAATGGGAGGACATGTTAATATCTGTTCATGCTAGAAAAGTGTATAGTGAGGGCTTTTACAGCGTTAAAACATATATAAAGATGATAAATACAAAGAATTTTTTTTTTTTTTTGCTAATTTTTTGTTACTTTCAGTCCTGTTACTCAAATGAGTAAAGTTGGTAGAGATGGGCTAGTTTTATCAGATTTACAGCTGCAGACGCTGAATAGACGACATAGGTGTACCTAATGAAGTGTCTGGTGAGTACATTTCAGTCTTGTCAGAGAAGCTTAGCATATCTGCATGAGTCACCACATGTCCCGATTTTTTCTGCACTTCGCTGAACCTCAAGTCACCTCGCACAACTTCAAAGTAGCAGCACCATCAGAGAAATGATAGTACGCCACACAAAAAAAAACACACACAGGGGGAATGACACAAACTCCCGCCATGAACAAAGTCCAAAAGAATCTGTGCGCCAAGAGCACCTTAGGATCCAAGCGTGCCGGATCTATGCTAATCCATCCAACAGCATCACATTGTTCCGACACCACGTCCTCATTCCGTCACTCACGCCATCACGGGCTGATGTAAGGGCTATGTCACTATGACAACAAGAGCTTCTTGAAGGAATTCTCAGAAAAGGAAAAAATAAGGCTTGTACTAAAATAGCGCCTCAATGAAGGCCTTTGCTATGATGAGACCTTTACATGTATGTTCCATGTCACGGCTGTACCAATGTAGTCATGTCCTTCTAGAAATGATGCACATGTGACTTCTCCACATCATCAACTGTATTGGAAAGAGGTAGGTCCTCATACACAAAGTATCATCAGATATTTGGATATATGTGTTTAGTGTTACCAGTACTGATTTTTCTATCTAAAATGCAGTTTCCACACAAACAAAAAAAAAATTGACATTGAAGGTTCCTGGGTGTCTGCATGGTTTCCCTTTGCTCTACCTGCTTTGCCGATCTGAACAGCCAGCTTGGTGAGCTTCCCCTGCAGCACAGACTTCTCCTTCTTCGGGATGGACACCTTCTTTCTCTCTTTCTCCTCCTCTCCTCCCTCCGCGCTCTTCAGAGGCTGCATCTCCATGGCGGCGGCGCCGTCCTGCTTCTTCACTGCATAGAGCACAGAGAGCCACAGCACGCGGCGCTGTTAGGAAAAGGTGACTTTCCGAAAGGCAGAACACCAAGAAGGGGGAAAAACAGGGAGTTAGGTGCTCACTTGAAAGAAAAGATGGAAAGAAATTATGTAAATATGGCGTTTTGTCATAATTGGGAACAACATCAAATACAAATATTAATTAGTACAACAATGTCACAAGGAACAAGGATAGATTCAGAAATATTATCAATAAACACAAATGAGAAGAAAAGATTACCAGATGTACAGACAACTACTTTTTGTACATATTAATTATATTTGTTTTCTATTAAAAAGTTATTTTACATGATTTAATGTATATTTCAAAATGATGCAATAATACAGTATGTAATAATATCTTTAGTCTAACTAAGTAAAGACAATATTTTTAAAATAGAAAAATGATTTAATACAGTTAATCACAGACTTAACTACTGAATAGAAAATACAAAATAGAATGGTAAGAATAAGTTTTATTATTACAAAAACAATAATTAAAGTAGTGCAGTCTTGATTTATTAACTATTATTTATTACTATTTTTTCTAGTATCATACCATATATACTATAATCACATTAACGTTAACAATTATTAACCATTGAATACTACAGAATAAAATAGGAATAATAAAAAATATTTTAAAAACAAAAAAACTATATAAAAAATGTCATAATGTCCAGTTTAGCATTGTGTTAATATTTTAGTTTTAATTAGTTTGCATTTATTAACTATTTTTTTTCACATATTTTATATATTCTTAAACAGTACTAAATAATAAATAAATAAATACATTTTTAATTTTAAACAATTTCATTATTGACATATATATAGTATGGTTATTTTATATAATTGAAATAATAATAATATTCTACTCACAACCTAATGTCCTGTGTTTAATGCATCACGATTAAAGCTCAAGAACAAAATCCATCTTGATCTGATTGAGTCTATTCCTCCAAATGTTGCTTCTTCTTTCTCTTTGGACTTTTCCCTTCAGGGGTCACCACAGCAAATTAATCTCCTCCATCCAACCCTGTCTTTCGCATCTGTCTCTCTCACACCAACTACCCTCATGTCCTCCTTCACTACATCCATAAACCTACGACCTGGCAGCTCTAAACGCAGCATCCTTCTACCAATATATTCACTATCTCTTCTCTGGACATGTCCCAACCATCTCAGTCTGGCCTCTCTGACTTTATCGCCAAGGCCTCTAACATGTAATGTCCCTCTCATGTACTCATTCCTGATCCTATCCATCCTGGTCACTCCCAATGAGAACCTCAGCATCCTCATCTCTGCTACCTCCAGTTCTGCTTCCTGTCTTTTTCTGTTTTTTTTAGCTGAAACTCTTCTATCACACATTACGTCTGACACTTTTCTCCACCCGTTCCATCTTGCCTGCACACGCTTCTTCACCTCCTTTTCACAATCTCCATTGTTCTGAACTGTTGACCCCAGGTAGTTAAAATTCTACACCTTCTGTATCTCTTCTCACTCTTCCGCTTGGGTCCCTCTCTCCTCCAAATGTAGCATGTCATAAAAAAAATTGCCAAAACTGTGTATTCTGTTTCCTTTTACCATATAGCCCACATTTACATAGAAGTACGTAATTCATGTTGACCCAAGGTAAGATATAGGTTCTGTGTCAAAGGGGTTGTAGTTTGCAGTGATGACACTGGGTCGATTGGTGAATTTTGGGATGGTTTCGGACATGAACACGTCACAGAGGCTGCTGCTCGCACGACAACACAACAAGAACAACGAGAAGAGGAGGACGACACAGCAGTGGCAGCATGAGCAGTAGGGGAGAAGAGGATGTGGTAGAAGCTAATAAGACAAGAGGGGTCAAGTAAGGGGGGGGGGGCAACACCAAGCAACTATTTAATTGTCTGGGAAAACTTCAAGACGTGCACAATCCTCCTGGAGAATTTAATGTCGGCTTTCAACCTGCATTTGACCCACAGCGTACACTGCACACCATAAGAGGAAGAAGAGGAAGGGGAGGAGGAGGAAGAAATGAGAGATATGGTGCGGTTACCTTTAATCTGGTTGCTCTCCATATTGCCATCTTGCATTTTACCTATGATGGAGACATACAAGACAGTAACAACAACAATAACCAAGGCAGACAAGTCAACAAAGAAGGACGGAAACAGTGAGGTACCACTCCCATGGAAAAAAGCACATAAAAAACAGGGAGACAGGAAAATGACTTTTAATACATTTTTGCAACATAGAAAGTGATAGGTGAGTGTTTTGTGATTGCATTAATTAAAAAAAAACTCCTCATGAGACAATACAAAAGAATATACTTTAAAGTAGTCAGTGGCTTCTCCAGCAGTGTCAATTTACAGTTCATTGACAACGAGTCAACCCACCATTATTGTCTGAATACCTGGCAACACAAGCCTAATGGTGGTGAATTTGTGGTGAAACACGAATTCCAAAATGTCCTGTGACATTCTGAGAGAACCCAAACGTGAACAAGATGCCTGAGGAAGATGAAGTTGAAGGTGATGGAGTAGCAAAGCATGTCTCCTCCACATTAGAACAACAAGAACTAGATTCAAGTATTCCATGCCCAAGAGGATTAAGGTCGTGATAGATAACAATGGTGTTTACTCACTGCTAACAAATGAACAATTTGCCATACGGAATTTGGGTTGCCATATTTAGACAATTTGACTTAAACATGTTGACTCATTTCAGCAGATAGTGAATGCATAAGATGTACACTGACTACTCTAAAGAATATCAAGCTCTATACTACTGTCCTGAGAAGATACACTAAAGTGGTTGTGATGGGTGTGTACTGTAGTATGTGCATTTTTATGGTATACAGTGGAACCTCGGTTAGCGTCCACTCTGGTTAGCTAGTTTTTTTTTGCTTAATTTTGAAAATGTATACCATAATTTTGTGTCTGTATGCATGCATTCTCAGGTTAGCGTACAATCTTGTGTTGTTGTTAATACACTACATGAGTCCAATTGTGTTATTAATGTATTTTTTAATCAAAAAATGCACTTCCTGGTTAGCATCCTATTAGCTAGCTAAACAAAATGGCAACCGAAACTGGCAGTGACATCACATCGCCCATCTATGATGTATTTAACAGTTGATTCAACACAAAACATGTTTTTGTCGTTGTCACAATTATCATTTTACTATTTAACTGCATATAAATTACAAATGAAAGGGATAAATCAACATTTAAGGTACTTTAGGTTACCTTCAGTTCAAAGCGACTTTTACCTTTATATGCATTTTGAATTGTTTTCTGCATGTAAAACTATAATAATGTATTTCAAGTTAACATGTTTGGCTTTTTGAAATGGAGAAATTGGACTCACATTATTTCGTATGAGAAAAATGTATTTGGTTAACATGATGCTAATGACGCTAACCAAGCTTCCACTGTATTTTGCACATCATTGCAACATTTAGCGCTAAACATTGACACTACACACAGGAGACAGTGCGCATAAAGTGTGTGTGTGCATGCAAGATCATGAACACACACATACGCATACAGTGTGTGTGTGTGTGTGTGTGTGTGTGTGAGAGAGAGAGAGAGAGAGCGAGAGAGAGAAAGAGAGAGAGGATAAGCTTGAAAGTCGGAAAAAAAACAAAAAAGCCTCCCACACGATGAAGTTATATAAGGAGGAAAAAAAAATCTAAACTTAAGTTTTGGGACAGAGAATTTAATTTAGAGTCTTGTTCAAGGAAAGACGAGCTAAACATTATATTTGCCAGGCAATAAATCTTCCATCACACACCGCAATGTTCTCCATGGCCGATAATGACAAAGATAAGCATACATCGTGGAAGAAATAAGACATGATGGAGACACAATGGCAGTGCCGCAATCGTCGTCATGGGTTTGGAATAAAGAGTGGACCTGACCATGACAAATGACAACCGTTCCATCCCGGGATGCGGCAAGGTCGCCATTACACAAATAACCGGCCTGCCGCGACTCCGGTCTCCAAGGAGACGCCCCGGTGCGACGGTGAAAGGAGTTCATCTTTTATTATTTGAAAAGGCAGAGAGAAGGAGGATTTGTTCTGTAAGTGATCCCTGAGGAAATGAAAATGACGGCTCTTTTGGATGATTTTGATATTCAGCTGAATAAATGTGACCGATGTCGACATTAGTCATCAGTCATCATGCTGTTTCATTGTTCATTTCTACTATCAAGGAAGCTAAATAGCTAGTCAATGAAAGTTGTGGCTGCTCATTCGCGGAAAGCATCAGATAATGAGGTTTGCGCATTGGGAAGTGAGCCCTGAAAGATGTTTTGCATGGCTCTGAACATAGGCTGCGGATTTCTGTGCAGGTTATTGTGTGTAGCTCCTCTATCAGAGTCCACAACTCAATACAAAGCGTTGAAAATTAGCTAAATTCCAACTAATACAAAGAAACACATGGAGTCGAATATCCTAGCATTGGAATTGTGCCTCTTCTAAATGTGTGTAATCTATAGAATGGGATATCTTTTGTCTGGAATATATTCTGTCAATATAGTATAGTATAGTATAGTATAGTATATAATGAATTAAAAAACACATCCGTGGGAAATTAACACTACTCGTGCTACTGCAAAACATCTAATCTATTCTGCAACATAGTCTGAATTTACAGCACAGGGGTTAATTGTTGCAATTAAATTGTGTTACACTTGAATATACTTAAACTGTTTATACTGTTTAGCTAAACCACAAAAAAAGACAAGGCTGTTAGTCGAAATTTGAAAACTAATGATTTTCACTTTATTAATCTTTTTGAGTGCATAAGAAATAAAAAAAATAAAAAAATTATTCTATTTGAAATATTTATTTGATTTTTTTTTTCAAAAATTCAAATGTTCAAATTTTTTTAACTTTATTATTTCAAATAAAATGTTAACCTTTTTTGTAAAAGTAGGAAAATGTAGCTCTATTTGGTCACACGGTCAAATCACATGGCCGACAGAACCAATGTTGTAACAGAAGTAAAGAGCAAACTGCTCTGTCATCATACATAAATACTGATGACGACTTCTTTGTAAACAACAGTACACACAACAGCTGAGTAGCGTAGAAGACATTTGAACGTGCATGCAGAGGTAGATTTTCACCTGACGCTAATTACAGAATCTGGCAATTATTAGTTTTTCTTTTTTTTGAGTCGTGTAAATCCAGTTTAGCGAGGGCCAGAAGAATCTAGAAATCCAGAAGAATTGTAGCTTTATGTTCTAGATGACAATTAATATATAATGAATTATTTTTTACCACACTTTGGACACCCCTGTATTATAGCTTCTGACCAGTTGAGATACTGGACCATCAATAACACAGTATGGGGGGGAGTCAAACACACAAACAAACAAGTCCAGACAGTAGGAAAGTGTATGGAAACCCAAAGTAGGGGAGTAAGAAATGCATGGCAAAAGATGATCAGACAGAAAGAGATCAACCTACCATTAATGAGGTTGGCACCGCCAGGGGCGTTAAAGCCTGCTGCCCCATCCGTGGCTATAGTGGCGATGGGGTGGATGGGGGGGTGCGAGCAGTCTAGCCAGTAACAATGGCAGCCCCACATACATGGACAGAAACACACACACATCAACACACACAAACAACAGAACAGAAATAACATAGTTATAGGACATTTAAGATTGTCAGCATATTACATTAAAGACACAGTACCAGTCATAAGTTTAGATGCATCTAAAAAAGCATCTGTAAACTTCTGCCTGACACTAATGTGAGGTATTTTGTCAATATATTTAATAGAAGTGAACACAGCAAACAACATCGGACAGACATGGAACACATATTGGTGTGATTAGATTTTGAATGGAAATGAAGCAATACGTTCATGCTGTGCAAACATAAGCAGCGCTGACTCCGAAAAGTTGCTCCCCTGCAGGGATTTGAATATTTTTTTTAGTTGGGCAGCTGCCACTTCAACTTTGCAAAGCGAAAGTTGAATTCATTTTAATGGAGTAAAAAAAATCAGATAGATGCCTCCTGGCCGTTTTTCCGGCCCAATGATTTAAGTGTTTAGCTTTATGTAGTCATTAGATGTGGTCACATTGGCTTTTCTTCTTTCAAAAAAAAATGATTGCAGTGTAGTATTGGCATATTTTGGAGAAGGAAATCTTACAAAGTGTGTTCATGTCAAAACGCTCAGTGAACTTAGAAGACAGGAGGCGAACTGAAGGCGTTACGTTCCAAAACCACCCACGGATGGCAAAAATAAATAATAGGACTTTTGACCGTTCCCAACTCCTGCTAGCTGGTCGTTGACATTCTTCTCCTATTTCAGACCAACATTTGCAGTAAAAGTGTATTGCTCAGTTACTGCTGAATGCTGAATCATAATTCCCTGTAGATATTGTTTACAAATATATTTGTTCAAAGAACTATTTGGATTTGGTTTTATTCTGGTTGCAATTATTATCTAAAAATGAAAAAAAAAAGATCATATCGTAATACTGACCCTGTATTAATTCATTCATTCATTCATTTTCTACCGCTTATCCTCACGAGGGTCGCGGGGGATGCTGGAGCCAATCCCAGCTGTCTTTGGGCAAGAGGCGGGGTACACCCTGGACTGGTCGCCAGCCAATCACAGGGCACATATAGACAAACAACCATTCACACTCACATTCATACCTATGGACAATTTGGAGTGGCCAATTAACCTAGCATGTTTTTGGAATGTGGGAGGAAACCTACGCATGCACGGGGAGATCATGCAAACTCCACACAAAGATGGCCGAGCGTGGAATTGAACCCGGGTCGCCCTGCATTCATGTGACACCAAAATCTGTAACATCATCCACGTCTAGCTAAAACATATTTGAGAGTTGCTACCTGTAGGACTGGAATGGATTGAACACAAGATAATTTTCGGAGCAGTCTACATTTTACCAGTTGGCCTGAAATGGCATTTTTGATCACTTCCAGAATGGAAAATGCTGGCAATTATTTTTTTTTGCCCTCCTCACTCGTGCATGGCAATGTTTACTTCTTATCTTTTTTTTACATTTCTGCAAACTACTGAGGCTCATTGGGACAGCAAGGATATATACAAAAAAACACAAATAGACGGCTGTAATCATGTTCTCACACTTAAAAAGATGCACAACCTGAGAAGAAGGTGATTTATGGGGTTGGGTGGGGGGGTTCTATCATTAATAGGGGAGAGAGTGCCACCACCTGTAGGGTCAGACAAAGAGAATACTATACCTGTGTTCTGGTGTCCGTCTTCCAGTGCGCCTCCTTCAAGGCAAATGTGGAACAATGAGAGAGTAAAGTACAGAAGTCTCCTGCAGCTCAACTGCAGCTCACAAGCCAACCATCACTGAGTATACACGTTAGTTTGATAGTCCATTTGTAAATAATCACAATTATGTCCTTTTATGCCAGGAAACATTTACTGTATGACTCATGTTAGTTTATTTTTTTCTAAAAATAACCTAAAAGATCTTGCCTTTCTTTTCTTTCTTCTCCTCCTCCTCGACGCCGGCCCCCAACAACGTGAAGATGATTCCAGTCTGAGAGTTGACGCCCACTGCGGTCACCACCATGCGCCCCGACCCCTCCATCACATGGGTCCCTAGAGGTATATATTCACAAGTGTATTTCACGACTTACTGTACTACTTTCTGTAGTTTTAAAGAAATATTTGGCCTTAGCTCAAATGAATGGTTCTCACTATTAGGCAGGAGAACCATGTGACGTCTCACAGCCAACCAGAGAATAATAAGTACAATCCAAAATATGCAAATAATTTAATTTAATTTAATTTAATTTAATTTAATTTAATTTAATTTAATTTAATTTAATTTAATTTAATTTAATTTAATTTAATTTAATTTAATTTAATTTAATTTAATTTAATTTAATTTAATTTAATTTAATTTAATTTAATTTAATTTAATTTAATTTAATTTAATTTAATTTAATTTAATTTAATTTAATTTAATTTAATTTAATTTAATTTAATTTAATTTAATTTAATTTAATTTTTGTGGTTGGAGTCTTACTGAGAGGTGTTTCTAACATTTTGATTATTGAGTCATTTTGCTTTTAGTTATTTAGGAACAACACAACCACAATTATGATGACAATGTTAAACTAAAACCACATAATGCTTATCTGTACATAATAAACTGTCCAGTTAATATATTGTGGTACGTTCCACTATGTGCCAAAATAGTAATATTGTTTCAAATAACTAATAATAAGCTCTTTTCCAGGTCAAAAAAAATGGAATTTAATCCTTCCTCTAAAATGAACAGCTTGCTTACATTCACTAAAGAGGATTACTGATTTCTTTGTCCTAAAATATTTATCTAATGAGCTATAGTTGTGACATATTTCATAATAATGGTGTGAAGCCCCTCAAACAATGTCAGGACTGAAGCTTTGCACACACACACACACACACACACACACATAGCATGATTAACCTTTGGGAGAATGTGGGTGAATTTGAGGCTAATTAATGAAGGCGGCAAAACGCCACACTGCTAATTATCCAAAATGCTAACGAGAGATTAATCCACATTTTGCTTATCGTAGATATTGTGCCACTCCTCCAGCTAGAAAGAATGTGGGCTATCTTATCTGATGCTGCAAATGCTTCAAATCTGCCATAAAGATAGCGGACGCCAAGCCTGGAGATGAGAATTAACGATGCTGTTGGTTTCTATGACTTCATGGCAAGGTAATGAATTGCACACATTTGTAAAGGGGAAAAGACTGGATGATGTTTATTGTATTGCATCATTTTTTAAGGTCCCATATTAGATCATTTTTCAACAATTACCCGAAATAGACTTAGAGGTGCCATACTTGTGTATTTCAAAATTATTCTAGCTGGTGTTTGAGCAATAAAATTGTTTTTTTAGTATGCCATTTAGTGTGTCTGTAGCATAGATGCTAATGAGCTGTTCGTCCACTTTACGTACTCTGTATGTCTACACTTAAGTAATCAATGCCATATATCACATACAACAGTGTAGCATCAAGGACCTACAGGTCCCGTGTCTGATGCTGGTCTGAGCTGGTATCATGTTCAAGAGGAAGGAGGGTCTTTTCTCTTAAAAGTGATCAAGTTTGGTGGTCACAAAAAGGGTGGTGCAAACTTATAAATAACATGTTTTCATGACATTATTTCTCCTCATAATATTATTAGTTTATTCTAATACAATTGTGACTTTTTTCCTCATTATAGTAAGATTTTTTTTTTTATATTGTGACTTTTTTTTACGTAAATAATTTTTTTTGGGTAATTTTTCAACTATTTCAACTGTCTTTGTGGAAATTTTCCTTTTGTAACATTATTACTTTATTCCCATAACATGATAACTTATGCAAAAATAACAACTTTATTTTTGTTTCATTTATTTCTCATTATATTATGACTTTTCTTGAATATTTCAACCTTGTGCAAATAAAATGACTTATTTTTTTCCCCATAACAGCTATGTTATTATTTTCGTGAAATTACTTTTGATACTTTTTAACTTTTTATATTAATATTTTGACTTTATGTTTTATTATACAGCTGATTTTCCCTTGTTAAATTATATTCTTAGAATGTTCCGCATGTCAAAAAAAAAAACAAAAACAAAAAAAACCTTGGACACCCTTACTCTGGAGACACATATATATATTAATTATATGATGTATATTACATCGTCAAGTCTTTAAAAAGCGACTTTGGCATAATAGGAGACCTTTGACATCCACTCCTAAACTAATTTCATAATGATATTGGTTTATTTCTTAATTTTATTGCGTATTTATTTCAACATGTTCGTGTTGACTTCATAGGTGACAGATGGATGTGGATGCCACTGTTGAAGGGTCATCATACCAGACAGCAACATGGGGTCCTTGTCCGCAGACTTCTTCACGTGATCAGACTCTCCAGTCAGCGACGACTCGTCAATCTTGAGGTCATTGCCCTGAATCAGGACTCCGTCAGCAGGAAGCAGATCACCTGTCAAGCACACCAAAGTTCATCATTTCATATGTCCTTACAGAAGAGTACTGTATGATGATAACCGTAGAACAGGAAGTGGAACACTTTGTTGTTTCAATGCAGCAAAATATCTGCCATTATTTACGTGAACGACCACATCAGGTGAACACCCACCATATTTGATTTGTGCGATGTCCCCCACCAGTATGTCCGCCACGGGCAACTGGATGACTTGGCTGCCACGCACCACCTGGAACTTCTGCTCCTGTTCGATGCGGCTCTGCAGCCCACGGAACTGCTTCTCTTTGGACCAGTCATTGAAGGCGGTCACCAGCACCACGCACACCACAGAGAGGAGGATGGCGGCACCTTCGATCCAGCCCGCCTCCGCCTCGCCCTCGCCTTCCACGGCACCCTTCGCCGAGCCGCAAGCTGCATTGAAAGAAAAAAGGGGTTGAGATGTGGGATTAAATTGCGTTTACCACCACTCTCAATTAACTGTCACTTGAAAATAAACACCACACCTCAAATAGATGGCACCTTTATACATTATTTATACATTTGAGCGGGTGTGACTCCCTTTACTCAGACTGACATCACCATATGCTGTAGTGGAGGGCTTGACCCAACACACTTAGCACACAGGATCTGTAAAACTGACCTTTGTAGTGCAGCTTTAAGGGAAAATGCTGCGGTATTGAAGCAAAACGACTTCAAATTTAAAGAATTAATTGGCAACTCCAAATTGTCCATAGGTATGAATATGAGTGTGAATGGTTGTTTGTCTATATGTGCCCTGTGATTGGCTGGCGACCAGTCCAGTGTGTACCCCGCCTCTCGCTCAAAGACAGCTGGGATAGGCTCCAGCACCCCCGCGAGACATCTGAGACATAGATTACATACACTCATCCATGGCATAGTAGCGTGAAAAAAAAGTTCTCCATCTGCATCTTGTGTGTCTGCCAGCAAAAAAAAAAAAAAAGACAACTTCTGAAATGAAATGGACTCTGGCTGAAATGACCTTGGGAGATTTCTTTTCTGCTCATTTGTTTGCTTCACTTCAGACGGCTGCCCTGCAGTGTGGAAGAAGCGCGCTGACGGAGCGTGGCATATTTGGGAAAGAAACAAGGCCTATTCCCACTCGTCTTCATGTAATACTCTGGGAGCCATCACTGTGCAACTCACTCCTGGCTAGTTGAGTTAAAAAAAAAAAAAGACTCATTTGATTTGGACTGGAAAACACTGGCGGCTCATGCAATAGACTTCCTGCTGTGAACATTTTATTTGCTATTTATTTACCGTTTGAAATTTGACTTCCATCAACCTATCAGTGGATCAATAAAAGCAGCGTGTGTTGCTTTGCAATTGAATAATAGCCGTTGTTGCTGTCAGAGGTGCTGAAATCCAACCCAAGACGTCTGATAATCCACTTTGACTCATTTACATTACATTTCTTAGAGCTAGAAAAATACTGCTAACACATTGATTTCATTCCCTAGTGATGTATGTTTTTTTTTTCCTCCATTATTCTACTCTTGCAGTCTTGCAGCCAATCACAGGGTACATATAGACAAACAACCATTCACACTCACATTCATACCTATGGACAATTTAATTAACCTAGCATGTTTTTGGAATGTGGGAGGAAACCGGAGTACCACGCACGGGGAGAACATGCAAACTCCATAAAGATATGCCAAGAGGAGATTTGAACCCAGATCTTCCCGATAACCTGACTGTGTGGCCAACATGGTAACCACTCGTACACCGTGCAGATATCTAATATTAAAAATATTTTTTTAAACCAAAAAATACTGTTAGTAGTAATTAGTAGTAATAAAATATTAATTAGTTAAGTTACTTGTCATTCTTCGCTACTCTGCTACACACAGTGGAGGCTAACTAGCTCGGTAGCATGCTATGTTTAACGTGGTGTCCGTCTCTTGTGTGTTCATTCAATCATTCATTTTCTACCGCTTTTTCCTCACGAGGGTCACGGGGGTGCTGGAGCCTATCCCAGCTGTCTTTGGGCGAGAGGCGGAGTACACCCTGGACTGGTCGCCAGCCAATCACAGGGCACATATACGTAGACAAACAACCATTCACACTCACATTCATACCTATGGATAATTTGGAGTCACCAATTAACCTAGCATGTTTTTGGAATGTGGGAGGAAACCGGAGTACCCGGAGAAAACCCACGCATGCAGGGGGAGAACATGCACAGAGATGGTGGCCGAGGGTGGAATTGAACCCTGGTCTCCTAGCTGTGAGGTCTGCGCGCTATCCACTAGCCCCTCTTGTGTGTTGTAAACAAAAATTAATAGGAGTGGTGATTTGTGGTTTTGGTATGTCCAAAAAGTCATTTATAAAACAACACAGTAGAGACAATGCAGTCAATTTGGTCACCTTTTCCAAAAGTTTTTTAAATTGATGACTGCTCCCTTCTGGCACTTCCATTAGTCTCATAATCCCGCATTCGGCAGGCGAACTTGACTTATGTTGCTGACTCAGCGCCTCCTTATGCTCTTCATTTCCTGTTTCACGGCTCGTGAGGTTGTATGGACAGTAAGCGCTCAAGGTTATTTGTCCTACTCAACACTTCATTAACCTGCCTTTTGGCATCTCAACGGGTACGGATACAGACATAGGAGTGTTCTGGGTGAGTCACGAGACTCAAGATACCTCTTCATCTCCAATGCAATTAGGATGTGATGTCAAAAAGGTAAAGATAAAGATAAATTGATAAATGAATAAACCACCTGTAGGATGGGTATTTTGCCAAATAGTTACGTAAATACAGGGCTGCACGGCGGTCTAGTGGTTAGCGCACAGGCCTCACACCTAGGAGACCAGGGTTCAATTCCACCCTCGGCCATCTCTGTGTGGAGTTTGCATGTTCTCCCCGTGCATGCGCGGGTTTTCTCCGGGTACTCCGGTTTCCTCCCACATTCCAAAAACATGCTAGGTTAATTGGCGTCTCCAAATTGTCCATAGGTAGGAATGTGAGTGTGAATGGTTGTTTGTCTATATGTGCCCTGTGATTGGCTGGCGACCAGTCCAGGGTGTGCCTCGCCTCTCGCCCGAAGACAGCTGGGATAGGCTCCAGCACCCCCTCAACCCTCGTGAGGAAAAGCAGTAGAAAATGAATGAATGAGTTACATACGGTATACATAATACAAGGTATGATTCATTGTCAAAGATGAAGATCAACTAATCTTCATGCAAACATAGAGTGAATTTATGCTAATTTCTGATTTAAAAAAATACATTTTTGGGATATGATATCAGCATATAGGTACATAATGAGAAAAAGATTACAGATCTGGACAGCCATCATCTGGACTCTTAATTTGAGGTGTGACTTGATGTGCTTTGTTGTAATTCCATGTTTGATTTGGTTGCTAGTGAACAGATCTCCTTAAAGTGGTCATGACAATAGAACACGTGACATCTCGGTTTTGTCCGGACGTTCTCCTTCACTACAATGCATTCCCAATTATTATGCTCCAGTTATGCTCCTTATATTGGTTACCTGTTACTTACAGGATGTGGTTGGATGTTGCATGTTGGTCTGGCTCCTTCATATTTATCTGACTTATTGTATGTTTATGTTCCCGCTAGAACAAAGAGGTCCAGCTCAAAGTTGCTTTTAAACACTCAGAGATCTCATTTTAAATTTCAGGGCGATTTGTCGCAGGTCTATCGAAGTATTGAAATCTTTATGAAAATGTTACTTTTTTACCAAATGGCTTTGAACGCACGTTAACCTGGGCATTGTTTTGATTTTTTTTTTACTGTTTTATTAGTGTCATTGCTTTTGTACTCATATTGTACTAGTTATTATTGGGTAAATTTTGTGTAGTTTGAGTTTTATTGGCTGCTGTACATCACTTTTGGCAGTTGACTATTGGAAATGCTCATTCATTCATTCATTTTCTACCTCTTATCCTCATGAGGGTCGCAGGCATGCTGGAGCCTATCCCAGCTGTCTTCTGGCAAGAGGCGGGGTACACCCTGGACTGGTCGCCAGCCAATCACAGGGCACATATAGACAAACAACCATTCACACTCACATTCATACCTATGGACAATTTGGAGTCACCAATTAACCTAGCATGTTTTTGGAATGTGGGAGGAAACCGGAGTACCCGGAGAAAACCCACACATGCACAAGAGAACAAAATGTGCTATACAAACAACAACAATACAACCGGATAAGACAACACATTAACATGATGGCGTACTCACACTCTCCGCTGCTCTCTCCAGGCGGGTGGTAGAAGGAGAGACCCAGGGAAACGAGGGCAGCCACCTCCAGGATGATGAGGGTGACGTCCTGCAGGGCCTCCCATACCAGCTGCAGGAAGGTTTTTGGCTTCTTTGGAGGTATCAGGTTTTTCCCAAATATTTCTTTCCTCTTGTCCAGGTCACCTTGGACACCTGCCAGGCCTGAAAGACGCAAGGACACAGGCACGGTCAAAAAGAGGATAGTGAGGATAGTGAAGAACACTTGATGGAGAAAGAAAACTAATTTTATGTTCAAAATGCTTTTAGACCTTGCAATTTTCAATACAAATATATAATAATATATATGCACATTATCAGGGAAAATGTTTTTATTTAACATTTTAGGTATAATTATCATATGCCATTAGAATATTATGAACATAATATTTATTTCTATAAATGCTCAAGGCCTGATTTAATAATTATTTAAATTTATTATTTTATTTTACATCTCATTTATTTATTTATTTATTGTTTATTTATTATCTTATTAAATTATTTTTCATGATATAGATTTTTTTTTACTTTATTATAAATTCATACAATACAAGTAATCAAATATTTATATTCAATATGTTTCATAGATAGAGCAACATAATTATATTGGTATTATTATATTTTGGTGCCTTTGTAGACACATATGTACAATGAAATAATAATTCATTTTGATGGTATTGTTAAATGAATTCACTGCAGTTATGTAAGTAAAAACTAAGTATTATTATGATTAATTTACAATTTGTACTGTATTAAAAAAAACCCAGAAAAAAACACATGCTGCTAGTTTGGATAGGGATAAACATAATAATTAATAATAATTAATTAATAAGTAGTCAATTTGAGGGAATATGTAAGAGTGCAGTATTTAGCTACAGACAGCAAAGGCGCTGTTGATTCAGTTTCAACTAGTTTGCTGTCTAAAGAAGATTTTATAACTCTTCAATCCCTCGAGGCATCATTATTCTGCTCAATTGGATATGGAAACAGGAGTCCAGAACAGTAACCAAACTACTTCATGACTATTATGACTGTTACACTTGGATCTTGACTTCGCTCAGCTATGTCATCGATCGTTTTTCTTCTTCTCCACCATTCCTGCTCTAATTACCACTTTGAGTCACGGAGCATTCCTTACTTATATAACACTGCTTAAAAAGAAGCGCTCTGACCTCCAACACCTCCTCAGCAACTTTACATAAATATTCTGCGATCCTTTGTTATGTTTTTTTTTTTTTTTTTTTTTACCTCGGAGGCAGTGTACTTCAATGCTAGATTGCTGCAAACCATAATAATAAACATATAGTTCCATTCAAACAGATAATCTTTTCATGATTTGCACACAACATACACTAGCATTCTCCCCCGCTGTGTTTCTCTCTCAGACAACGTTATGTCATGCTGCTGTGCGTCACCGGTTCTCCCAGGAGGGTCCCTGGATTGCACCTGATAACGTCGCCGCAGCATGACATGCACTTTCCCATAGCATCTGTGCAAAATGCACCAAAAAAATAAGGCAAATATTGCTAGAATGTAGCACCGCAACATGACATCGGTGCAAAATGCATGAAAAAAAAAATGCTGATAGAATGTGAGACATGCTGTTGCACCCCATGTCGGAGAATGCCCTGTTTCTAAATAGACATGTCTATAAATAGCCTCATTATCCAGTCCCTTTTAATTGTCTCTGTGAGAGGGACTAGCATGCTCACTCATTGATCTCCACAACAGCCCGCCTCACATCACACATGTGCGTGCCTGTGCATCTCAGGCAGTCGTGGCCGCCAGCACATGCTCAGCGTTTGTGTGTGTGTACGTTGTCAGCGTGCTGTTGCCGGGTAAACTTTTATTGAACTGGAGTCACTTTCAGCACAATGAGTGACCTTTCCTGCCCTTTATCAATAAAAAAATAGTTCCTCATTTGCAGCACAAAGGTTTATTCTTCTTCTGCGGCAGAAATCAAGAAAAATGATAATTTGTATGCCATAAATTCACAGTTAAAAGTAACATACCGATCATTAGCAGACTTAGCACCAACATTGAATATGCTAATGTTTATATTTATTAAATATGATATATATATAATTATTATTGTTGTTATTATTATTATGTTAATATATATAATATTTAATAAATATAAACATTTGCACATTATTATTATGATAATGATAATAATTATTATTGTCAAGAAGAAGAAGAAGAAGAAGAAGAATTATCATTATTATTATCATTATTATTAGTAGAATCAGCCATAAATCAACCATAAATCCCTAGATTAATCAATCTATATAATATCACAAGACTAGCAAAACTATGTATAAGTCATCTGTATTATATGTTAATCATTATTAACAATAATGAGGATTAATTAAAGGAGCTATATGAAGGTTGGAATAAAGATTTACAGTAAAAGATGTCCATACCATGCAAATTTCCGGATTTGGAAAAATGGATGTCATTATTTACTAAGATTATCAAGTATTGAAAAATTTATCACAGCGGCGATTGACAAAAAAAGTGGTTTAATACAGTATAGAAGAAAATACTTAATGCCTTACATCCTATTCAACAAACTAAATTGTTGCCTGCTGGGGTGCTGCAATGATGTCAGCCTCCCTGTGGGCTCCTCTGGCTCCCTCTAGTGGACAGAGACAACTTTGCAGCGCCATCCATCTATCCATCTACTGTATTTTCTATGCCCTTGTTCTCCAATGAATATTTTGCTTGGATGGAATGCATTATGGGAAAACATTCACCGGAAAAAAACTCCACAGAGATATGCCCATGCGGAGAATCGAACCCGGATCTTCCTGATCTCCTGACTATGTGACCAACATGCTAACCACTCAAACACCGTGCAGCCGACTCTTAATGTGTTACTTGAAAATATTATTACCAAAATACTCATATACTCTTGTGTTACAATAGCGAAGCATTAGTGCAGTCTTAGTTAGGGTATTAATAAACTCCTGTGGGATGGATGCTCGATCCTAATGGCTCAGGATGTGGACTTAGAAATGGTGAGCTGATGCACAGATGACTCACAAGAACCCTACACATGATTAAGTGTAAGATGTTGTTAAGCCTGCCAATAACACGCAAACACACACACAGGGTATATATAATAGATAAGAAAGGGAAGGTTTGGTGTGAATTCATGTGAATAATTGTCAAAAGATTACAAAATGGAGTGAAAAGAATAAAGCATAATAATAATATAATATATATATAATATATGATAATATAATAACAACAACAACCATCATCATCATCATCATCATCAATTAAAAATAAAAATAAAAATAAAAATAAAAATAAAAATAAAAATAAAAATAAAAATAAAAATAAAAATAAAAATAAAAATAAAAATAAAAATAAAAATAAAAATAAAAATAAAAATAAAAATAAAAATAAAAATAAAAATAAAAATAAAAATAAAAATAAAAATAAAAATAATGCCCACAGCATGCTGCGGTATTGATGGTTGCAAGCCATCAAATCCCATTTTTACATATTTGCAACCAAGTACTTTCATAACTACACAAGCATTCTTAGCTAAAAAGCACATTCTTAGCATGAAACAAAGTTTAAACATTGACTAAATACATCATGATCATCTTAGCCAAGCAAAAATGTCCAAGATGATGTATTTTTTCAACCCTGCTACTACAAAAATTTAGTAGGATTTTGAACAAATTTTTCTTAAAAACTTCAGAGCACTCCTGTAATATAGAGGCTCTTTGACTATTGTTTTCCCAGTATGTCCTAAAAAAAACAGATGAGTACTCCAATCAAATAGACCAGTGGTTCTGGTTTTGGCTGCAGGACCCACTACCATCACTCAATGACCAGCAGCGACCCAAATCGTGAAACATGTGAGTATGTGAGATGCGTTTTGTGACCAGCAACCCACCAAAAACATTTGTTTTTGAGAATCACTCTTCTATGTGACAAGAGCTTTCAGTTTATTTTTTTGTGTCAAAAATTCCATATCACAGGAGTGAATGGCTGTTTTTTTAAGTCTTTGTGCAACAATTCTAATTAAGGATCCACGGTAGAGAAGATGTTTTTAAGAACCGACTGTCACAGATCCTCTATATAACAGGAGCTGATACTGCAAACATATATTTGTGATTAATTGCAAATGTGCTGGGTCATCATGTCACATTTTATGATCTAAATCTGAAAAAAAGTATATCTATATATTTGTTTTTTAAAGCCAGCTGCATGTTATGAATATATGTTTTTAAATGCATGTTAAGCAGTTTTTTCTTTATTGGTGTACTGCGGCTGTCGGTGGCGCTCTCACATCTCTATAATTCATGGCTGCTAATTCGCTGATCTGTCAAATGTTGCAGGCTGTGATTCAAACGTGTTTTGACAAATGGCATCGACCTAACATCCTCTTTCCAAACGTACCAGACAGGGACATGAAACACAAGACCAAAAAAAACTTTATACTGCTCTACCTTTTTTTTTCCCAGTCAGTCGCAACATGATGGCATATTTTAACAGGAGGCCTTTTTTTTCAGTGGCTAAAAATAGATCTCCATGGAAACACTATGCATCCCACTCGTGTGGAAATACCCGCCACTATGAACCTTGGAGAATGTGTGAATTCAGTGTGTGTGTGTGTGTAATTAGTGAATCCAAATGTGCAATGACCTTCAAATGTCCTTGTAAAAATGACACAGCAGCCGCGACATGAATATTGGATCATTCTCCCATATGTTAATTTCTCATTTTTGCAACTTTTCATCATACGCTATACTCGTGTCGCCATGGCAACAGGCTTATGTAATGATAATCAACATTGTATTGACGCAACAAAAACTGCAGCCCCCCCAACAGTAGCAAAAAATCAATACCTTTGTGGCGTACTCCCAGCTTTCACTATTTGAAAAGCGAGCGGGGAATAAAGAGTGACAGCAGAGACGCTCTAAGTGTGACTCAGAGAGCACACCAGAGACACGGCCACCGAAAAAAATGGCAAAAGAGAAAGCGAGAGTAGGCTGGAATGCTATGAATGCTATGAATAATAACCCATCAGCGAGCGGCTAAAAGGTGGCTAATTATCCTGCTCTTATTAGACCGTGGTGTGATGGAGAAATGTGTCACAGTGTCCTTGGCAATGACCTCCATAATGGCGGCAATAGTTACTGCATGTACCGGGAAGAAAATAAGACACTTTTTTTACCGGGATACCTGCCATGGTGTGATTACTGCCAAATACATTTTTGATCAGGCTTGATTTGTATTTTTATTTATTGATATTCTCTTTCCTTAAATAATTATTTTTGTTTTTATTATATTTCTTTATCTCATTTGTTACATATGCATAATTTTTTAATTTTTTGGTATTCTCTATTTTTAATGCAATATTTTTATTTTTATAAAAATAATTTATTTTTATTTATTTTATAAAATAAATTATTAAATAAATATTTATTTTTTATTTTTATACTTTTATTTACTTTTTATTAATATTTAATTCATATTATTATAAACATGTTTTTTTCAGTAGCACTTGTTTTTAAAGGGGACCTACTGTATTATGCTCATTTTCAGCCCTTTGTATTGAGTTGTGGACTCCTATAGAATAGCTACACAAGATAACCCACAAGGAAAGCTTTCTAGATCTTCCAGACTCTGCACCTTTTCCTGCGTTTCCATGGATTTCATGCCTCCCGCCCAAACAGTCTGTGTAATTTACTCCACCCCAGGCCCACCTACAGGTATGCCTCCCACTTTTTTTTAAGGGTCTGCTGCAAAAACGCTAGTCAAAGATCCTTCAAATGACAAGAGTGCTGGCTGTTTAAGGATCTACTGCAAAAACAGTTGTCAAATATCTTCTGTATGACAGAAGGTTTGTGCTGTTTTTAAGGACTAGTCAAAGTGCTGTGTAGATTGCTACTGGAAAAACTCTGGTCAAAGATCCTCCATGTCAGTGATTCTCCACTGGTTGGTTGTGACTGTTTTCAGTGGGTTGCTGGTTTTCCAAAAAAAAAAAAAAGTCTGAACGCACCCCATGTTTGTGCTATGTGTTTGCTAGGTTACTAAGAGGTGCCTACCACCTTTATTGGCCAAGCTAAAGTAGGAGAGGAAGGACATCAACAAGTTTAAACTGAAGGTGTCATCTGTCCGAGAAGGGGAGCTTGGGGAAGAAAAGCTTCCGTGCCCATATAAGGATGTTCTTCTGTGACATCACAAAGAGGCAGATTTACCACGCCTTCTGAAACCAAGCATTTTGAGCCATCTCAAACTTCTTTCAGGTCTCAATTCCAAATACACAAACCTCATTGTCAGAAACTTTGACCTGGTTTAATACGAGAATACAACATTCTAACTACATTTATAGGTCAGAAAAGTAGACAAAGCATAATAGGACCCCTTGGATGTTTGACTAGCATTTCTGCAGTAGGGTTTTAAATACAGCAGAGAGCTCCTGTCTCAAAGCAATTTTGACAAGCATTTTAATAACTCATTCATTTAGAAACAATGCAAGTAAAGATGAAAGGTGGCAATCAACTCAAATATTCCACAGAGATGAAGTGTATTGATAAATGAGTACTCGTGTATTTGATAAAGACAAAGTAGGTAGTTAGTTTCTAGTGAACTCCAACTTAGACGATGGGTGGTAACAATAATCCCAGCATGGAATATGAATAAATGAAAGAGGTAGCATGTGGGAGGAAGGCCACCACACCCAGCAGCATAGCCGGTCCACCTGCTGTTCCATTAATATTCTCAAAGGAAAGTCAGAATCATATACTCACACATGATGTTTGAATCCAACATTTAAAAAAAACACACAAGGCATGCACACCTCAACTATCAATGTCATGGATCAATGGATGGAAGAATTCAGGCATGGACAGATAACGGGTTGGAGAGATGGATGGATATGTTGAAGTAGGGATGGATAGATACTGGGATGGAGGGGTGGAAAGATAATGAATGGACAATTGAATGGATGGACACTGGGATGGCAGGATGGAAGGATAATGGGATGGATGGATAGATACTGGGATGGGTATGAAAGGTTAACAGGCTGGATGGATGAAGTATACTGAGGTAGATGGGTGGGAAGACAATGGATTGCAGGGATTTAAGGATACTGTGAAAGTAGTGATGGAAGTATGGGGATGGAGGGATTGAAGGTTAATAGAATGGATGGAAGATACTGGGATGGAGAGATAATGAGAGGCAGGGATGGACGGATATTAGGATGGAAATATGTAAGGGTAATGGAATGGATGGATGTAGCTATAGATGGATGATACATAAAAGGATGGATGAGTGATAGAGGGATGATGTATGGATGGAAGGATAGAGGGAGTGAAGGAGAAGAGCTTGGACGTGAAGGAGACTGTGAGAGGGTCCGGTGTGAGTTCTTGTTTTCCAGTGAGGAGCAGTTGATGCCTGATGACTTCAGTAGCATCACCATACATCAAACTTCCATTTTGGGTAGACCCACTCGAGCATTTCTCCGGGTACTCCGGTTTCCTCCCACATTCCAAAAACATGCTAGGTTAATTGTCGACTCCAAATTGTCCATAGGTATGAATGTGAATGTGAATGGTTGTTTGTCTATATGTGCCCTGTGATTGGCTGGCAACCAGTCCAGGGTGTACCCCGCCTCTCGCCCGAAGACAGCTGGGATAGGCTCCAGCACCCCCGTGACCCTCGTGAGGAAAAGCGGTAGAAAATGAATGAATTAAGTATTCAAAACAGAAGAGCGCTTGTGTCATTGAAAATCTTTGACTACAATTGCTGTAAATCCTTAAAAACAGCAGAGCATCTCTGCTATATAGATGATCTTTGAAAACAGCAACTAACATTTTACCTGCAGATTCCTACAACTCCTGTAATATACAACCTAGGTTTCCAAAGAGGAGTACGTCAATAGTAATAGGGGATACGTGAATATTATAAACAAAAGTTTGGGACATGAATTCCGATGCTAATATTCCAATAGAACAATAACATCATGCAAGATTTAACAAAACAAGTCAGTCATTCTGGCTGCTCCAGCTTTTTGACAAGCATCCAAATTTTAAAGTTGCTGTATTAAGGTGAAATACTTTAATACTGGAACCTTAATATCCTTTAATACCTTGGTAGCACAACAGCCGTTTACAATGAGGGAAATGTGTGTGTGTGTGTGTGTGAGAGTGTGTGTGGGGGCAGCTGTACAAGTGGGTGAGTTTAGCTGTCAGGCACTGTGCTCTACGACTCTGACTCATGCGAGAGCTCACCGAGTGGAGTGAGAGAACACTGCTCACAGCTCCTTCTTTTCACACAATCCACTCTAATCCCACTCCACAATGTATTTCACCAGCCACGTCGGGGCGGGGAGGTGGGGAAGGGGGGGGGGGGGGGACAATTTGGTGAAGACCAAAAAAAACATGCTTGTGTAAGAAGAGAAGAAGAAGTCATCCCACGTTAATTGAGTACAACATAAAGTACATAAGTACTGTTGTTTCCATGACAATGTGTCTTGCAGTTTTTTTTTGTCTTCTTGAAAATGTGATTATGTAACATTATGCAAGGAAAACAATTATGAAACAGCAACAATAGAATACATTTTTGGAGGATGGATGAGGAATTGACACAGATGCATGAATACAATAAAAGAACACAAATGAGTTGGATTTTGTTGGTTGTGATTGATAACACACAGGAGTGTTTAGTGATGACTGCCAAGCTTTCAAACATGCACTGACTCACACAGCATTGGCTTGGTCACAAATGTCAATGAAAATTATCATTTATACTTCATCATGCTGGAGTCCAAGGTCAACAGTTCAGAACAACGGAGATTTTGAAAAGGAGGTGAAGAAGCGTATGCAGGCAGGATGGAACGGGTGGAGAAAAGTGTCAGGCGTGATGTGTGATAGAAGAGTTTCAGCTAAAATGAAAGGAAAGGTATACAAAACTGTGGTGAGACCAGCCATGTTGTTTGGTCTAGAGCAGGGGTCGGCAACCTTTACTATGAAAAGAGCCATTTCACCCACTTGCCCACTAAAGAAAAATAGCCTGGAGCCGTTGTATGTTTAAAACAACATTGGAGGGAAAAAAAAAGACGAGTTGGAGTACTCTTGCTAGTACTGGAGATAAACTTTTGTTTTTAAATGAGCTCTAATTTATTTTTTAGAATCGTCAAATAACTCATTAATAATAATTAATAACTCAAATAACTCAAAGTATTACTCATTTCCCTTCATGTTAACCTGTCAGAGAGAACTGGATAGCATCCTGTCTGCTCATTCAGTCACCAGTCAGAACTCAGTCAGGATGCATTCATGGTCTCACACAAAGTTGGATTTTTGTAAACTCATAACAAAGACGTGCATTTTCACCACACGGGTGCTAAAAAATATTCAAGCATTGCAAAGGGAGCCGCAACAAAGAGGCTGGAGAGCCACATGCGGCTCTGGAGCCGCGGGTTGCTGACCCCTGGTCTAGAGAGAGTGAGGAAAAGACAGGAAGCAGAACTGCAGGTAGCAGAGATGAGGATGCTGAAGTTCTCATTGGGAGTGACCAGGATGGATAGGATCAGAAAGGAGTACATCAAAGAGACATTACATGTTAGAAGCCTTGGAAATAAAGTCAGAGAGGCCAGACTGAGATGGTTGGGACATATCCAGAGTTGCCAGGTAGGAAGCGTAGAGGAAGACCAAAGAGGAAGTTTATGGATGTAGGCAAGGAAGACATGAGGGTAGTTGATGCAGAAGACAGGGTTGGATGGAAACGATCAATTTGCTGTGGCGACCCCTGAATGGAAAAGCCCAAAGAGAAGAAGAATGCTGGAGTTCTAAACAATTTAAATATGTCCTCGTATCACACATTTCATCAGAGACATGATGACTTTCCTTCATCATAGCACCTCATAAAAATGTTTGTTTACCATAAAAAACATTTTGTTTAGCTTTGAATAAGGTCTCTGCAGCAGAGGCACTGCTTTGTAATTCTCTTGTCAGTGAAAGGTTTTTGTTTTGCTCCAATATCCATACAATCCTCAGTGAACACTCATTTGCACGTTGCTGTGCTGTAAACGAATGTGTTACGACTCTCATAGATTTTTCATACTGGGCTCTAAGCAACATCATTATCCCAGCTTTCACATCAAACTTCGGTGGATACTTCCCCCGGTAATGTTGTGTTACGTTTGTATTTTTGCTCAACGCTTTGCCAATGATTCTGAAAGAATGAACATATGTCATATTTTCGAATTTCTCTCTCAACTTTTCTTACTTTTATCTCATTCACCTTTCGGCAAGTAAACAAACTGAGGTATTGCCATGTGGTGATGGTTGCTCTATTCACTATAGTCACCTTTACACTCCTATTACCCAATAGGGTAGACATTATAAGGGCAAATAAGCCATTTAAGACCCGTGCTCATTTGTGTAGCTGTGAGTGAGTGGCAGACAGGAAATGACGTGGGGGGTTCAGAGTTGAGCTCCATTAGTGATGCATTAGGGATTATTGTGCCTGCTGTGAGAGAATTAAAACCTGCAATAAAAGCCTCTTGCTCTGGCGATCAAATCTGATGAATGTGTGTCTCACCGCAAAATTACAGTAACATTACTGACACGGAGTGTAGAATACGAAGTGAACATCTGATACTTCATATATCCATTTTATCGATTTTTATGCTTGAAAAAGCTTAATTTAGGCAAAAAATATGTAACATTAGCTTAAATAGGCATTTTTTTTTACAACTAAGAGGCCATATTCAACCATAAAACAGCATGATTTATTAATTTAAATACTTTTCAAAATCTGTGACGCTGTCAAAGCGACAACTGGACAATGTGCAACATTATATTTAAAATAATTTTATTTATTACTATATTTATGATTTATATATTTTATATATATTTGTATATTTTAAATAGCATATTTTTGCTATATATCCTTCCACAAGAAAATCATGTTTTTTAAAATCATATATTTAAAAAAGCTTTTTTAAGTACCGGTAAGTTATTGTATTATTTGTTTTGTTTAACTGTTTGAATGTTTCATATTTTCATATAATGAATAATACATATGTATAATATAATTAATATTTTAAAAACAATTTATATTTTCTAGAATTATGTAAATTTCTATACATCATATTTTTAGAGTAGATTTTTATGTTTTTATAAAACATTCAAAAATGTTAAACAACTGTATTCATTCATTCATTCATTTTCTACCGCTTTTTCCTCACGAGGGTCGCGGGGGGTGCTGGAGCCTATCCCAGCTGTCTTCGGGCGAGAGGCGGGGTACACCCTGGACTGGTCGCCAGCCAATCACAGGGCACATATAGACAACTGTATTATATATTTTATATAATAAAAATACATACGTATAATATAATAAATATTTTAAAAACAATTTCTATTTTCTAAAATAATGTAAATTTCTTTTCATTATATTTTTAGACTATATTTTTATGTTTTTATAAAATATTCAAATAACTCATAAATACCTTATCCCAAATAATTCCCTAATGCGTAAATACACAAGCTACTAAAATAATATCATTGTATCAACAGTGTTGATCAATCAATGTTGCGGGAAAAGTGGTTTCAAGAACCATGTTTCTAGTCGGTCATGTTAAAAAAAACAGCAGAGTAAAAAGTTAGAGAGCGTAAATGAAAAGTGAGCGTGGCAGAAAGAGAGCGTGACGATGTAGCATCTTGTGTGTCAGTGTCAAGTTTCAGCGAGGATAGGATCACATACACTGTGGACACAATAGGAGACAGCTAATAAAACACAAAGTCGAGCCGACAGAGTCATGAAATAGTAATGAAAGTCAAACACACACACTCTCACCTTTGCTTGCCATTAAAATGATTAGTAAAGCACATATCGTCATGAATTAAAACTTACCGTATGTGTTTGTGAATTTATAAATCAGGCTCACAAACACTTTAGAGCCATGGGGAAAATGGCAATGAGGACTATTTGACTCCTGCACGTGCTCAGTTTAATTCGATTGTCATGTGACTGAGGCCTGTCCAAAACAACAACAAAGCATCCATCTGCTGCACGGACTCAGCTCCATTAATAGTCCTCAAATAGGCCACCCTGAAAGGGGGCTATGGTAAGTTCTGTCATGGAACGGTCTTGGACAATATCAATGTTACATTTCTGGAGATGATTGACATGATGCGATGGCGGATGATTACAACAAGATTACATTTTAACACAATCAGAGCAGCTGCGAAGGCACAATGACAATAATTTGCATACGTGCAATGCCAAAAAGCACCAAAAAGGTCTGCTTATTGACATCTACCCTCTTCATTCAGTCAGGCATCTCCTGGGACAGCCATGTCCACTGACTTGCAAGACAGATGACTACACAAACCATTGATAATTTATCTTTACATTGTGTTTTTGAGGGAAACCGTATTTCCAGATGCTACCATTTTCACAAGATGTGACCCGGCAATTTGCCAACTCCCAGGTACTTTAACAGCAACAGTGAGAAAGGCACTCCCAGACAGCTGGTGCAGTGGTTTGATGTTTAAGACACAGGACTCACTTCCCGGCATTTGGTCTGCATTTTTATGGTCAATAATGTTGGTCTGCATAAAAAAAAACACCAACTGAGAATAGGGGGACAAAGTCAACTCAGCAATTTTGGAAGCCCCTTACAAAGCTGCATTTTTCCATCTTTTTTACAGGATAAAAATAGGGAGAGGCAAAGTCAACCAGGCAATTTTCCAGCTTTGGAGTTGGGGCAGCGCCTGGGTGAAATGGAATAGTGGAAAGTAAGGAAAAGGTTGTGAAGTTTAACACCCAGGCCTCACTTCCACACATTTTTCTGCATTTTTTGACAGTGACGTTCTGTATAAAAGGCACTGACTTGGAATAGGGTGGCAAAGTCAACATGGCAAATTCTTCATAGGTAGCATCAAAAGTGACTTTCACACTGCCGGTAAAAGCCTTTTTCATTTTTCCACATAGCTAGCTCTCGCCTGTATTTTTATATTTTTGTGCTTGTATGCAAATGCCACAGACAGGGGCAGGGTAAGTCGACCTGACAATTTTCCAGTTATGGAGATAGTTGTATTAGAGATGGAACAGCGCCTGTGTGAAAGGGAATGCTAAAACATTTGGGCAGGGGTATGAAATTTGAAACCCGAGCCTCATTCCTGGCATTTTTCTGCATTTCTTGGTAGTAACATTCTGTATAAAAGGCACAGACTTGGAATAGGGTGGCAAAGTCAACATGGGAAATTCTTTCACTTCATAGGTAGTATCAAAAGTGACTTTCACACTGCCGGTAAAAGCCTTTTTCATTTTTCCACATAGCTAGCTCTCGCCTGCATTTTTATGTTTTTGTGCTTTTTTGCATTCTTGTGCTTGTATGCAAATGCCACAGAAAAGGGCAGGGAAAGTCGACCTGGCAATTTTCCAGTTATGGAGATAGCTGTATTAGAGATGGAACAGCGCCTGTGTGAAAGGGAATACTAAAACGTTTGGGCAGGGGTATGATATTTGAAACCCGAGCCTCACTCCTGGCATTTTTCTGCCATTCTTAGTAGTAACATTCTGTATAAAAGGCACAGACATGAAGAAATAGAGAGACAACGTCAACCGGACAATTTTCCGACTTGAAGGTAGTATCAAAAGCCCCTTTCACACTGCATTTTTTTACTTATGTCCCTGTTCTGGATAAACAGCAATTATTGCACCTTCTCATACAGTATCAAAGCCATAACAGAGGTGGGAAAGTGTCGTTGTCAAAGAAAATAACATAAAGCCAGGACAGTCAGCTTTTTTCCTTTTGTTTTTTTTTTTACGCATCGCTCCTGTACTGTATATAAACGTCGTGAATGGAGGTGGCAGGCAATTTTGCAGCTTCACAGGTATTATCAGAATGACATGATGTTAAACATTTGCTCTTCTCTGTGAGCAGCGCCAACACAAAATAGGGGAACAAGAAAAGAATGTTTTTCTTCATGTACGTGCTGCTATACACGTACAAACAACACCAACACAAAATGGGGGGAAGGGTTGACCAGGCTGTTTTCTGACTTTTTTTTCCTACTTCTATATCACGCCTCTAACATGTAATGATGGGACAAAATCAAGCAGACAATTTTTAGGCACTAACAGAGCAATAAAGAATTTAACCACCAATCACGGCTCATTATTATTCTTCTTCAGGGATCTGCCAACCTTGGTAAAATAAAAAAATCCAGTTAATGTGCTAGCTGACATGCCGCAGTGTAAGAATGGCTCTGTATCATTTATAATCTGTCCTCTGGGATCAATGGCTCTTATTTTAGTCTCTTTCTACCTGCACTAGCATGGATACAACGAGAGTGGGAGGGAGGAGAAAGTGTCCTTGTTATACAAAGCGATCCCTTGTGAGTACGAAGGGAAATAAAATAGACTTCATCAGACAGGAACACATTTGTTGGGAGGGGCTAGATGAGTATGATCATCAAGAAGGGAAGGAAGGAGAGGTTGGAAGTTTAGCACCTGCTATTATGTTGTTTATCTGTGCTGAAATAAAGTAAATCCTTTGATATAAGGTGATATAAAATAAGTCTGAAAAATACTTTTTGTTTGGACTTTGTCTAGATTTTCTCACACCGCTCTCCCATGACCCCCATCCCTATCCTTGACATGAAGCCCTGAAGAGAAACTAATGAGTAATCGATAGCTTCAGTGTCGGTGTGTGAGCAGGAAGCATCATGTTGCAATAAGCTACTGTTTACAAAACAAAAGCCTTCCTCAATATGGATGAAATATGGCGGATGATCTTCTCAGAGCTGCTCTGTCGCCAATTTTACACATGCTGCTTTTATTGTGCTAATAATCTTGATAAACCTGTGTATTTTTGGAAAACAGTATGAAAAAAATCACGTCTGAAATTCAATTGTCAAAATATTACTTTTCTGTCATTAAGTACAGTTTTTCCCATTATATTATCATATTATTTTGTCTCAAAATAGGTCTAAGTTTGTAAAAATGTGTTGATATTATCAGGTATCAGTAGTGTTGTGAGACATTACATACCTTGGCTGAGATCAAATGAAAAAAAAAGTTTTCCTCTCATTCCATGTGGAAGTGGTAAGTTTTAGCTTCTCTGTCCTTCTTCCCCACGCCTTTTGAAACACTTTCTAAAGTTTCTTATGTCCCTGCAGTGAAACCTGTGCGAACACACAGGGCTCTGATAATGTGAAAACGGGTTTTTAGAAAGTCATAAACATATTTTCTATGCTGTAACTATGGAAATATTGTGTTTATTAAGTCATTCAATAGCAAAGACTTAGTTAGCTGTTTTTATAAACCAGAACATCGGATCCCAAGGTTTAGAGTCGGGATGTCTGATAATTATCGGTGCAATATCAATATAAAAATGCAATATTGGTTGATATCAGTATCAGATTTTTTTCCCGCTCATGAAAACCGATGTAAAAAAAAAATGCTGTATACATTCCACCATAGGAAATATGTCATGTTATATGTATATATCGGTATCGGCTGATATCGGTATCAGAAATTGAGAGTTGGACAATATCGGCATATCGGTTTTCTGCAAAAAAAAGCCAATATCGGACATCCATAGTTTATAGTGTTAATTCATAAAGAATTTTCTTTTCTAAAATAAATATGACTTCAAGCTTCCAAGATTACAACGTTTTAAGAGAAAAAAATAAAAATATTTTATATAAGATTTTGACATTAATCTTGTAATATTGCAACCTTTTATCTTATAATATTAGAAAATACATGTATTAATTCCTGTACAATTGTGACTTGTAGATAATAATATAATAATATATAAAATATTTCATTTGATATATGCATTCAATGTATTTTCTAATTTTCTAAAACCTTTGCACAGTAAATAAAGGCCCTAATTAATTGCATTTTCTCTTGCTAAATTGTTCATTTTTCTGATGAGACCAGCCTGTTTCCTCTAAAATCTCTCTGAGAAAAGACTCTGCTGCGCTCCAGAGTGAGTGAAGGAAGCGTAGAGGAGAGATGATGAAGGTTATGGATGTAGAGCAGCTCTATTTAGGCTACGCTGTACAGAGGGGCCCATTGGGAGAGCAGCGACCGACCAGCAAACAGAAATAGAAATGGGAGCAGAGGCGCGAAAAAAAGGAGGAAGTGGAGCTAAAGGGCAGGTGGAAGGTATAATGAGGAGCTATCAACTGATGTTGATTGATAATATCAAACAGAAGACGCCTGGAAGATCAGGCTTAGTTTTGTTATTAATAAATCAGTGACTAAACAAGGCAACTTTTTGTCCTTGAACATCCAACATGTTCATGTCCTCTGTTTTTTTTTTTGCAAATGACCCTTTTTTATGTTTACATTCGGAGAGGCATGTGAGAACTGATCATGATTCATTCACTGAGCTGTGAGGAATACATTATAGATTCCTGTCTTAAGGCAGTAGTTCTCAATTATTTTCTGCAATGCCCCCACTGGGGGACACAGATGTTTTTGTGCCCCCACATTTGAATTACTATTAAGAAACTGACAATATTTATTTGTCATAACAGACTGAACTTGAAACTGAAACCAGCAAAATGCAACACAATGGAGAGCAGTGACACAAGCATCAAATTGCAACCAATTCATGTATGTTGGCAGGTCTCTGCTAATAATTAAAGTCTTCCCTATTTATGTCTTATTTTCTCTTATCATGTCTCCAACATTGTGTAATATGAGTATAAATGTGACTATAGAGGTGTTGTTTTATGTCAAGAAGTTTATTAATGTTAAAAGAAAATATTTAAAAGGCTGTAAAAAGCTTTTCTAAGCTGTAACTACAAAAATATTACATTTTTAATAAGGTAATCTACTTTGCAGTCGGGTGTGGAATCAATTAACCCTGCTGCCCGAGGGTTAACTGTGTGTATTAAAATCTGAGATTCATTCATTCATTTTCTCGCGCTTTTCCTCATGAGGGTCGCCAGCTAATCACAGGGCACATATAGACAAACAACCATTCACACTCACATTCATACCTATGGACAATTTGGAGTCGCCAATTAACCTAGCATGTTTTTGGAATGTGGGAGGAAACCAGAGTACCCGGAGAAAACCCACGCATGCACGGGGAGAACATGCAAACTCCACACAGAGATGGCCGAGGGTGGAATTGAACCCTGGTCTCCTAGCTGTGAAGTCTGCGCGCTAACCACTTGACCGCTTGATTTTTTTAAGTTCAAGAGAACACGGGGCGACGGGCAACGATAATTGAAGAGAGAGAAAACTCACATGTAACAACTTCATTTTTTTAACTTAGAAAATAATGTGGGGTGCATGGAAAAATGGAAAGGAAAGCATAGCTTTCTTTGAACACATGGTCATGTATTAAGGATACTGGTACAACACCGTGGAAACAGAACCAATGTTGTAATAACAAGGAGCAAACTGCTCACCCAGCATGTTAAAGTGCCAATTGCCTCGACTCCTGCCATCTTGTTGAAATTACTTCAGGAGGTTGCCTACAGCCATGGGTATTAATGCAAATGTTTGTTGACCTGAAGCTAATGGGAGAACTCTGGCAGGTATTTGGTTTTGTAGACCACGCAACCTGGCAACTATACTTAGCGGTTAATTGAAAAGAGGCGTTCATTGGAGCATTTACAGTAGCTGCTAATGTTTCCAGCTCCTTCTGGGCAAGGCCTCAACATGTTCTCACTACATCAGATACTATCAATGTCTTGTCGCCGGAGGAGCGCCGTCCCCGCCAGCCTTCTCACAACTAACTGGAGGTGTCGCAGCCTCCAGAACGGAATTTGTATACTGTCAGCATCCTTCCGAGTCACGGGAGTCAGGTCCATAGCACGGGAAGCTTCCTGCTGGAGCATCTGTGAAAGTGAGCTGTATACGCGCTGACATCCCATCTGCCCCGCATGACTTATTCACCTGCTGTCTGCCTGCAGGAAAACACGAGCTTCTTCAACCCGCACTCACCTACACGGCATACTGTCAGCATCCTGCCTACACAAAGACATGTCAATCACTAGTCATATACACCGGAGCACTTTGGCCTCCGAAACAATGCTACACATTTGCCCTTTAGCCGCAAAAACGGTATCGATAATATATTTAATTGGTGCGAATAACAAATTTTGGCTCGGTCTAATAACTGCTTGGGCCATCGTTAGCAGCATCAACTGCAATCAATATGTTTTCTAGGGAAATTTAAATAAGCCTTAAGGTTCTTTTTGTTCAGCAGTGGTTTTGGTCATGGAACTTTGCCTTGCAGGCCATTTTTGCCCAGTGTCTTTCTTATATGGAGTCATGAAAACTGACCTAAAATGAGGCAAGTGACGCCTGCAGTTCTTTGGATGTTGTTGTGGGGTCTTTTGTGACCTGTCGAATGAGTCGTTGCTGCGCTCCTGGGGTAATTTTTGGTTGGCCGGCCACTCCTGGCCATAAGATAATTAAATCCTTATTCAGTTTATACATCTGTACAGTCTTTGATTTTATTTTGTATTGCTTAAAAAAAACAAAAACAACTGAAGCGATTATTTTTCTGGCCAATGTTCCAAAAAAAACTGTGATATCTTATATAGTTTAGAGCAGGGGTCTCAAACACGTGGCCCGCAGGACACTAGTTTGAGGCCCCCGCCTTGATATGAAAGTTTAATGTTACCGCGCAAGTTTGATATGGATGCTGTATGGTATCATGTACCCAGAAAAAATTCTTACGTTTGATTAATGTTCATGTTAAAGGTTAAATAACTGTTAATAGTTATCCTCCCTATCCGTGTGGAAGTGGTAAGTTTTTGACTATTTAAGGAAATAACTTGAAAGCTACCGTTTAGGTCGCTAGCTCTCTAGTTTGCGAGTTAGCATGTGTCTCAAGACCCTGCAGTTGCGCAATATGTTGTAAATAAAAAGAGTATAAATGTGACTATAGTCGTGTTTTGTCAGCACCCTCCACGTGTTTTGTGGTTTCTTAAGTTTTTATTATTTGCCGTTTTATTATTATTATTATTATTATATTTATTTATTTATTACTGATTGATTGATTTTCTTTATTCTTGATTTGTTTATTTATTTTTCATCTTATTTTGTGTAGAAAAATAAAAAGTAAGATATTTGAGAACAGTGGAATGTTTTATCAGAGCTTTTCTTGTAGAAAATTGGAACCAAAGCAAAGTTTTTTTAATTTTTTTGTTTTTAATAAATGCGTTTTTTTTTTGGGGGGGGGGGGGGGGGGGGCGTTGGGAAAACCTGATGCGGCCCAGTCTCACCCAGACCCGAGCTCCAGTGGCCCCCAAGTAAATTGAGTTTGAGACCCCTGGTTTAGAGCTATTGTAATTTTTGGGATCATTATCTGATATTTGAGCTCATATTTATTCAGATAAACAATTTGATTGAACTAAGAAAGCGCTTGGTAAGAAAAAAAAAAAAATGGTCTTCTTTAATATTGCTGTACCAGCCAGGACACCCCTCATACATTCATTTATTCTATGCTACCTGTTGACCCACACTCAAATTATAATGCACCTGGTTACATGGGGTATCAAGTTAAAGGACTGGTACATAGGTCAACCCTGTCAGGGGGCCTCTTCACAAGCGTGGGGCCCACTGGGACACAAACACACACACATTCTGCATGCTGCTGCAGTTGAAAGCGAGCAGCACAGAATCCCCTCAAAGATAATTAGCATGATCATATTTCTAATGTAACATGTGTTCTGCAAAGCAGCTGCATGGAGGAAAAAAAAAACAGAGGTGGTAAAAATGCATCACCTGGGATCACTGATGGAAATTGCAAGACTTGGCATCTGTGTGAGAATAATTCATTCCATCAATGGATGATCTCGCCTAACCAGCAGAAGAGCTTGTTAGCGAAGACGGCATTGCCGTAGAGATGATGCCATTATAGAAATATGCTGTTGCTCCAAATCCAATAAATCTCACACGCCTGCAGTAATAACGTATTGCACGCATCTCATAAGAGACTTTTGAATAATTGAATAGACGTTTACATATTGTTCCTCGTGGCCTGTGATACTAATGTATATTAATGTACTGCGTTTGCTACCGGACAAACACTTAATGAAGGTTGTGACTGATTTCAATATGTTTGAATAAATGAAATACTGTGAACTGTGACTCTACTATTAAACAGCAAAAGACCCATAAAATCCTATATTTTAACAAACAATGTCCCACAATAGTGTATTAGAAGTTTGTTGTCCAAAATTGAGCTTTCATATTGGAATATAAACACTTTTAAAGTGATTTTAGTCACAACATCTTATCCATTCTTGATTCAGCATTCATTGTTCTGCAAAATTCATAATTTTTTCTCTGATAATAGGCCGTTTTTCCCCCCCAAAAACGCATCTGATTCACCAGAAGTCAGTAATAATTTATAAATACGTGATAATACAGGTCAAATGTAAAGCATACATGTACATTATGGGGAAAAAAAGCCCACATGTTTATATTTTCATGCTTCACTTCAATTTCATGCTTTGCTTTTTTACGTAAGCATTAAGATTTCGCATTTTGTTCAATAGCCCTTAAAGGCACCATAGTTAGCCTAAACTAAATGACTGCTCCCACATCTGTATTTGAGGGCTAGTCGACACAGCTTGATTTTATGGCGTGTAGCAAAGCCTGCCTCTTTTTGTATACACTGTATTTATACATGTATATATTACATGTCCATTAGCATGATGTCATGAAAACTTCAATAACTGAGAAAAGTGCTCATAAACAGGCGCCAGCGACACATATGCTTGTTAGAACACCATTAAAAAGTCACTTTTGCATAACAGGGGCCTTTAATAAGCAATGAAATATTGGTAACAATTTAGCCTTGGGGGAGGTCTATTCTCCTCATATATGGTGACGATAGCAGAACAGACTTTTGCACTGTACCGCGTATGCTAATGTTGATACATGGCGTTGTTGACGGATAACAGACTAGAATAGATAGCAAAAGAGATGAAGCATATTAATAACAATAATTACAACATTCTGCCTTTTGTTTCGAGGGTTTCATTACTTTGCTCTTTGATTTGGTACAAGTCCACAGGCAGTTAATTCCCCACCACCGGTGTTTAGCACACTAATAAAACGGGTGCTGGCGAGGAATTATGTGTCACTTATGCTAATTTTATTGCGCTTTTGCAAATCAGCTTCATTTCAATATCGCCGCGACACTGCGGGCGCGAATCGCTTTGCACGGCGACTCGGGCCTGTCTGAGTCACTCCTCGTCAGCGCTCCTTTTCATCAACGTGATTCACGGGTTACATAACACTGCTGTGTTTCATGTTGTTTGGTGAAAAGGCAGTCCTGCAAGTAAATAAGTGCCTCGGAGGTTGTGTCAGCGTCACACAAGTGACTTTAGAAGAAGGCAGTGTTGATGTTGGTACATGATTGAATTGCCTGGGGAACGCAGTATGATCAAGACCGTCTCAGTGGAAAGGTCGGAGACACTTTGTTATTCAACAGCATGGAAAAGTGTCTCCAAATCTCTAGCAGCATGCATCTGACATTCCATAAATAGAGCCATGTACTACAGACACTACACGGCGGGGGGTCCAAACTTTCTCCACCAACAGCGACATGCTGATATATCATTTTCAAAATTATTCTTTTATTATATTTTTAGATCATGTTGTAATTATCCATCCATTTTCTATGCCAATATCCTCACTAGGGTGGCGGGAGTATGCCTGAACCTATCCCAGATGATTCAGGCAAGACCTGGTGTACACTATGGACAGTATTTGAAATGCCTATTTTTTATTTTATTTTGACACACAAACCAGCAGGAGACCACCCTTACTCACAGTGCAACCACATTAACACAACAAGCAAAGCATGTGGAACACGGAATGTGAATGCACCATATAGGCTATGCGGGTATTGAAATAGATGCGTACACACTAATCTACATGCAAGACAATACTATTTTATACTCATTTATAACCCGCAAGGCATGCTGGGTGACTTCCTGTTGGGGAAATGTGTGCATGTGCCATAAATAAATGCAGATTTTTGTTATACTTCAGAAGCACTACTTAAAATTTTATAGTGTGGTTGGCACGCAGACCTCACAGCTAGGAGACCCGAGTTCAATCCCACCCTCTGCCATCTCTGTGTGGAGTTTGCATGTTCTCCCCGTGCATGCGTGGGTTTTCTCCGGGTACTCCGGTTTCCTCCCACATTCCAAAAACATGCTAGGTTAATTGGCGACTCCAAATTGTCCATAGGTATGAATGTGAGTGTGAATGGTTGTTTGTCTATATGTGCCCTGTGATTGGCTGGCCGCCAGTCCAGGGTGTACACCGCCTCTCACCCAAAGACAGCTAGGATAGGCTCCAGCACCCTCCACGACCCTCATGAGGATAAGTGGTAGAAAATGAATGAATGAATGAACTTATTTAAAGTAATTTCATTATTAAAAATTCAGTATTTTTGTGCAGAATCCTTTGTTTTAACTGTTATATTTAATTACCTACTATGGTCACAGGGACCAGCAACATAGTGGAGATCATCAACACATGGATCATTAATCAATTATCCAGTAAATCGACAACTATTTTGATATTTGAAATTGTTTAATTAAAAAATCTAAATATCCTTTGATATGCAACATTTGATTTTCATCCAGGAAAACAGACCCTTTTAGGGCCTAAGTGAAAATAACTTACTTGCCATGTTAGCCACTTGTGCTAACCTGCATCTATTACTTGTTATCAAAAGTGTTTTGTTGTCATTTTATACACTTGAAAAAATATCATTTGTCATTTTAGAAGCTGTTTAATAAGTGTTGCATTGTTTTAGCGTAACTTCTTTTTACACTTGGAATGGATTATTTATTATTTTCTGATAAAAATTCATGTCTATCTTTTGTTCATGAATGATGATTATTGAATTTGCAGTCAAATGGAGGCCAAACATGAAGAGGACTGCACATCTCGCATGCACTAAACCTTTAAACCAGTTGGTATGCTCCTCAGCAAAGGGAGCGTGTGATTGGCTGACAGCAGAATGACACACATCGGGGGTCTCTAAACTGTCCAGAGAGATTCCTCTCTGCATACTAAGCAGGTAAACGGTACATTTCAAAAGGGACTCCCTCTGCCGTGAGCATCCTACATACGCCACCACCTCCTACCAGGTCTTCAACCATGCAGGAAGTGAGTCATAGGTTCAAACAACAAGACATCCATGTACAGAAACACACGTAATGGGAGCGTCGGTGGGGGCTTACCTTCCGTGGGTGAGGTTTTCAGTCGTGTGCACAGTCCCTCGACACCCCCGTAGTCCTCCTGGAGCTTGACCACCGCCTCGGTGCCGCGCATCTCCATGAGAGAGCGCAGCTCCATGAGGGAGCAGCCGAAGCCCGCCGCGTGGTTGCCCTCATTTCTTTGGTTCTTGGCGTAGAAATCACTATTGGACATGTCCCCCATGATGCTCGCCGCTCAGTCCGTTCACAGTTGTTATTGCTATGAGGACAGACTCTGTCTCCAAAGTTGGCACCCCAAAAAATAATAAAGAAAAATGACGCTTAAATATAGATATTAAAAAAAGGGGGCAAAATCCAACACTGAGGAGAGGAGGACAGAAGGGGAGGGGGGCGACGATGAGACTGCAGGGAGCATCCAGGTGAGCGTCGGACGGCCCCAGTGGTCAGGTCCTGAGAAGGTCACACCGGTCCTTTTTGAAGAGGAGGATGAGGGACTCAGGCTCACCACGGCTGCAGTCCAGACCTGCTCCATGCGTGGCTTCCCATTGCTGCCTCCTCTACATGGTGGTCCTCCCCATCACTGCTGCACAAGGAGATAGAGCGGGGGAGAAAGAGGAGAGGGAGGGCGGTTAGTCCAGAGAGGACAGAAGGTGAAGGACGGAGCGTTCGTGGCAAGGACGGTATAACCACAGCCTGCTGCGGTAACTCTGCTCTGCTAGCGCTGCTGCTAACCTCATTCTGAGGACAACCAGAGAGAGAGGGGGAGCGAAAGAGAGAGAGGATGGAGGAGGCGGAGGAGGACAGGGATGGAAAGAGAGAGAGAGAGGAGGATGCTCCTCTCAGATGCGGAGAAAAAGAAGAGGAGGTGTGCGCAGGCGAGGGAGGGAGGTAGGATTGCTCTGATGACAAAATGGAGAGGCGGCATGTCGCGTCGCACTGTTGGAGGGGCAGGATGGTGAGCAAGGGGGGTTTGGGGGTGGGGGGGGTGGTGATGCTATGGCGTCACACGTCTTATCTACGTCCACTCTTGTCTTCACCTCACATAAAAGGCACTTGCAGGTGACATGTTTATCATAAACCCAACCACATACCCTGAACGCCCCAATTATAGTCTCATTACATTTATCTTCAATGGTAGAAGGCCGCCATTGGGGAGAGGCTCTAATTCCCCAAATTTTAAAACGTCACATTCCCTTTTCAAACTTTAATAATGATTTAGCAAAGGAAAAAGTGTTTTTCTGTGATCGTTTATGAACAAATACAACACAACATACCAGCAACAGAACCAATCAACTTAAGCTTTGAAATTTTGGCAGTCCTTGAACGCACCAAAGCTTGTACTGTACATGAATCTTGATCTTATATATGTCATATGATCTCCAGTAAACATGGCACCTGTAGACTATGGGACAGTGGGGTCAGTGTCCGAGCACCTTTAATAGGTGGCATAATAATATGACAATACAAAGAGAGACATTTTCCTTTGCTAAAGCAATATTAATGTTAATAAATGGAATTTGACATTTTCAAATTTGGGAAATGAGACACTTTCTCCGATGATGGCGTTCTTCTATTTCAGTTCATTTAGCCATTTGTAAATGCTTAATTTAGGCAAAAAGTACGTAACATTTTTTCAGTCACAATATAACATATTCAATCACAAAATTTTATATATTTTCAAAAAACCGTGATAGCTGTGAAATTCAAAGTAATTCGGTATGACTATATGTATTGATGAACATGTCCTACAATCTTACCATCTTTGTGCTGTAATGTAATGCTGTAATGCAGCTTTCTAGCTGTAATGCCGGCTAGATCCCTTAAATGAAAGCAAACAAATGATCTCCCGGGAAATAGTGTATGTGTTTATTTATCAGTGTGTCTGTGCCTGGATAGCCAATGAAGCGTTGAGCTGAGGAGTGAATCTACATGACATGACTACAAAGAAATGACATCATCAACGGTACCAGATGGCACTACCCGATGCATCCCAGGATGGTTTGATGCTACCTGGGCATCAAACACATGGCTAGTTTCGCCTGCGAGGTGCTCGTCTCTGTAGAGCTAGACCATGTAGATCTTCAGTGAGGTTGACAGAGATGAAAGAGATTATTAAAGATAAACAAGGCAAGAATTCTATACTCGTTTGACTCGAGATATAATTAAGAACCTGACTTATTTTGACAAGTAGGCATGCTGGGTAACATCCATCCATTCACTAGGTTCACGGGTATGCTGGAGCCTATCCCAGCTGTCTTTGAGCGAGAGGCGGGGTACACCCTGGACTGGTCGCCAGCCAATCACAGGGCACATATAGACAAACAACCATTCACACTCACATTCATACCTATGGACAATTTGGAGTCGCCAATTAACCTAGCATGTTTTTGGAATGTGGGAGGAAACCGGAGTACCCGGAGAAAACCCACGCATGCACGGGGAGAACATGCAAACTCCACACAGAGATGCCTAAGCAGAGATTCGAACCCAGGTCTTCCTGATCTTGGCCTACACGCTAAGCTGCGTAACCTGGCAGGAGAACACTTGATTTTGACGGACATTTCACCCAAAATGGCCAACTTATTCATTCATTTTCTACCGTTTATCCTCACGAGGGTCACGGGTATGCTGGAGCCTATCCCAGCTGTCTTCGGGCGAGAGGCGGGGCACACCCTGGACTGGTCTCCAGCCAATCACAGGGCACATATAGACAAACAACCATTCACACTCACATTCATACCCATGGACAATTTGGAGTCACCAATTAACCTAGCATGTTTTTGGACTTAGCTAAGATGAAAAATCAGAATCTTACTGATTTTGAATGCCTACTATAAATCCAACTCGTTCTCATTCCGGGACCCTGCCACTGAGGCATTCTTCTCATATGTCAAACCAAGAAACCAACTGATTTTGACAACAATCTGAGCCAAGATGGCTGACCTCGCTAAGGTCAAAAGTCATTCAGTACACTATGTACTGTTTCCTTAGCCAATCTGCTGACCCACTCGATAGAGTCGTCCTTTGCTACGTTGCAGTTTTTGGCTTCTTATTTCTTCTTTCCCACTATGTTTGAACCCCTTTCTTAAGTTTAGATGAAATTAATTCGAGGCTAACTAGTTAGGATGGTAGAATGCTAAGTTCAAAGCGTCAGGTATCTCTTGGGTCCTTGCAGTCATCCTCTAGCCTACGCAGTACAGTTAAGCAATGTGTTGTAAACAAAGAATACCAGGAGTGTAAAGTTAGGGTGTTATTTCAAGTCCGCAGGGTATTGCATAGGGAAAAATTGGAAAAAAAAAAAATAATATTTACAACCCTTCATCGGGATAAACGAGAAATGACTGTAAACCTAAATATATTAGCTAAAAACTTGTGCTAAATGTCCCCTTGGGATCACTTCCTACTCTTATGTCTCCTTTGGACGTGTTCCTGTCCTCGTGGCTTGACAGTGACGAATGATGATCCAACGCTGCTACAGAAAATGCAGACTGTGCAATAATTAAAAGCTTTTTTCCAGTGAAAGTGCATCTAATTGGACTTCATGAACTTGAACACCATATGGCAGACGTGAGTTCCAACATGAGCAGATGCTAACACCATATGATCATCACACTGCTGCACAAAATATAGATATTATTGACGTATTAATAGAAGGAAACTGCATTGTCATAGTCATTTAGGAGTGCAACAAGTCTTTTGTCTACCTTGGCTGTCATACCGCTCAAAATGTACAATAAATGTGCAAACACGTAAGAAAGTGTGCATATAATACAAGCTTTTTGCTACGTTCCTGCTGTGTCTAACAATGTCCTTGAGCTATGTGCTGAGACATGAGCTGTGCCCACTGCAGCAGTCATCATCGCAGCAGCCGTACTGGCATAACGCGCCCCCTGCCTGTGAGAAAAAATGGTGCAAGAGCATCCACCTGGGCACCAGAACATGCACCTACACCTGCATGGCAAATAAAAGCTGCAATCAAATAAATGCTCCAGGATCTCGAACAAATGCAAAACAAAAACAATACCCATGTCCAAAACACATGCAAACACTCAAAACAACTGCAATGTCAGAGCACAATAACTTTTAAGTAAATTGAATGTAACAAACAAACCCATCCATCCATCTTCTATGCCGCTTATACTCACTAGGGTCATGGGGGAGCTGGAGCCTATCACTAGAGTTTGCATGCATTGAAAGCCCACTGTTAAGACAGAAAAGACGGGCTGACACCCCCAATTGATTGATTATCCATCCTTTCTATTGGGAAGCCTGAATGGCTCTGTGACCTTAAGCATATAAAGGTCCGCTGTCTGTTTTTTTGTCCTGTAGTGATTTTAAGGAAATGATAGCCTTACACCAAGAAAGAAATATGATTGATCGTTGCCTTTGTCGTCATTTTATACATTTGAATGTTTTTCCTATCGATTCATTGAACAACGGTGGGAGCATGCAACGATCCATCCATTTTCATCTTTTAAACATTTCATCTTTGTGCTGTCAAATAAGCTGAGCAAGAAGTACTCAATTAAAAAAGTTATTGATAAATCAATCAGACCTCTAAGCGTCCCTCATTTTGTACAATTTTGTACAATTCTGTATCCCCCTTCTGTCCCTATTGTAAATCTGTGGGTGGTACAAAAAAGGCATCAACTAGTTTGGTGGCATCTGCGGTGGCACAAATGCAAAACAAAAACATGTACCTGTATGAGTGATGGAAACTTAAATTAATTTTCTAATAAGTCACTCACTGAAATTAATCAGGGACAGTAAACCCTTGTTAATTGCGATTAATTGGTTCCAGACATGACCATGATAAGGGAAATTCCGTAGGAGTATTCCGTATTCAGAAATTTTATATTTTTTAACATTATTAGAGCCCTCTGAACATGAAATAACACCCCTATAGTCACGTTTACACTCTTATTATGTAATTGACATATAGAAAATAAGCCATTTAACCCTTTGGGCATTTTTTGAGAGTTTGGGAGTTTTTTTTTCAGTTTTGATAAAGACATACAGTAAATTACAAAAATCACCAGTATGACCCAAACTTTGTGACTAGCATAAATTCCATCCATCTTCCATGCTGCTTATCTTCATTCGGGTAATCCTCACTATCCCAGCTGTCTTTGGGCGAGGGGCGGGGTACACCCTGGACTGGTCGCCAGCCAATCACAGGGCACATATAGACAAACAACCATTCACACTCACATTCATACCTATGGACAATTTGGAGTCGCCAATTAACCTAGCATGTTTTTGGAATGTGGGAGGAAACCGGAGTACACAGAGAAAACCCACGCATGCACGGGGAGAACATGCAAACTCCACACAGAGATGGCCAAGGGTGGAATTGAACCCAGGTCTTCCCGATCTCCTGACTGTTTGGCCTGCATGCTAACCTGGTAGTAGTTACTCTTCCCCACATGCTATGTACACAGATATTTATCCAATTTGAACCTGAGTCACCCTAAAGGAGACATTTAGAGGGCTGTTTCATGCACACATGATGATATATTTCTGCACGCTTGCATTCAAACACCCATGCCCTTTTTGTTTGTCAGGAAAAAAAAAAAAACATAAAGAAGAAGATTTGAGTGAGAAATAGGACAACGGGCATGAGGCCTAGAAAGAAAGACTAGAAATAGAATGGGATGTTAGTCTATCTTTGAATTGGGCTGTCTACTGGGAGATAAGGTGCGATTGGAATGGCTGGCTATAGTAGAGCAGCTCAATCAAGCTGTTAATAGAACAAAAGGAAAGGATTAGAAAAGATTTACCGGTAGCCATTTTAGCCTTCCCTCCGCTGAAACACATTATTCTCACATATACTGAATGTCGCCAAAAAATGTTGCTTTAATGCCTCAATAGTTAATACAATAATAATATACAATTAGGACATTTTTCCCAAGGAAACTCAAGATTAATGATACATACAATTGTAGCAACAAAACAACTTTTTTATCGCTCCCTTCATCATCTTGCCATCACATTAAGCTGGTGTTGTTTTTCATACTTTTCCAATCAGCCTCAAAGTGAACTGCCTCTGATGTGCTCCAATCAATAGTCTGACATTTCAAGTCGAAACATGAGGCTGTGGACTGTTAAATGTGCATAAAATCAAAGGAAACGCTAGGAAAGATGCACAAGTACTACTAAGCAGGCAGATATACCGTACATGCACAAATGTGTCACTACATCAGGCCATTACACCATCTAAGAAACATATTAACCAGAATAACAAACAGTTTTGTTGGGTACAGTACCTAAAACAGGGATTCTCATTTTTTTCTGTCATGCCTCCCAGATTTATTTCCTTGATTCACCAGGGAGAAAAGCCAAGATTCCACAATGCAGTTTTTTTCTGTTTTTTTTTTTTTTAAAAAGGAATAATTTTCAAAATGGTTTACCCATCCCACCCCATCATATCTTGGCATGACCCCCTGACATCACTTCCTGTCTACCCTCCCACTCAGCTTCCCCAGCACCAGAACACAATTACAGAATTGTTATTTCTTAATTATTTCTTAAAACCCAAAATTGCAACAAGCAGCATTGCTGAATTTAACAAGCCATTTGTGCAAATATGGCGCCTTATGCAGCTAATATTGTACTTTACACCAGAAGATGGCGGACATCTGTAACTTTAATCTGAGCAATATTTTGTGGGCGTGGCTTTATGCAAAGTGCAGGTATTGATAGACTTTCAGCCAGTTCGCTCTTCATGGTCCACAAGCAACATATACTTTTGCTGATGCTTTACTTAACCTTGTTTGGGGTGCAGGAGGGTTGAGGTGGGTCATCAAAACACCGCTAATAATATTCACAGGCATAATAGATAGATACTTTAATACTTTATATCTATGGTATATCTATATCTATGGTATATCTATATCTATCTATGGTGTTCAATATTTCACTATGATGATGATGGCTGGGTTTGCTTGATGAGGAAGAGTATCAAAAGATCAGACATTTTGATGAGCTGGTGGAGATAGGGATCTGACATATACTGAGCCTAATGGTGTCATAATATGCAAATTAGATGAGTGAAGTGAGCATGTTGGCCACACAGTCAGGAGATCGGGAAAACCTGGGTTCGAATCTCCGCTTGTGCATCTCTGTGTGGAGTTTGCATGTTGTCCCTGTGTGTGCAAGGGTTTTTTTTTTTCCCCCGGGTACTCCGGTTTCCTCCCACATTCCAAAAACATGCTAGGTTAATTGGCGACTCCAAATTGTCCATAGGTATGAATGTGAGTGTGAATGGTTGTTTGTCTATATGTGTGCCCTGTGATTGGCTGGCGACCTGTCCAGGGTGTACCCCGCCTCTCGCCCCAAAGTCAGCTGGGATAATGAGGATTACCCTAGTGAAGATAAGCAGCATGGAAGATGGATGGATGGAATTGTCACAAATTTTGGGGTCATACTGGTGATTTTTCTAAATTACTGTATGCCTTTATCAAAACTGAAAAAAACTCAAGTGCCTAAAGGGTTAAATGGCTTATTTTCTATATGTCAATTACATAATAAGAGTGTAAATGTGACTATAGGGGTGTTACTTCATGTTCAGAGGGCTCTAATAATGTTAAAAAATATAAAATTTATGAATACGGAATATTACTTTTTCCCTTATCATGGTCATGTCTGGAACCAATTAATCGTAATTAACAAGGGTTTACTGTCCCTGATTAATTTCAGTGAGTGACTTACTCAAAAATTAATTGAGTTTCCATCACTCATACAGGTACATATTTTTGTTTTGCATTTGCATTTGCACAGGTGCCACCAAACTAGTTGATGCCTTTTTTGGGATTGTTATGATGGGGTACCACCCACAGATTTACAATAGGGACAGAAGGGGGATACAGAATTGTACAAAATGAGGGACACTTAGAGGTCTGATTAATTTATCAATAACTTTTTAATCGAGTACTTCTTGCTCAGCTTATTTGACAGTGCAAAGATGAAATGTTTAAAAGATGAAAATGGATGGATCATTGCATGCTCCCGCCGTTGTCCAATGAAACGATAGGAAAATCACATTCAAATGTATAAAATGACGACAAAGGTAACAATCAATCATATTTCTTTCTTAGTGTATGGCTATCATTTCCTTAAAATCACTACAGGACAAAAAAACAGACAGTGGACCTTTATATGCTTAAGGTCACGCAGCCATTCAGGCTTCCCAATAGAAAGGATGGATAATCAATCGGGGGTGTCAGCCCGTCTTTTCTGTCTTAACAGTGGGCTTTCAATGCATGCAAACACTAGTGAAGCAAGCCAATCAAACACGCAACGAAAACAGTCGCTCGCTGGTAGCATCCAACACAGAAAAAGATAAGCATGCCTATTAATGCAACCTCCAATTTCTGACTTCCACACACACACACACACACACACAGCCAGAAGAGACTGGACACAAGAAATGATGCGCAGTCATGTAACATACATACATGACCTCACAGCCATGCCACACTACCACAGCCTACTTACATGACATCAAGGTTACAATCGCCCGCAGTGTTACAATCCACCTGTGAGCACACCGACACATGCAGCAGCGATGGTGGTGGCACCGGCGGACAAACCACCGTGACAGTGTGTGTATGTGTGTGTGTGTATATGAATGAGTGTGTGGAGGTGTGTGTGTGTGTGTGTGTGTGTGTGGAGACGGGCTGTGAGCAGCTCTCTCTCCCTGTGCTGCTGCCACCTCAGCTGGGGCCGTCTCAGCGCACAGCCTGTACCATGTCGGCAGGCAGCGGGGGGTGCTGGGTACAGTGTGTGCGTGAGGCTTTTTTCAGTTATTTGTGGGTGAAATGGGTAAATAGATAGAACAATTCAACAAAAAGGATGAGTATTTCTTTGAAGGAATGTATTCATTTTTAGAGCTTTACATTGAATTCTGGGCTCATATAGAGCAGCTATACACAATAACCCACACAGAAAGCTTTCTAGATCTTCCACAGTCTGCACCTCTTCCAGTCGTGTTTTCTTGGATTTCCTGCCTCCCGCCCAAACGATCAGTGGAATTCACTTCACCCCAGGCCCTCCTTCCGCCGAGCCTACTAAGTCAGTCAAATTGTAGCCCATATAAGGAAGTCTAGGTTGCATTGGCATTCGTTTAAAAAACTCTGTAAAATACAGCATGAGTCATTAAAACTGCTTTCAGGGCTCAGTTCATATGGTTTGATTTTACCGTATGTAGTCAGAGCTGGGAAAGGTTTGGACACCCCTGTTTTAGTACATACAGTTATTTGACCAAAAGTCAATAATAGTGCAAAATAATTAAAAAAAAAAAAAACTACTACTGGCTCTTATTAGGGTACTTTGTTTTACTTTGCCATACTGTGTCCAATATAACCTACATAAAACAATACAACAAAGAAACTCAATTATTTGTGAAAATACACATACATGAGACTAAAAAATATCCATTTGGTATTGATCAGGTATACTGATATTACCTATCATTCCTATTATCATTCCAATTGATTGTCACTAGGCATGCATATATTCCAATAAGCTGCAGCTGCGTTATTTAGTTTTATGTGGCATCTATCAGAAGTCATTGCTTCCTGCTTTCATCACCTATAGCTATGTCTGCGTCATTAAAGGATGCTGATGGTGTTCAAGAAGTGAAGCAAGAGCCAGCTTTCTGGGCGTTGCAACATGGAGAAGTATCATGGAGGGAGGGTGTCATTTAGTTGGAGAGCGATCCGGGGGGGGGGGGGGTGTCAAGTGTTACTTTGACACAACAGCTGTTAAGAGTCTTTAACATGTACACGCAAGAGAAAGGAGGAGAAAGCGCAGTGATGGAGATCAGACACAAGCTTTGAATATCAATGCAGTACGTCTAAAAGATCCTGCAGCTGCAGTGCACCAAAAAAAAAAAAATGTGGAGGACGTGAAGGAGATGACAGGTACAGTGCAGGTAACCGCCACAACCAGGTGGTCCAGGCATCGCTTCTCCTTCGTGTTCTCAGTCAGGGAAGCATATAGGATGTCTGTCATGTGTCAATGTCTAGTTATTTCATTTCACCTTAATGCTGACATACACCCACTTTATACATCCACACTATGCAAAAGACCTGCATGGAAAAAATGACTTCTACTCCAGTGTGCACTTGCTGCACGACCACATATTTTCAACTTTTACTATGAATTACTTGTATAACTCCTTTTTTGCGCATACATAACAGTTCAGTTCAGTTCATGACAGAGTGTCTAAATCAGGGGTCTCAAACACGCAGCCCGCGGGCCAAATGTGGCCCGCAGGACACTAGTTTGAGGCCCCCGCCTTGATATGAAAGTTTAATGTTAGTGCGGCCCGCGCAAGTTTGATATGGATGCTGTATGGCAGGGGTCTCAAACACGCGGCCCGCGGGCCAAATGTGGCCCGCAGGACACTAGTTTGAGGCCCCCGCCTTGATATGAAAGTTTAATGTTAGTGCGGCCCGCGCTAGTTTGATATGGATGCTGTATGGTATCATGTACCCAGAAAAAATTATTACGTTTGATTAATGTTCATGTTAAAGGTTAAATAACTGTTAATAGTTATCCTCCCTATCCGTGTGGAAGTGGTAAGTTTTTGGCTATTTAAGTTTAAAGGAAATAACTTGAAGGCTACCGTTTAGGTCGCTAGCTCTCTAGTTTGCGAGTTAGCATGTGTCTCAAGACCCTGCAGTTGCGCAATATGTTGTAAATAAAAAAAACTATAAATGTGACTATAGTAGTGTTTTGTCATGTCTACAGGGCTCTAATAATGCTTTGTTAATTTTAATCTGAAAAAATAATTTGTCTACCCACCAACTATATGTGGTTTCTTAAGTTTTTATTATTTGCTGTTTTATTATTATTATTATATTTATTTATTACTGATTGATTGATTTTCTTTATTCTTGATTTGTTCATTTATTTTTCATCTTATTTTGTGTAGAAAAATAAAAATTAACATATTTGAGAACAGTGGAATGTTTTATCAGAGCTTTTCTTGTAGAAAATCGGAACAAAAGCAAAGTTTATTCATTTTTCTGTTTTTAATAAATGCGTTTTTGGTTTGTTTTTTTGGAAAACCTGATGCGGCCCAGCCTCGCCCAGACCCTAGCTCCAGTGGCCCCCAAGTAAATTGAGCTTGAGACCCCTGGTCTAAATGATCTACAAATTCTTATTATTATGAAGAAGTATTGAACCTCAATAGAAATGTACAAACGTTCATCCTCTATGTCCGTCTCTAGAAGGAGCATCTCTCACCATTCTCTCTCATAAAAGCCCCATTTACCTCTTGGGGGGTAAAATGGAGATATCTTTAACCCTGTGTTTACTGTAGGTCAATCAGTCATCTCCTATCCTGCTCACTAGCCAATAACCATTAGCTTTATTAATTGCAGGGGCCTCAGACCATCTCCTAAGTGCGCCAGTAAAATACAAGTGTGTGTGTGACGTTAATGAGATGACTCCCAAAGGTCTAACCTTTCTCTCTGAGAGGTCATGCTCATAATATCCTTTACTTAGATTGTACATTATTCTTTCTGGTGAACGTATGAAGATTAAACTTAAGGAAGGATGTAAAACACCTAAAGACAGCTTAAGAAGACATACATGGAAAAACACACACACACACACTATGGAGTACTTTTACAAGCAAACATTGTGAAACAGTACACACTGACACAGTCAGGAGATCGGAAGACAGTGTGTGACTTGTGACAAATTTGGTGTACACTACAGCTAAGCATACTATACAGTGGAACAATAAAGTAGGTTGCAGGTCTCACTTGCTTCAGTTAAGGTCCTTGACTCCACCATAAGAAAGACACTGGGCAAAAATGGCCTACATACATAAACGCTTCTCTCAATTTTGCTAGAAAATATCTTGATGAACCCCAAGACCTTTGGGAAAATACTCTGTGGTCTGATGAGACAAAGGTTGAACTTATTGGAAGGTGTGTGTCCCATTACATCTTGAGTAAAACAAACACTGAATTTCAGAAAAATCTATGTCATGACCTTAAAAAGATGGTTCATGCTCAAAAGCGTGTGTGAATTACAACAATTCTGCAAAGATGAATCAGCAACAATTCCTCCACAATGACTCATGCTTGATTGCAGTTGTTGCAAAAGGTGGCCCAACCAGTTATTAAGTTTAGGTGCCAATCACTTCACAGAAAATTTCATTTAAGAACTGCATTTCATGTTTAGTTATGTTGTTATTGACTAATATTTAAGTTTGCTTGATGATTTGAAATAGGAGAAATGTGGTTGGAGTTTCCGATTCCAGGTGAAAAAATATGGGACTGTATTGTGAGAGCTAAACTAAACTATCTGACAAACCTTTGCTGAAGTCCGATGCCTTTCCAACATTACTTGGTCATGTTGTCGTGGGTCAGAAGCACAGGCCCTAAGTAACAATTAATCTGTGTTCGAAATGTGTTCATTTTGTGCAGGTTGTCTATGTAGCATTATAGAGTGTGTATACACGGAGCATTTTACCTGCATGCATGTAAATTACAAGCTCATCTGGAGTTGCAAATAACGTTTTTCCATCACAATCGGTGGATCTACCCAAGCTTCTTTAAACAGGGGTTTGATTATAGTCACATTTCGAGTACTGATTGCCTGCATGCAGTAAACACAGATTTACGTTACCATTCTTTGAGTTTACACACGGTAAGTCAGGGGTCTCCAATTAGTGGCTCCTAACCACTTTTCAAGTAGCTCCCCAAAGGGTTTGTTCATGTATCATTAATTCCTACACTGACAAAATTAGAAAGTGGGGTTCGGCAGTAGTCTGGGGGTCCTCGGGAGCATGTGGGAGTGTGACCAATCGCATGCCCGGAGGTGGGCCGTGGGTGGAAGGAATTAAAACAGACTGTTTTGTACATCCAAGGAATAGGTGCAGATTCTGAAAGATCTAGAAAGCTTAATGTGGGGGTTATCGTGTCTAGCTGCTCTAGGATTCCACAACTCAATAGAAAAGGACAAAAATGAGCACAATAAGGTCCCCTTTCAGTGTGACAAATGTGAAAATAATTAAGAAATCAGGAAAGGGGGCAAACATTATGTGTACATATATAATTTCTATATTCCTATCATATTGTCCCTTGAGAAGAATAGACAAAATGTCTGCTAAAATGCTAAGTGTGTCTTTACCATTGAAAGATACTGTATACTGAGTGTGACATGTGAGCAATGAGATAAACATTGCCCTCCCCCACGGGCCAATCAGTGTAAATGACTTAAATGTCATGAATGAATAACGGCATACATTAATCCCTGGAGGTATCTTACAATTTGATTACTGCCACGTCAGCTCCTGCGTGACATATAGAAGACGAGGTCCTCTGCTTATGGCTTTTAATAACAGCGCCACCATGTGGTATATTCATGAGAAAAGTAACGGCACATGCAACACAGTAAGTGTGCATATTTTGACACATTTTTGAAATGCAGCAGTTCAGGACTACAAGCGTGATATTATACAAGTATATCAGTGATACAGTGCTAAGTAGATGTTTGTAGTCATTCCACGTCAGCATTGGGGGAAAGTTTGGCTTTTTACATCCCTGTTATATTTTTCCCTACTGTTCTTGGACTTAACACATTCCACTGGTGAAAGATTTCCTGCCCTGAAAAAAGTTGCTGTTGCTATGCAACTGATCTGCCTGGCACTGAGACTCATGTTAGCTCGCATGGGCTACATGGATTACGACACACGCTCCCACTAAGCGCTACAAGAAAGTAGGCTAATTCTGGACTTGTTCAAAGAGATTGGACTATTAAAACTTCAGCAACTAAACAAGTATAATAATCTGACTTGTTTTGGATTCCTTACAGCTCTTTTCGCATTTTTGTGCATGTTGGAAATAGACAGCCATCTAATTAGTCAGCCATTTATGTGCTTACTGAAACAGATGCATTTTGAAAACAAAATAATGACACTTTTACCAACAAATCAATCAGTAACGCACGTGTCTAAAAAGGACCTATGATTCTTTTTCCACTTCCCTGACCTATAAATGTTGTTAAAATATTGTATTCTCGTGTTAAACGATACCAAAGTTTCAGAAAATGAAATTTATGCATTTAGAAGTGATGGATGGCTCTGAACACTCGGTTTCAGAGAGTTTTTTCTAACACTCTTTGTGACTTCACAGTGTGACGACAAGCTGAAGGCACCGCCCCTCACAGAAACACCCACCACCCCTACCCTGCACCCCACTATACAGCTTTGTTACAAATAACATTACTGCCTTTCTTGCTTATGCAGCTCAAAGAGAGAAAGCTTTTCTGCCTTTGCCATGAAGAGGTCTTGACAGTTGGATTTTTTTTTTTTCTCAATTTCATTTTAACGCTTGATGGCTTACTCATTTTTTTTTCTGCCGCCTCCCTATTTCTTCTTTTTGCATGTTGAAGCCGTACGTAGAACCTCCTTAAGATCAAACAATGCAAAATGTAAATTATTGCAATTTTGATGAGATGGAAATTAAAAATTAAAATGAATGTATCAAAATACAAAAAATTAAATAAAATACAATGAATAGCATACAAAATTCCAGAAATTAAACAAAATAACCTAAAATGAAATAAAATAGATCATATGAAATGTAATAAAACAGCAAAAAAAAAGAAATAAAATAACATTCAATAAAATAAAGTAAAATGAAATGCAATCAAATAAAACCAAAATAAATCAAACAAAAATCCATTTCAAGCCAAATGAAAAGCTTCTTCCTTTCTGCAGTCCTATGATGCTTCCATATTCACATAACAGCGCAGGTGCTCGCTTACTAGCTTGTTACTGCAGAGCTTTAGCCAACCTCTCTCTCTCTTTCTCATTCACGGTCACACCAAGGGCATCTGCTCCCTTGGACCAGCACAGCTCATCATGGGAGGAGAGGAGGAGGATGAAATAGCGATTTTTAATGGCGATGATCACACATGAAATGGCGACAGGAGGCTAGTGTCATTAAAAAAAAAAAAAAAAAAGACCAGCACACAAAGAAAGTAGGACAGGAGAATAGAAATGTGGTCAAATAGAAGGCAGAGGAGAGACGGTAATGGAGATGTTAATGTGCCTGCTGGTGATGATGCACTGCAGCAAACTGAGGCAAATGACAAGGTGGGGGGTGGGGGGGGGGGGTATATGTGAGCTTGGAGAGATGTGGGACAAGACAGGAGGCGATGAGCAATCTCACATCACAGTCCAACATCCAGCACGCTTCTTGATTTGTGTGAGCAAACAAACAATTCCACAACTTTATGTACAAGGACAAGCTCATCTTGACCTCCGAGCGGCAAGCGTTCGTGGACTTGGCGTGACTCCAACACCTCATTAGCATAGCCATGAGCGCTAACGAGCCAACAAGCCCAAAGAGGATAACACCACTGTAACACAGGAAAGTCTACACTCACCAGTTTAGCTGAAGTTCAGCAATCATGTGATCATAAAGATGTACTGTAGAACCACAGTACTTCCATAACGCAGTACAAATGACAAGAAACTACGACTAATGAAAAAACTCTTACAAAGTCCTATGAATGCCCTAGAATATACTTCTCCCACTTATTAAATTAAAATTTACAATAACAGGCATACATTATTATACAGTTGCACAGCATCATGTCTTGTCAAAGCATCTTCCTCCTGGAAAATGTTAAGAATACTGACTTCTGAAATCTGAAAATATGAGTGGTCGTGAATGTTACTGTATACACTCTGTGACCATCACATGATAAAAATCCGAACTCCACCCACTCAAACATTTGCTGCTTTTTCATTTTCACTTTACACACCATGGAAAGAATTCTATTCTATAACGAATCTTTCACCAAGTTAATTTTTCTCTCAAGATTTTACCAAAATAGCATATAAATAACACCAACGACAATTCTGGTTAGTATTTTAAGGAGGAAATATATATACTATAAAAGTATTAATTCAATATGTACTATTTTATCGCCCACTCTGCTCAGGAGGACTTCGGGAGAGCTGCCGAAATCAACTTTATTGGAGTTGATGGAGTTTTAACTTAAAACCATATGTTTTGGATCCAAAATCCGATCCGGAAGTAGAGACAGGACAGTTTGAAGGTTCTCAAGAAAAGAGGTTACTTCAAGAATGTTACTCAATGTTAAGTAGCTTTTAGCATTAGGTTTTCTACACCATTGGTAATGTCATTAATTTGCATCTCGATCCCTGTATGCACACTCTATAATGCTACACAGACAACCGCTTTTGTTCCATTACTTACACAAAATAAACACAGTTAGGACACAAATAAATTGCTATGGTGATTTTTTTCCATAATTACAATGATCATAAATATAACAATCAAAATGGTGATAAACAATTATAGAGATAAACATAACATGACCCGCTCAAGACATCAGCTGCTTGTATTGTTTCTTGAATTCGCTCATCCTTCTGCATTGTTTAAGTTACTTACTTAATCCGCTCCATAGTTTGATTCCACATACTGAAATGCTGTGGCTTTTTAATGTTATTCTAACATATAAGTTTAGTTTTTCCCTGAGATCATATTTCTCCTCTCTTATAGAGAAGTACTGGATGACATTTTTTGGTGATAGGTTATTGTTAGGCCGCACGGTGGTCGAGTGGCTAACATGGAGGCCACACAGTCAGCGATCGGGAAGAACTGGGTTCGATTCTCTGTTAATTAAATATCTTAAATATATTTCTAATACTAGCTGGGATAGGCTCCAGGAAGACCCGTGACCCTCATGAGGATAAGCGGTAGAAAATAAATGAATAAATGAATGAATATTTCTGATAGCTAATAAAAACAAAATATCACATTGTTGAGAAAAACAAGTAAAAAAAAAAAGTAGTAGTAAAAGTGAAGATCCACACTTTTCATTGATTGGTCAGCATTTTTGCGGCTGGTGCTGTCGCTTGCACCAATCCGTCTTAACGAGGACAGCGCCTTGCGTGATGTAAATTATGCACAAGGCACAAGGGTCCAGTTGCGTGATGTTTTTCGCTACTTTCACACCTCGACGAGCAGCTAGCTCCTTTGTAAAACTACTAGCAGTTCGAATGAATGCACAACGACAAACGCTTTATGTATTTTTAACACTTGAGGACGTACAGAAGCTATGGTACATATGGTCCCATATGGCCTGGAGGAAGAGGAGTCCATCTATTGAGGTCTTTATCATATGGACACATGCATCACTGCGAGCATGCCTTCCGCAAATAGAACTTGTTCCGTGGTTGGTCCACCAAACACAGGGTGACATAGGTGACATTCTGACACTTTAAGATAACTAAGTGTCATTTTTCAGTCAAGCCAATATGTCAAAATTGTGCATAAGACTAACATAAATCGCCATAAGCCATAAAAAGTCAATGAATTAATTCTTGCAGAAAAGAAAAACTTACCAAAAGATTCCTCTGGTCAACATTAACAGTTCTGTGACGGCCCTACTCAGGCTGCATGGGACCTCCTCTGTCTTACTGTAGAACTGACAAACTGTGGAATGTGAACTGAGCGTAGCTAAACGTAAATATGTATGTTTCCTGACATTTGTTCCTTATAGACTAACTCCCTACTACTTGGCTCAAGGACTATTTCCGAAGACGGCTAAATAACTCGCAGCTAGGAGCAGCTCTGAGCAAATATTGATATGCAAAGTACCTTTAAATGAGTCATGACGAACACTGACTTCTTCTGGTGGCGATGTTATCAAACCCCAAGCTTTGACCCCGTTAAGTCAGACTGACTTGAAATTTCTCACAAAGCTGAGTTTGTAACACATTTGGTTACAGACTCAATGCTTATGGAGCTTGATGATCCGATCACGTTTATCAAGAAAAAGCTTAGCTTTATCAGGAAGGCATGACTGTGCAAATGCCTGACTAAAAAATTACAATTTTGAGAAGATTTTGGCTTTTATAGCCTGTGGTTTTAAAGATTTGATCTTTTTTTTTTCTTATTTTTTAATTACAACTTCCAAATGTTTTTTTTTTTTAATCACTCCCCCGTTGTGCTTTTGCAAATTTTAGCTCTACTCAAAACCTCATTGAGGTCCAAATGTGCAAAATTTTTATTCTAGCAATTTTTCAAAAATTTTTCAAAAAGCAATTTTTTGTCTTAAAAAGGAACTGCATCTTTGGGGGAATTTTGCCCATCATTCAAAATAATTATGTGAAACATTAACACATATTTCTTTCCCTTTTCTGTGCATTATAACACAAGAAAACAAGTTAATTTGAGCTAGCTTACAATGCTGTCATTGGGATACACCAATTTTGACTATGAAGCCCTGTAAAACAAAACCTTAAATGACGTTGCATTGTTTGATATCCATGCTGTGATCATGCAAACACAATCCCTAAAAGAAAATATATGTCTTAATCCTTAAAAATATGCAACTTTGTTTAATATGAATATCATGATTATCATGTAGACCAGGGGTCTCAAACACGCGGCCCGTGGGCCAAATGTGGCCCGCAGGACACTAGTTTGAGGCCCCCACCTTGATATGAAAGTTTAATGTTAGTGCGGCCCGCGCAGGTTTGATATGAAATGTGCAAAAATTTTATTCTAGCAATTTTTTTTTGCATCTTTGGGGGAATTTTGCCCATCATTCAAAATCATTATGTGAAACATTAACACATATTTCTTTCCCTTTTCTGTGCATTATAACACAAGAAAACAAGTTAATTTGAGCTAGCTTACAATGCTGTCATTGGGATACACCAATTTTGACTATGAAGCCCTGTAAAACAAAACCTCAAACAACGTTGCATTGTTTGATATCCATGCAGTGATCATGCATTAACACCTACACTTATGATAATAGTAAAACCTATTCTTTCGGCGCATTGATACACATACTTATGTTAGTCAACAACAACAGTGGCGACAACTCTTCTCTCATTGGGATGGCTGTGTCTTCCAGCACAAGACGTTGTGCTCTGGAAATCGAGAGGTATCCACTCTTTTGTCTGTGAATGACGCTGAGACGAGCGATTAGCGAGGCGTCGTGTTAGTTAGCTAGTATCAATGTTTTAAATTATCAAAATACGGCAAGATACTGCAACTATTACATCATTATCAGAGTAGTGTTAATTGCATCAAACCATGCAACATTTTAGTCAAAATATGTGTATGCCAATGACAGCATTGTAAACTAGCTGAAATTTATTAGTTTTCTCATGTTATCATGCACAGAAAAGGGAAAGAAATATGTGTTCATGTTTCACATAATGATGGGCAAAATTCCGCAAAAAGTGCGGTTCCCCTTTAAGATTATGATCAGATCTCTGGACCCCTATAGAAAGTCAAATAATAAGGTTATGCGTGCAAGGAAAGGGGAAAGACAAGTTTGTGTCAAAGTCAAGTTGGTGTAAGTGAAAACAGTCTGCCAGTCATTTTCCATGAGTCATATCATAAGTGTTACACAACTCTGATTGTGCTATGTGAGTGTGTACTGAAGGCCAATTTGAGATGTTTACCTGACAAAACTACCTGACTTATTGTGCACATGTGTAAAAAAACATGGCCACCATCAACCAAAATGCTTTATAGCAATTACGTGGCTATAAGTATATCTGTATTACATGTATACGAGTAACTTACAACATCTTCCCTGAATATTTACCTGTCTTTAATGTTTAACCTAAAGGTTAGACCAACCAAGTGATCAGTAAAACAAACAAAAAAATCTGTGATAGTAAGCTTGAGGACAAAGCAAATAAGTTTTTACAACCTGTAATCCCCTCTGCTTTCCCTTTCAAAACATCAAACACTAACAACTGCATCCGGAAAGTTCACAGTGCTTTGCCTCTACCACATTTTGTAATGTCTCAGCTTTATTCCAAAATTGATTAAATACATTATTTTCTCAAAAATTCTACACACAACACCCCGTAACGGCAATGTGAAAACATTTTTTTGGAAATTGTTGCCAATTTATTAAAAATAAAAAACTGAAAAATTAGATGTATTCACATTTGCTCAATACTTTGTTCATGCACCTTTGGCCACAATTACAGTTTTGAATGGTTTTGGTGGTTTTGAATATGATGCCACAAGCTTGGCACACCTATCTTTGGCCACTTTTGCCCATTCCTCTTTGCAGTACCTCTCAAGCTCCGCCTCTCACCCAAAGACAGCTGGGATAGCATACCCCCGCAACGATAGTGAGGATAAGCGGTGGATGGATGGATGGAAAATATACAACTTAATCCTCAAAATATTGCAACTTTATTCCTGAAAATATATGACTAAATTCTGGAAAGATTAATTTGATTAATTTGTTTTCTTTAAAATGTACAACTTCAAGATATTTTTTGAAAATATGTGACAATCCCTAAAAGAAAATATATGACTTAATCCTTGAAAATATGCAACTTTATTTAATATGAATATCATGATTATCATGTAGACCAGGGGTCTCAAACACACGGCCGGCGGGCCAAATGTGGCCCGCAGGACACTAGTTTGAGGCCCGCCTTGATATGAAAGTTTAATGTTAGTGCGGCCCACGCAAGTTTGATATGAATGCTGTATGGTATCATGTACCCAGAAAAAATTATTACGTTTGATTAATGTTCATGTTAAAGGTTAAATAACTGTTAATAGTTATCCTCCCTATCCGTGTGGAAGTGGTAAGTTTTTGGCTATTTAAGTTTAAAGGAAATAACTTGAAGGCTACCGTTTAGGTCGCTAGCTCTCTAGTTTGCGAGTTAGCATGTGTCTCGAGACCCTGCAGTTGTGCAATATGTTGTAAATAAAAAAAGTATAAATGTGACTATAGTCGTGTTTTGTCATGTCTACAGGGCTCTAATAATGCTTTGTTAATTTTAATCTGAAAAAAATAATTTGTCTACCCACCAACTATATGTGGTTTCTTAAGTTTTTATTATTTGCTGTTTTATTATTATATTTATTTATTACTGATTGATTGATTGTCTTTATTCTTGATTTGTTTATTTATTTTTCATCTAATTTTGTGCAGAAAAATAAAAAATTAAGATATTTGAGAACAGTGGAATGTTTTATCAGAGCTTTTATTGTAGAAAATCGGAACCAAAGCACTGAAAAAGTTTGTATATTTTTCTCTTTTTAATAATTTTTTTTTTTTTTTTGGGAAAACCTGATGCCCAGCCTTGCCCAGACCCTAGCTCCAGTGGCCCCCAGGTAAATTGAGTTTGAGACCCCTGATGTAGACTGAAAGAAATAAAGAATAAATAAAAAAAAAAAATAAAAAAAATGATTATTTAGCTGGTTGATGTTAGCATTAAACAGCTCAATGATCACACCTCCATGTATCATCAAAGTGTGAGGACAGAGAAAAAGACACACCTCGCCTTTTTCTTGTGAATGGAAAAATCCTGTCCAGGGAGTGGAAATAGCCCCTGAGAGGAAATAACTTGGCCATGCTAATGCCGGCTCCACACATGGGCACAGCGCAGCCATTAAAGTAGCAGCATAGAGCGAGAGATACAATCAATGACCCCGTGCACTCGATGCACCGTGCAGTATGTCGGGGCCCAAGCATAGCGAGGAGCCGTTCCTTCTGCTCTGGTCTAGGTTGTCTATTTCTATGCTGCCTGAACAGTTAAATGGACCTAAAATAGCCAGCCGCGTCCTTTTTTGTGAGGTGACTGAGTTCACTCGTTGCTCGTTGTTAATTAGCTGCTGCTAATGACTACAGATGGAGGCATCCTGACCAACCTGACCAATGCTTCAAAAAGACTACAGGAGGAGAATAATATAACATATTTTGGGGATGCTCCAATCTTTTGGCCACCGGTTAGTATGGGCCAATTTACTTAAAAAACATGTGTCGTTTGACTTCTCTTGCATCTTTGTTTACACGCTTTGCTGAGCTGTCACTGGTCGCAGCTAACTAGCTAGACTCCAAATGTGACATTTTGTTCTTAAAACAAACAAGTAAGGCCGTTAGTTTGGAGCTTGTTTTTGTCCCACAAGGAAGTCGCTCTTATATTCACGAGGTATGTACAAGTTGGACACCCCTGCAACCTGTATGGAGTTTGCATGTTTCCATCCGAGTGCGTACAGGGGTTTTCTTTTTGCTCCCACATTAAAAAATAAACATGACTCCAAATGGTATGAATGTGAGTGTGAATGGTTGTTTGTCTATATGTGCCCTGTGATTGGCTGGTGACCAGTCCAGGGTGTACCCCGCCTTTCGCCCGAAGACAGCTGGGATAGGCTCCAGCATACACCGGCAACCCTCATTATTATAAGCGGCTGGATGGATGGACACTTGCCTTGTCAGCCACATACGTACACCATTCCAAGAATGGGTTAGCAAAATATTAAATATTTTATGGTTTATGACATTTTATTTAAAAAAATTGAAATTCCAAATCGTAATTCTTAATTTGATAATTGTTTGAAAATATATATTAAAATAATTAATTTGCTTATTTTTTACTAAGCAACATTTTTATTTGATTAATAATGCCAAATATTTTTTTTAGAAGTGTATCATTTTATTTCATTTTTAAACATTTATTTTTATTTTTGTTTTTTTTTTACAATTGGTCAATTTATAATGTATTTTTTAAGTAAGTATTTTTAATTTAGTTTTTAAGAATTTTTTTTAATAAATACAAATAAGTCAATTAAATAAAAATTAAAACAAAATTAATTTAAATATGTTAAATCAGCTGGGATAGGCACCCTGTGAGGAAAAGCGGTAGAAAATGAATGAATGAATGTTAAATGTTAAATTTTTCCAAATTTTCTCACCTTATTTTAGTTGGCTTAAAAAACATTTCAAAACATTCCAAATGTAATACTTTAATCTGTTGTAGTAGTTGTTTTTATAATAAAAAAAAATAAATACTAGATAATTTATTGTGTTATTTTATTTTGTTTTGAAAAAATACAAATGGAGTTTGAAATTGTAATACTTAATTGTATTGCTTTATTATTGAATAACGTAAATTATTTAAAATAACAGATTGAAAGTTTCATATTGTATCATTTTTCCATATTATTAATTTATTTCTTAGTATGAATATACTTTTTAACTCGTCTTAAAAATAGTCATTTAAAATTTTAATTTTAAATTTCTAGTTGGATTAATAATAATAAAATAATTTGTGTGTTATTTAAAATAACACATTGAAAATGGTAAGTTTGCTATTATGTATTTCATATTTTATTTAGTTTTATTCCATTTTATTTTACCTTGCTTAAAAATATTAATGTTAAAAATAATTTATAAAAAATGTAAATACTTACATGTTATGATTTTCGTATTATGTGTTTAATGTGTGTGTCCAGGGCATGTTGTACAGTGGTATTGCATGTAGTATTTAGCCTGAGGTGTGCAATAAAACATGCATGTCATGTAGCTTCAAGGTAGCTAGCAAGGTAGCTAACAGCCACAGGGCCAAACTGTCAAGTACGACAACGGCTGGTTGAAATGACGAAGAAAGCAAACATTGACAATGACTACAGAATATATAGGTTTTGTAAGGCAAAGTGAGCAGAGTACACCGTATGCAGAAATGTTATTTTTGACGTGAACATGTAAGCCCAAGTGCAAATATTCTCTAATACGGAAACTTGACTTTTATTTGAACATGTAAAAGTTAAGCAATGTACTGCGGAGCGACAAAATGTACCTATTTATTTGTTTAGCTTTTAATTATAATATTATGGACAATTATACAATATGAACAGGGATGTTTGATTATATTGTGCAGGTGTACATAATGCAAATAAAATAAAATATAAAAATCTATTTTTATAACAAATAAAACCAAATTAAAACAATTAAAAATAAAATATTAAAAAATAATTATTGAAGATACTGTAATGGAAGATACTGTAAGGAATTTTTCTATTTTTTATTGCTGTTTGTGACCTGTACTGTATATTCTCCCAGGCAATTTGTACTGTCCATCAAACATATTTTACATATTTATTTTGCAATGAGGCAAGCGACACTGTCTTTTAGCGTGCATTATTTTGCGCTGTTTCGTTTATATTTAATTTGCCGACCTGTCCGGACAAAAGCTCTGCTGTAGCATTTGACTTGTGCCTTCATTCATATTAGCATTTACTGTATATATATTATATATATTTTTAAATTCATATATTACTTTATAACAGCGCCTCTGCTGGTTGCAACCACCAACTGAACTCCCTTTCATCTGTTACTTTGACACAATGAATCATCAATCAGTTCCACACAATCCATATGAGGTCAAATTTAGCCCCAAATTTATGATTTTTTAAATTTTTTGGATCCAGAGAATATTTTTGTAAAAGTACAAAACTATGGAAAGCCTTTAAAAATAGAACGCGACCACATGGAGTTTCATTGTGAATGAAACTCTGCGGGTGTAAGCACTTAGTCCTTAGCCATGTTAGCATTAGCATGCGATTTAGTAGCTAGTCAATGTGTGTATATCGGACATATTTTGCTCTTTGGCAAACTAAAATAACCCCAAGTGAAAAGACAAGTAAGACTATGAGCTAATGTATTTGTTCTATATGTGTTGAAGTTGGTAGTCAATGTATTAGCTGTTCCCACTCGTACAATTGCAGGTGGTTGTCGGCCATGTTTGACATGCTAATTAAATTAGCCAAAAGAGAAATGCAAAGCTAACTACACCATGTCTTTATATAACAGCTTGTCACATATTAGCCATGTTCGTATTAGCCAGCAACTGGTTCATGTTTGACACCTATTCAAACATCCCTTTGCTCGCTCAATTAGCAACAGCCACCTCCATAAGCTAAGATTCCAACAGTGTGGAATGCATTTGAATGCAACACTTTCAGTCACTTGTCACACGGTCTTGTCTGTCTGTTTTCAACAGGCGCTCTATTTCTCACTACTTCTTCTTTTCTAACCGAGAAGCTGACTTTTCCACCTAATTCCCCTGCGGTGGAGAGAAGCATATGTACCTAAATGTAACATGACTTTGCCTACCCAAACACACCACTTCAGTGGAGAAGGAAGCAAAACAGTGAAACAGTTTCCACACGAAAAACAAACTATAAAATGATGCCACAAATCCAACATATACCAGCAAACAATAAATAAGAATAAGGTGTTAAATAACAAAATGGTACTCACAGTACGAAAAAAAGCAGAGCGGTGCAGGTATCCTTCAGCTGCTGCTGTTGTTGCTGATGATGACAGTTCACCTGTCCCACTGTAAAGACAAGCCGGAGAGCTTCTCGGAGCACCAGGAGGCTTTTCCCCTCTCGTATGCAGAGCAGCAGCAGCAGCAGCAAAGTCATTATTGCAAGAGGCAGCACTGCTCCGCTTCTACAGCCAATGGAGGAAGAGGAGGAGGAGAGAAACAACTGGACTTTTCATATTTGATCATCATCACCCTTTGATATGTTGTCATTATTGGGCATGTAGAGCAGTTTATCAAATTTGGGCATATGGGGAAAGGGAAGTTCAGGAAAAATAAGCTCACACTGCACCCTCCTCTAAAGCCCACTGTAATACAGGAGCAATGAATGTGTCTGTTAGAATTATTAGCTTAGATTCAGCTTTTATTTATAATATTATGGACAATTATACAATATGAAAAGGGATGTTTGATTAGATTATGCAGGTGTACATAATGTTATGGACAGTGAGTGTATATGCACATAAAATAAAATAAAATAAAAAAAAAAATCTATTTTATAACAAATAAAACAAAATTAAAACAATTAAAATACAACAAAATAATTATTGAAGATATTGTTATAATCTTACTAGGGGGAATTTTTTCTATTTTTTATTGCCGTTTGTGACCTGTACTGTATATTCTCCCAGGCAATTTGTACTGTCCGTCAAACATATTTTACATATTTATTTTGCAATGAGGCAAGCGACACCATCTTTGCGCACGCATCATTTTGCGCTGTTTCGTTTATATTTAATTTGCAGACCAAACTCAGTAAGCATAGTCTCTCCGGACAAAAGCTCTGCTGTAGCATTTGACTTGTGCCTTCATTCATATTAGCATTTACTTTATATATATTATATATATAATTTAGTTCAGGAAAAATAAGCTCACACATAAAAATTTTGACCACCCTGCTCTAAAGCCCACTGTAATAAAGGAGTAATGAATGTGTCTGTTAGAATTATTAGCTTAGATTCCTGAAACCTGAAATATGCCTCACACACTTATTAAACACATGTAAAGTAGAAAATGTATAGGTACTCACCACTAATAAGATGACCCATGAACAGATGGAATCCGAGTCACAGTGGAGCCTTTAGCCTGGTCGGCAGGCTACCGCTAAAGGCCAGTAGACTAGGGGTGTTTCTCCAAGCCGCGTCTAGATAATCCACACTTTCAATTTAGCATCATATATTAACTTTATTCATTTTCTACTGCTTATCCTCACAAGGGTTGTGGGAGGTGCTGGAGCCTATCCCAGCTGTCTTCAGGCGTGAGGCGGGGTACACTCTGGACTGGTCGCCAGCCAATCACAGGGCACATATAGACAAACAACCATTCACACTCACATTCATACCTATGGACAATTTGGAGTCGCCAATTAACCTAGCATGTTTTTGGAATGTGGGAGGAAACCGGAGTACCTGGAGAAAACCCACGCATGCACAGGGAGAACATGCAAACTCCACACAGAGATGGAATTGAACTCAGGTCTTCGAGCTGTGAGGCCTGCGTGCTAACCACTCGATCGCCGTGCAGCCATATATTAATGTAAAATGACAAAGGGCATTCTGATTCTGATTCTACACTGCAAACTCCACACAGAGATGTCGTAGCAGAGAATCGAACCCAGGTCTACCCAATCTCCTTACTTTATATATATACACTTTATATATAATCTAATGTTCCATAAATTACAACTTTGATTTTGTTTTTTGTCTCATAATTTTGCAACTTAACATTTTTTTAACATTTCAACTCCATGGTAATAAAATGACATTAATTTTTTTTTGGGGGGGGGATATGTTGCTTGGCGGAGGTCTGCGATCTCTCAAATGCGTCTCTAGTTTTAGAATGTAGTGCGGGCCGATTTAAAAAAAATCAGCTGCTCGCCGCACTTTGGACACCCTTGTTTTAAGAGTAAAAGAACACAAGTAGGGATAATATACCAGAATTACTCACTTACGGTTTGTGCATGACAATAAAGAAACACACACACACACACACTACTGACACAGGAGGCAGCATGGAGGTCTTCCCACGCCCTCCTGCCCCTCTCTTACGACTGAGGCATCTCCCACAGGCTGAGCTCTAAATAGACTGCACCCCCAAAACATTCAAACACACTTGTACACACACACACAGTCATGCATGGAAGCCCCCCCACACCCACCCCTGTGGGTACAGTGTGCAGTGTTCAATTATTGCTATTAATAGTCAGAACCAAACATTATAGCAGTCAGGGGTTCAAACGCACCTTCTTGAATAACATAAGAAAGGCTTTCTCTACTTTTGACTGGTACTGTGCTGTGACATCCTTTTGCTCTGTGGACGCTGACAAGTACAACAGCATGGGGGGAACTTAGGTGACCCCCACCTCACTCACAGAATGGAGCTGCTGTGCTTCATTCGTACCAGGAATGTTAAGCCTAAATAAATTCCTAACTACTGTAACACAGGAAGTAACATTAAATAAATGCTAGAACAGCAGACATATTTGTAGTCCTTTCCCTTTTTTCAAAAACTTGGAATAAAAAGCAGGGTTGTCAGTTTTCAAATGAATCAATCACCATATCCTACTATATGTGAAACATGCACATGTTGCTGTATTTTATAAACATAAATTAATAACAGTTATATATACCATGTATTAAATATGTATTTAGAGATCCCAACGAACAGAAAATTAAATTCAAGCTAAAAAAAAAGTAGACATCTGAAAATCTATTTGCCTCACACTAGTCTCTCCAATAATAGCAGAACATTTGAATCACACATTAACCCTTTTATTATGAGCCACAAGGGGTGCGTTCAATAACAACACGTAATTTTCTTGTGTGTCGGTGTATTATGTAGGATTACTTACCATATTTAAGTGCAGCACATTGTAGATACAGTACATTACTCTGATAAAAAATGTCTGTTTGTAGTTTTGTTCTTTGTGTTTTTATGTAGACCACACATACAAAAATGTATTTGTAATGTACCGAGTGTACCTGAACGCACCACGCACTGGTCTAGTGACAACGGACGGGGAAGTGTCTTTTCCATGTGTCTGTGAGTTGGAAATGCACGTTTATTACGCTAGTAATTTTCACGTAAGGCTACAGAAACAATGGTAGAATAAAGATATATACTTTCACCACATCTGTTCCCTCACTCTATAACAGGTTTTAGAAAAAATAATGACTGCTGTTTTGTGGTTGACGTCCTATTATAAGTTCAAAGAATGCACATTTAAGCATATAGTATGTATTCTTAGCCCTAAGCATTTAAGCATAAAAAAAGCTAAAATACAACTGCAGTTTAAGTTTAACTATCTAGTCTTGTCACTAATTATCAGTAGTACCATTCACCAGACTTGATCGCCAATAATTATTTTAAACTTACCCCATAAATGGCACAATAATAACAGGATAATAGTCATCATCATAACAGGGGCTAGCTACTGTTGTGGCTGTACTTGTTCCCAACGTCATTTCCTGTCCACATGCCCGTAAGACATTTATTGAAAGACACAGCAGGAGTCTTATGTTTTTGTCTTTAAATGGCTTATTTCCTCGGATCATATCTACTATATTGGGTAATATGAAGACGACTATAGGGGTGTTATTTAATGTCTAGAGGCTCTAATGATGGCAAAAATCCTATTTAGGTTTTCTATCAATGAATTTCACTTATAGTCTGGAACAAATTAACCACAATAAAGGAGGGATTACTGTATTAGCTCGGTACAGGGTGTAGGAAATTCCAAAACTATAGTAAGATTAAGTTATATTAATACACTTTTAGGGCATTTTTGTCACACCTTAACTTATACTCTGTCATGCACACATTTGAGGTGGCTAGCGTTTAAAATCAACAAAAATGAACAAAAAGAAGCAACATTCATTCATTTTCTACTGCTTTTCCTCACAAGGGTTGCGGGGGATGCTGGAGCCTCTCTCAGCTGTCTTGGGGCGAGAGGCGGGGTACACCCTGGACTGGTGGCCAGCCAATCACAGGGCACATATAGACAAACAACCATTCACACTCACATTCATACCTATGGACAATTTGGAGTCGCCAATTAACCTAGCATGTTTTTGGAATGTGGGAGGAAACCGGAGCGAGAGATTGGCCGAGGGTGGAATCGAACCCTAGTCTAAAAGAAGCAGACTATAGTTAATTAGTATTTCTAAATATACTTGTTTTGCTTTTCATGTACTTTTACTTTCTTCTCTCCCACAACCGCATTCCTCCCTCCTACAGCCTCTGTTACTATTACATGCACAAGGGCCATAGCCAACTATGCAAATTAGCACCCCCAGAAGCACCGGTTTATATCTACAGCGTCACCAACACAGGATACCGCATAGCAAGCAGTACTTTAGTACTTTGCTGTAAAGTAAAAGAGAGGCCTGCAGAATAATGAATTATGCTGAAATTGTTAATTGCTCTTGTTTAAAGGGTGAGGCAGGTTGGAGGCAAGCGGGTGGGCGCTGCAGTCAGCAGATCTGGATGAACACACTACTATTGGTACTAATACTGATGATAGGTGTTGAATTTAATAGTGCAGTTACGTGGCCCATTTGTATGCAAATCAGCAGCAAATTGATGTCATGTTAATGTACTAAAGCAGGCGAGGGATTCTACGTCCCCAACCGAGGGCCATCGGTTCTCATCAATAACACACGCTCTCCAAGTCAGTCGTGTTTCTTCTTCAAGGTCGACTACTTTGTTAGAGAATGTCATGGGTATAACAAAGAGACAAATGTGACCTATTCCACTTTTTAACAGTGCAACAGTGCCTGTGTCCTCAAATGCTGTGTTCTGTAAATTCAAATGTGACCTTTTGTTTTTCCAAGTCCACATTCTCAATTTTTTTTTAATTCTGCTAAATTATCCCAAACTTTACGACACCTATTAGTGGACAAAAAATGTGTTTGGAAATATACAGTATGTACCCAACTCCCAAGAATGGCTAGGCTAACTTTATGACAGTATATCTTCTCAAGGATAGAAAAGAAACTTAGCTATACTTCAGCGTCCTTTGTGTACAGCTTGTCTAGCAGTATGGTAATCCCTTCGAATTCAGTTCTAATTTTAAGGCTTCACTCTCAAAATGTATTTATAAATTTTGTATTTACAAATATATATATATATATATATATATATATATATATATATATATATATATATATATATTAGGGTGCATCAAAAAACACAATTATTGAATTTTGATATGGCTGGGTACTAAAAGTGTTCCAATATTTGTAGAAACAACACATACAAAATATTTTTCCAATACATGACTATTTAGGGGTGCCACCATACATCTGTTTTTGTGGAATAAAGTGAACAGTTCAATGGTCGCCATGGAGATTCGAGGTCAGCAAAGAATGCAGCTCAAGAACTCTGAGGTGATCTTTATTTTTGTTGGTATTTATACTCCTATTACATATTACTACCAAATTTGTGGTTTTGTCTTTGCAATTTGAATGATTTGTAGTCATATAATATAAGTTCATTGTACTCAACATTTCCAGGTCAACTTTTTAGCAATTAGACTAGAAATTGCACATTTTACGATATTTTACAAAAGTTTGTGTGCGAGGTGGCACCCCTAAATCTCAATGGATTTCCTCAAAACTTTGCAAAAGACATTTTTATGTTCATTAGAAAAAAAATGGAATGCCAGCCAAATTGATATTATGAATTTAAAATTTCCCATTCAAATTTGATGCACCCTAATATATATATATATATATATATCAAAAATATTTTAATAAATTGTGCTTTGTCGTGGTCGAATAAAGCTAATGTCCATCCATCCATTGTCTATGCCGCTTATCCTCAAGCCTATCCCAGCTGACTTTGGGCAAGAGGCGGGGTACACCCTGAACTGGTCGCCAGCCAATCACAGGGCACATATAGACAAACAACCATTGAATAAACCTATTAAGCAAATGTTATGTATGTCTAAATTGCATATTCCAGCATAAAAATGACTAAATGAAGTAAAGTACAAAAATAAGGCATTCAGAAGACGCATTGAAAGATGTTATGATATTTGGTATGATATTTAGCACTGGTCACGAGGTGTCAGTAATGTTAATGCTTCTGTTTGATGGGACATAAGCACTAGACTTGTGCCGATCATTGGTCACTATCAAATAATAGGGCAAAGCACGTTTATTTATGAATCACAATTCATACACAGGGTAATTCAAAGTGCTTTACAGAAAAGATGCCTCTTTATGATGTTGATCTCATAAGGACTAATCAGTTTTTCCTCCACATTTAATGTGTGGAGCTTATACACCTGAAATTTATGGTATACTGCTATCCAAGCTGTGCACTCCCGACTCTAACGTATATCCAGGTTTACTTCGAATAGTATTATCGTATTGTACCCTGAGAAGACAGTGTTTCCCCATCCATTCTCTTGCTCATTAACACAGTGTTAAGCTTGTCACTTGACCTTTTAACACATCTCATTTGGCCAGGTCTGGCAGAGAATAACAAAACGTAGCAAGACAGTATTCAGTGTTGCTGGCTTAGTGACTCAAAAAAGGCAAATCTAGCTCGTGTAGATTAACATGAAACAGCGGATCCCTTTTCAGGTTTTGCTGTACAATATTGACATACTGTGGGAACACCACCCACAACATACTAACATATCAATATATATGAGATGTTATATTTAGCTAGGTATTAAAGCGCTTTTAATAGCTGCACTAAGTCTTAATGTTGTGTTGCAGGTAGGTGGTGGTGGTGGTTGTAGCCGTGTGTGGGATGTTTTTTTTTCCTCTGCTACCTCATTACCGCCATTTTAATCCCCTTTGTTGCCTTTAATGGCTGACCTTGCAATGAAAGAAAGTAAGGCAAAGAAAATGGGAACAATAAGTGTCTTCGGGAGAGCAGATAAACTACAAGAGCAAATGAGGTTAAGCTGCAGGACCAGACGGGCTCTCCTTGAACAAGCCTGAAAGAAAATGTGGAAGAGGAATTAATAATAATTTTTTTTAAAAAGCTAATTTTTTCATCACCATTGATTTATTCCAATTGTCAGTGAAAGCAGCATATTCCACACAGTCCCGAAAGCTCAGCGGCCCAAAAATGTAATTTCAACTTTCAAACGAGGATTTAGAAAGCAATGAAAGGTTTATCTGTTAAATACTAACATGGTGTGTGTGTGTGTGCACAAAATGGGATAAAATGGTTCTCCCTGATTGCCACAGCCATAATGACTCTGCAGCCTCACCTATCTCCACAGTGGGGAAAAAAAACACAAAGATCTTCAACTGTGTGCTTCTTAGTGAGCAGGAGTCTCACAAATTGCTAGTGTATGTACACACATGATTTTTTGGAATTTTTTGATTTAAAAAACTGTGTGGTAACCACGATGAATATGTATACGAGTAACTGGTGAGGTGGAGGGATTCTACGATTCTGCCGTGGTTGGAAGAACTCGCACAAAGAGAGTTTTGGTGTCCAGAGATTTTACTGGTGAATCAGCCGGCACAGCTGAAAGAAAAAGGCACAACAGTGACATGGTTAACAATCTTAATTGTATTCATAACACAGGAAAGACGTGTTAGGGTTCAGGTAAAAATGCTCCACTGAAGAAGGTGACCATTTTTTTTGCATGTTTCAGATCATCATACAGATTTAAATATTGGTCAGACAACACAACTGACTATATAACTAGTTTTTAAATGAAACCTTTTATTATTAAGGGAGGAAAAAAACAAACCTACATGAATAAGTGATTAGTGAGATTAATGGAGATCTACCAGTCTGGAAAAGGTTATAAAGCCATTTTTATTGTTTTAGGACTCCAGCAAACCACAGTGAGAGCCATTCTCCACAAATGGCAAAAACATGAATGTGGAGCTCCCCAGGAGTGGCCAGCGAATCAAAATTACCCCATGAGCGCAGCAACAACTCATCCATGAGGTTACAAAAGACCCCACAACAACTGCAGCCTCTAATAGCTCCAGGAAATCTAACCTGTGAGAACCTGGCATCCTGTCCGCTCATTGCTCGGTCAAATAAAACTCCTGCTGATTGGTCCTTGTCAGCTATCTGGGGTCGCGTCACGATTTGCAAGCCAGTATGTGCACGATGACGTGCACAAGCATAGATTAAACAGGCATGTACTTCATGCGTCACTTGGCTGGACCGAGACTCACAATATTCACCCTGTCAAGGTTCTGTTGAAATTAATGGCTACAGGCGACGTACGTCACCTCCTGTGTGTGGCACTCATCAATGAGATGTGGTCGCTTGTTTGAGAGCCCGTCGTGTGACAACTTTTCAGAACATCTAAAGCATTTCTTGTTGTTTCTCGCCACACGTGAAACATAAATGTAAGCCAGAAAAGCAGAGAAGACAAAGGCATCTGCCCATGCAGAATTAAAAACTCCAATGCTCCTTTGGGAGGTGGCGGGGGGCGGGTATATTCATGGTTAGTTTACCGCGTTGGGGGAAGACCAGTAACTTCCCAACCAAAGCAGGCAGCCAAACACGCGCTTCCCCCCATTCCTCAAGCCCATCCAATCACTAGTCAGAACTCATTCATTCAGAACCCATAATTCATTCAAGGTCTCACTGAAATGTAATTTTTTTACAAACTCATTCCAAAAATGCACATTTTACCCATCTGGGCGTAAAAAAATTAAATAAATAAATACTTCAGCATTATGAAGGGAGCCACATGCGGCTCTGGAGTCATGGGTTGCTGACCCCTGGCCTAGTGCAAGTCCTGCCCTGAATCCTATTAAGATGCTGTAGCATGACCTTACAAAGTTGGTTCGTTAGTTGGTGTTTTTTTTTTTTTTTAGGGGGCAATCACTTTTTAAATTTATTATTATTATTTTTTTTACACAGGGCCATACAAGGTTTGGATCCCCCCCCCCCTATTATGATAAGAAGTTTCATTTAAAAAACTGTATTTTGTGTTGTAATTAACTAATATTTAAATGTGTTTGCTGATCTGAAACATTAAGCATGACAAACATGCAAAACAATAAGAAATCAGGAAGAGGGCAGATGCTCTTTCACACCACTGTATATTCTTTTATCTTTACTTTTTAATTTGAGAATTTTAATTATTGGATAATTAATTACCTGTTAGTAATTCAATGTATTTTTAATCATTAAAGTTGTTTAAATAAAAAAAAATCAAAGCGGTTTTATGTTTTGCATTATGTTCCCTGTGCAAAAAAGCAACCGTGACAACAAAAAACCTAGGTAAGTACAGAACCGTGACTATGGTGTACTGTCACACCACTAATGGCAATCTATCAAGATTAAGTGTAAGTATACAATATAACATATAACACTAACGTCACGATTTCCCTCACCACTGCTGCTGAATGGGTGCAATTTATAAACTGTGACCTAAATAGATAGCAAAAAGCAGTCATTTTTGCATCTTACCCTGACTGAGCTCCTGGTCCAAGTAGAGTCTGAGACGTCTACCGCGGAGGCCAAACACCTTGGCGACCTCCGACAGCATGCCCGAGTAGTCAAGCCCGTTCTGGCCCACTGGGTTGACCAGCAGGAGGGTGCCCACTTCTCCTGTTTGGCACTCTGCAGGAGGCAAGGAGGGTGACACACTTAACTAATGAGTCTACAAATGACAACATTGATATAGCGGACCAGAAAGAGGTGCTATAATGTAACAATTTGTGTCCTTTAGAAACAATGAAAATAGAAATGATCTGTTCCAGGGTCAAACTGTCACCATCATGAATCTTCTTCCTCCATTTTTATGGCCAAGTGGACAAGATTTGGACACCACTGTGCTAAAAGAGAAATCCTACAACTTGGAAAAGTCTTTCGTGACATCATGCATGATGGCAGTCAATGCCTGAACTGCACATTGTATGACACAAGCGAGATGACTGCTTTAACTTGACTGTGTTTGTATTTTTGTGTCTTCTCTTACCAGCTGGCCGTGCATTGCAGAGAACCAGGTTCACGTAAGGGCACAAGAGGGCGCTGGCGGTGGGGGCGGAGCCGGGGCTTGAGGAGTCTGTCGTCACCAACAAGGTTTTGCCAGTCAGGGTTAGCAGATCTGTTTTGTTGGTCAACTCTGTGGAGAGAAAATTAACACTACATATTAGCATTTTTGTACATGCAAATGCGGTTTATGTATAAATATGGAATCGTGTGACAAATGAAACACAATTCCACAAAAAAAAAAAGTGTTCACCTTTGCCATCGTTAAAGAGTTTAAGCTTGACATTGTTGGTTCCAAAGATGTTGCTGCACACTCTTTTCAGCTTGTCCACATCCAGACCGTTATCACCTTTGGGGTTCTCCAGCAGCACCACCCCTTCTGAACAGGAAAGCAGTCATGTAGGCTATACAGTCATCTCACATTCATCCAGTTAATTGGTTCCAGACTCAACCACGATAAATGAACTTCCTTGAAGTAGGATTCAGTAGTCATTCATTCATTTTCTACCGCTTTTCCTCACGAGGGTCGTGGGCGGTGCTGGAGCCTATCCCAGCTGTCTTCGGGCGAGAGGCCGGGTACACCCTGGACTGGTCGCCAGCCAATCACAGGGCACATATAGACAAACAACCATTCACACTCACATTCATACCTATGGACAATTTGGAGTCGCCAATTAACCTAGCATGTTTTTGGAATGTGGGAGGAAACCGGAGTACCCGGAGAAAACCCACGCATGCACGGGGAGAACATGCAAACTCCACACAGAGACGGCCGAGGGTGGGATTGAACCCTGGTCTCCTAGCTGTGAGGTCTGCGCGCTAACCACTCGACCGCAGTGTAGCCGGATTCAGTATTAATAACTGGATATAATAAATAAATAAATACAATAAATGGAAATTTTCTGCGTTAGGCAGAGAGAAAACCTGTTTATGACCTTTTAAAAGAGTGATGCCACAATATTAGATCCTTGTACTTGTATTACCTCATAATACGCGATAAGACATAACTTTTGTTAGCATAGGAAATTTCATTGTTGTATCGCATAGCATCGACGCCAATCATCCATCCTCATTATGTCTATCTTTGTTCACATCACGTTGCGCAATTCAGGCTACAGGATCATTGCCAGGACCCAAGAAACGGCCGAAAAGCCAAAAAGGTACCATTAAGCACAGGTGGCCCCGCATGTTTGTCGATTTATGATAATTCTGTTTTTTTTTTTTATTTGTGGGACAACTCACGATTTCGTACCAATAATATCAATATTTTATTGATATTTCACGCATCACAACCCAAAAGGAGCTTATCAACCCAAATGCCTATTTCACTCACGGTGCAACCAAAAGTAACATGTGAAATACACAATTAAACTGTAGCACATGGACTATGCATGTATGTAAATAGACGCTGACATACTAATATGCATGCAAAACAATACTATTTTAGACTAACTTATAACCCACCAGGCATGCTAGGAAGCAACGATAAGTTACCCAGCATGCACTGCAGGTTATAAATGTATGAATGGTATTGTTTAGCACATACAGTACATTTGTGTGAAAGAGTTTCTATTTTGTTAACGGCATTGTCTATGTGGTGTAGTCGTGTTTTATTTATTTTTGGTTGCACTGCGAGTGGGGGAGGTTTGTATTGGCGTCACAAAATGTACATTTTTAATGCGTGTAGAATTTTGCCATTCATGAGTGCTCTCAGTAACCCCCATTAAAAGTGGGAATCTAGTGTACATGGTAACCAAATATATTGCCATATAATATAAAGGTAATGAGAATAAACAAACAGTGTTCATGTTTGGCTTTTTTTATGTTATACCTTGTTCATTGCCCTTGACTGTCACTCTGAGGTTGACGTAAGCACAAGCTGGACCGTTCAAAGCAGCCCGCGGTGCCGAAGATCCCTTTACAATTGTTAGCTCCAAGTCCGAGCCCTTCAGCTGCACCAAACATGGCCAAGGAGAGGGAAGGGGAAAAAACACACACAATTCAGTATATTCTGACACTTGCATGCCTTTTTCCTAATACAGTTGAACCACCAATGTTAAACACAATTGACTTCCATGTCATTGTGATTTCAAAACAATGTAAAGTGGATTAAATATGATATTATTGCCATTATAAAATGTCCAAATAAGTTTACCACTGTGTAATAACACAGAATTAAATTAAAATGGTTAACCCTTTCAAGATGCCTGATACTGAATGATAATGTCGGGTATTTCTGGACTTCAGGATACTGTGTATGTTGTCACTGTGAGTGGCTTTGAAAATTAAACCATAGGCATCGTGAATGGCAGAAAAAATGATGCAGAAATTCAACCCATTCATACGGAAGGATGCCAAAATCAAACTGGGACAAAAGATAGGTAGAATGATAACTGATCTAGTTATTTTTGGTCATGTGAAACTTTACAAAAATGTGACCATGCAAAATACACATTTTATACCCGGAATTACTAGAAAATTAATTATGTTCAATATTTCAAGTTAATTAACACAAAAAAGGTTTATGTTTTTTAAGTGTGCAGGAGTAGGGGGTACATGGCTTAAAAGGTTTGGGAACCACTAGTGTTGTGTATGTATAACACTTCTACCGGTTTAAATAATGTTTATGTAATTGGAGGCACGTTTCTCCCCCAAAAATGTGATTTAAGTCCAAATTGTAAGAGGTTCCATTGTCTGCATAGCACCTAATTTTTGGTCAGCATCGTACTTTTCCTCCTTGCCATAAATAGGGGGCACCACAAAAAAGCCAAAGTATTTTGAGGCATATTATTCTACAGATTGTTCGACTTTGGCGGTGACACTTGCACTCATACCTGCGTCTTTTCTGAGATGATGATGCCAGCAGTCTTGGGCACAGGGTAGCTCACAAGGGGAGCTTTCGTCGTTGCCAAAATAAATTCGGTGTGGGCCTTGATCACAGAGTCCAAGTACTCCCCCTCTGGCTGACAGCGGTAGTACACCGTTATCTCATCAGATGGCACCAAATGGCCCTGGGTGAGATGAAACAGACAATAAGGCAGGCAATAAGACTGTTCACCTGATTTGATGTTTAGTGAGTGTGTTTTCTGATTAGAAAATTAAGCAGCAGGTATTTTTTAACTAGACTAAATCTGGAGGGGAAGCAGTTACCTGCAGGGAGGAAGGTAAGGATGAAGGGATTAACATGAAAGGAGGACGTGAGGGTAGGATTTGAAAGAAAAATAAAAGTGTGAGAATTTTTGTGTAGATTTGTCTTTATTTATTGGATGAACCTTGACACGCTGAAAACCACTGATTCATTGATTTCATCTTACCCTGCCACACTCTACATGTGCAGACCGATGCAGTTTCATGACTGTAACACACACAACACATCCACGTACACACTCACACACACAAACTACAATTGCAGTATGCGGCTCAAGGGCAGAGGAATAAAGTTAGATACAGAGGAGCATTCAATCAATGGAGGAAGGTTTATAGGCTTTTGCTGCCAAGTCAAGGCGATGACCCTCTGCTGATGGGGGCTACCACTTGATTGTGTGTGTGGATGTGTGTGTTTGCACATGTGTGTAGATAAAAACAGCCAGAACTCCAGTTAGCAGAGGATCCTGACGAAGAATGGGTTGACCTGCTTCTCAACCTTTCATAAGCTCCTAACAACACTGTACATGCACACAAACAGACCGCAGGACTAACCAACATGTCAATGAACGCTTGTAAATTAATTCCCATCCCCGCGGTGGAAAATTCCTCACAGATCGGGGTTTGAAATAAGAGTTGGAATGCAGCTTGGCCGGGATCCAGCCAACAACGCCACTGCTGCTGCTGCTACTACAACTACTGCACGGACGGAAAAAAAAAAAAAAAACTTGTTTGTTTCTTGAAAAAACAAGAGGCTGCTGGCTAATCCGTCTTTACTTCGTAGAGCACTTCAAAGCTCCAGTGCTAGAATCTGAAAGGGGCCAGACTGTAATTAAGCTGCCATTAATCCTGCCTTACGATGGAGAGAAAAACGTCTAACTGTGACACGGCAATGGAAAGATTCCACAACCGATCAAATTAGCATGAGAGCCATGAAAATGAACTTGTGTTGGGGGGGTGCATCAAAGCAGGGGGAAAAAAACAAACAACCCCTCAGTTTATGCTGGATGGAAATTGTAGGCTTGAAAGTGAATATTTGCTTTAATTATGCAACCAATTTAGTGTGTGTTTACTTCCAAGTGATCATGCTTACTTCATTTGAACTTTGACAATTCACCACACACACTCAACTAGGCATTGCAAAGATTTAAATTCATATATATGAGAGGCGGCGCGGAGATCGAGTGGTTAGCGCGCAGACCTCACAGCTAGGAGACCAGGGTTCAATTCCACCCTTGGCCATCTCTGTGTGGAGTTTGCATGTTCTCCCCGTGCATGCATAGGTTTTCTCCGGATACTCCGGTTTCCTCCCACATTCCAAAAACATGCTAGGTTAATTGGCGACTCCAAATTGTCCATAGGTATGAATGTGAGTGTGAATGGTTGTTTGTCTATATGTGCCCTGTGATTGGCTGGCGACCAGTCCAGTGTGTACCCCGCCTCTCGCCCGAAGACGCAATCCTCGTGAGGGAAAAGCGGTAGAAAATGAATGAATGAATATATGGTGGATGCCCACATATTCATGATTCAGTATTCACAGTCCCACACATTTGTACATTTTTGGTCCAAAAATGATTGTACGGTTAGATCATCGCATGGTTATGTCTTTCTGCTTAACTGATACAGTAATCGCTGATATCATGGTTAATTGGTTCCAGTGTGATAGTGAATTTGGGGGAAGTAGGATTCTAATAAAGTCTTCAAATATAGTCTTCAATATAATCAAATATTTATTAATTTACACTACCAAATTTACACTATTGATGCACTTAGTAAACACGGACCTATACATTACCCCTCTTGACTTCATACAGTAAGTCAGGTGTCTCCAGCCAGTAGCTACCAATAGCTCCTAACCACTTTAAGAAGCTCTCTAAAGGGTTTGTTAATTTATTTAAACTTCTATAGTGACGAAATTTAAAAAGCTGGGTTCGGCAGTAGTCCAGAAGTCCTCGGGAGCGTTTGGGAGTGTGACTAATCACAGCAGAGTGGGTGTGCCCAGATGAGGGCCTTGGGTGGAATGAATTAAAACAGACCGTTTTGGAAATCCAAAGTAATACAGCTGGAATAGTATAATAATAATATAATAATATTTGCGTGTTATGTGTAGCTGCTCTATAGAGAGCCCACAACTCAATACACGGCAGAAACATTGCCATAATAGGTCCCCTTTAGCATGTTTGGCTTTATGGAACAGATTAATTGAATTAATTACTTATGGGAAAAAATATATAATTTTAGCTTTGCTGTTAAATCTGACAGTGTCAGATGTTATCACATGTTATCACTGTACTAATAACTCAACCTGAAGCCATTCATAAAGCACCAGATGGCAATATTCAAGTGGAGTGTGTGTCATAATTAGTTTCCAAGGTGAGGTGTGGTCCTAAAATAAAGCCGCCTCACCTTTTTGCGTAGTTTCTGAACACGGTTGATGACCTCCCTGGCCACGCCCTCATCCACCATGGACTGATCCGGACTGACATCCAACAGCACCAGCACCTGTTCAGCACAGCCAGGAGAAGAGGGCGAGAGAACGATAGATTGTTGGTGACGAGCGACAAGAATTCAGCAGCGCATTGGTTCCAACAGTTTGAGCCAATCATAGAGTACCATATCATAGAGGATATAATACAAACCCCCAAGAAAAAATATTTTTAAGTAAAAAAAGGCATATTTAATCTTTTCTTCTTAAATTATAATTTCAAAATTTGTGAAATCAGGAAAAATCTGAAAGAAACAAAGTGAAATACGGACTTGCCTGAGCGTTTCCATACATTTTTGCGTGGTTCTCCAGGTCACTGGTGTGCATGTGTGTGTGTGTAAGATGCGTTTGCATGGATACATTTTTATATATGATCCGTCTTTTTCAGACTTTCTTCGAGTCTTATGTTCAAAACAGTACAATATTTCCTGTATAGCCTTAGCTTTTTTATGTATGGATACTGCCCAGTCGCACCAATATTCCCTAGATTCTGTGTGAAAGGCACAGGAAGATAAATGTTAGATGCATCTTTTTTATGCAATCTCTGAGAAAGAGACTCGAGTGTGTCACGGTAGTGTGGGTATGGACAGAAATTACGGCGGGTGAAGGCAACACTGAGCCGAGAGCACGATAGACAGATGGGAGATGGAGAGGGAAAGAGAGTGAACGAGAATAGCAGCAAATTAAAAAGGCCGCTCTGTAAACTGGTATTAAGGTGCAGTCGCGCGCTCTGTGTGTGTGTGTGTTTGTGTATACACGCTTGGTGGAGCACTGATTAGTGATGGCCTGTGGGAAAGCCAGACGTGCTGGTTCCCACTTAGCTTAGAAATGATTTCCTGCATTGCACTCCTGGTAAGGAGGTTGGTGTGTGAGAGGACTGTCAGACGTGGACACACTAGTCATATTCAGTCATTTGTTCTCTCTCCGACACAACCTTAATGTAGCTGCAAAGAGCAAGTTGGTGTGTGTGCACCATGACGACTGTGTCAGTTACATTTCAAATGTTCCTCATGGGGGGCTGCACGGCGGACAAGTGGTTAGCAAGTTCAATCCCACTCTCGGCCATCTCCGTGTGGAGTTTGCATGTTCTCCCCGTGCATGCGTGGGTTTTCTCCAGGTACTCCGGTTTCCTCCCACATTCCTCCCAAATTGTCCATAGGTATAAATGCGAGTGTGAATGGTTGTTTGTCTATATGTGCCCTGTGATTGGCTGGCAACCAGTCCAGGGTGTACCCTGCCTCTCACCCAAAGCCAGCTAGGATAGACTCCAGCATACCCCTACGACCCTAATGAGGATATGCGGCACATACTTCCCATCCATTTGTTTGCAGGACAATTCACCTGTGAGTCAGAGTGAGCTTCATACTGCGCCGCTGAGTCACCACTCTGGTTGAAAGTGTACATCAGCCTCAGGTCCTCCTCGTGAAGCTCATGGCCGTCCACCACGATGGACCCTGCATTTAAAACACAGCATATGTCAATTGACTCATTGGATATGTACACCATCAGCAGGCAGCGGCATCCAGTAGAGCTTATCTCATCTCCAGTGTACACACCAAGTGGGTTTGGGCAGCAAGAAAGTAACATAAACCATAATGACTCTACATTCACAAAAACAGCCTACAAATGTGTGGCGTTCCCCTTTTGGGTGGGGTGATATTCTCATTGACACCACATGTACTGTAGCTCCAGAGCCAATTAAGCTATTTGAATGTTGAGCGGCTCAATAGCTCAGCTGTTTATTTGTGATTACATTCTTTTCAGATTACATTTGCAGAAAAAAAAAGCTGAAGAGCCTAAAAAACTAATATCAATATGAAACAATTTTGGCTGCATCATAATATAGTGGATGCCCCACATAATCGCATTTCAGCCTTCATGACCCGGCAAATTTCTGATTAAAAAGTACTTTTTATTTGTGAAAAATCACGCTCTTATGTAGTAGTAATAATAATATTAATAATAATAATACATTTTATTTGTATAGCGCTTTTCAAAATACTCAAAGACACTTTACAGAAGAATGGAGTTGAATAAAAATAAGTAAACAGTGTAAAAGATACGTTAAAATACAACATTCATTCGTTTATACACAGTTAAAACATGAGCAAAAGCGGGGCGGGGCACAGCAGTCAGATATAAAAAGCTAGACATTAAAAACAGATTTAAACAGGTGGGTTTTTAGTTGTTTTTGGAAACTGGGAAGGTCAGGGCAAGCACGGAGTGAATGGGGCAAAGAGTTCCAGAGGGTGGGGGCAGCGATGGAGAAGGCTCTGTCACCCCAGGTTCGGAGCTTGGTCTTACAGGGGAGTGCCAGGAGGTTGGAGTCTGAGGAGCGAAGGGGACGTGGGGGATTGTGTGGATGGAGGAGGTCGGTGAGATATGGGGGGGTCAGATCGTGGAGGGCTTTGTAGGTTATGAGAAGAACTTTGAAGTGAATGCGTTGGGGAACGGGAAGCCAATGGAGGTTTTTAAGGACAGGGGTAATGCGTTGATGTGTTGAATGTGTTGAGCAGGTGGAGGTGAGGAGGCGGGCAGCGGAGTTCTGAATATATTGTAGTTTATTGTGGGTTTTGGAAGGTGTACCGTAGAGAATACTGTTACAGTAGTCGATACAGTAGGGATTCAGTGGCAGAGAAAATAAGTGATGGACGTAGTCGGGCTATGTTCTTAAGATGGAAAAATGCAGTCCGGGTTAACTGTTTTGATGTGGGGTTCAAATGAAAGGCTGGGATGCTGTGACTGAGTGTGGAAAATCATGAGCAAATTTCAATGTCTAGATATGTTAATCCATGTGGTCCGTCAGTCCGTCAACAAAAAGGGGTCGCCTGCTCAATAATGTTGAATTGATGACTAGAAGACATCGATTTGGCCACTAGTATCACTTCACATGGAAGATCCAAGAGGCTACAGAAATTACTTGTGAATTCAGGTGGTGGAAAAGTTAACCTCTTCATGTGAATGAGACAGGCTGAGACATGCTTTGATACACACTGCCCGCCTTGTTTCCGGCATAGACTGCAGTGCGTTCACGGAAATTATGCACGCCACAGATTTTCAACATTTCAAGATTTGCTTTGTACATTGGTGCACAGTCCCCACACATTGATTTACGAGTAATTTACTCATTGGCAGGTAAAATTGTGTATCACTGTGTGGGTAAAATGCATGCATGTGTGAACAATGCTTAAAAGGGGAACAGCACTTTTTGGGAGAATTTTGCCCATCATTCACAATCATGTGAAACATGAACACATATTTCTTCACCGTGCATGCATGATCACAGCATGTATATCAAATGATGCAACGTTGCTTCATCATCGTAATAGGTGTATCCCAATGACAGCATTGTAAGCTAGGTCAATTTAACTCATTTTCTAGTGTTATAATGCACAGAAAAGGGAAAGAAATGTGTTCATCGCTCATATAAGGATTGTGAATGATGGGCAAAATTCCAGAAAAAGTGCAGTTCCCCTTTAAGGCCATAAATGTCAAGGTAAAAAGATGTGACAGACACTGCAGCATAACTCAGGCTTGATAAGAGTGTCAAAAATATACTTTTTTATGTCTCAACTAGTAGAAGTTTTAAATTTCGCCATTGGCAGGTGGTTTCAGAATAAAATCCTCACAAATAGATGGGATCTCCTGCATATTTTAGGATATGCTTCCAATCCAACATAAAATGTTGATTATAACTCTTCAGGTTTACATCTAAAACTTTGCCAGTGGCAGAAATTAACCATCTCTATGTTCTTGCTAAAAAAACATGACCATGTCCTCCTCTTCACTTCTATGCATGCCCTGAGGCAAGAGGAGGAGGAAGTTGGGGGCGTCACTCCATCTGTCTAATCCTTCAACTCCACGCTTTGATTCCCTGAATCATTTTCCTCTATTCTGCTCTCTTGCACCAGTCACCTCTTTAGTACGCCCAGTCAAAATGTCAGGATTAAAAGGTATTCTAGCCAAAGAGAAGAAAACCGAATGAAGTTTCCAGCCAGATTGATAGACCTGAACGAGATGTCAGACGTAGGCTCCAAACTGAATCTGAGTGGCTACTTCTTTTTTCGGGATCTGCAACACAGATGCAGTAACCGAGCGCTCATTGATCAACACAAGACTCCTGTAAGCCTCGCTGAAATATTCAGTGTCCTAAAATGGGATTTTCTTCACTCAGACACATATTGATCAATGACATGTCACTCAGAGCCACTGTGCTCATGTCTTCATCCGCTATCCATCAGCCAACCTTTCCCCCCCGTCCACTTGGATTGACTTAAAAACATCCCACCTTAGTGCTTGAAAATGCTAAGTTCTCACAGTCGAGATGACCTTGGCAGCTTCCTTCCCAGGAGACTTTAGGGGCTCTGCTGGCCTCTTTCATTGTCTAATTGGAGGCACGAAATACCTTGTACTGCTTTCATCCAGACAGTCGCTTGTTAGCTCGCTGGCACAATAACTCATGCAGTATCTCACAAAAGTGACAACACAACTCACATTTCAGCAAATACAGGACAATATAAGAGAAAATAAACTTAGACCTATTTTAGAATAGTCAGTATATAACTTACGAGATACTCAAAACAACTGGAAACACAAATTGTGTCCTTTGTGTGAAAATTTTGTGTGAGCCCCATTGTTATCTAGCACTGCATTAATCCTCTTGGGCATGGAATTGAGCAGAGCTACACAGGTTGTTACTGAAATTCTCTTCCACTCCTCCATAATGACATCACTGCTGGATGTTGGACACCTTATGCTCCTCCACTTTCATTCCTTCCTTCGACATAAAGGTTCTACTGTCCCTTGAGACAGGTGGGGGGCCAGTTACATCCATTCATTTGTTAGTAAAAATACATAATAATCAAATGCATGTGCAATTGTGTAATATCATAGCCATAACTGCTTTAGAAGATAGATATTAAGTCTTGTAAGATACCCTAAGTGTTGTATGATGATTGACATAGCTTTAAAAGTTCACACTGTTCAGTCATTAGGTGGCTCTGAATAAGGACACCTACTTTAGTGGTGAAACATTTGTGAACTAAGGACAAGCACATAAGAGCACTGCCGACTGAGCGGTGGGGGAAATTATCTATCACAAACTTTCCTATAATGTCTCCCTTAAACTTGGATAAAAAGTTTTACAGCTTAAGTGGATTAAAAATGCAGTACCTTTCTTCTGGAAGGCCTCAAGCTTTTCACTGCTGAGCTCCTTGATTGACACGGTGACAGCTTTGAATGCCCCCTTCAGTCTCTTGCCCAGCACCATGTGGTCTGGCTCAGCTCTTAGACGGATGCCGTACTTGTCTTTGTCCGTCGATATTGTCAGCTGCCGCACGTTGAGCTCCTGGAGGAGGAAGAGGAGGAGAAAAAGAGAGATTCAGGACTCCACTAATGGAGTACTTAACTGCCTGCAGAGAATTTTAATAGGAACATCGATATACACTCAGGCCAGAAGGTTTTCTGCTCTCACAGTATAGGATAGTGGAGAGGAGATAGCAAGAGACAGGCCAGTACACCCACGGAGGTGCAGGTGGCAGGAGTGTGGAACAGGTGGAGTACTAGCTGTCTGGAGTGTTGGAAACAGACTCGATATGGGTGGCGTGAGATTCCAACATGTACAAGCAGAACCGACACCCACAGTCCAGCCCTGTGCTGCTCCACTGGCCTTTGCCAGAGAAGTGAAGAATTAGCAGATTTACCATTGGACCGCTGTTTGATGACTCTGGTTCATTGACCTTAAAATTGACATTCAACGTGTACATAACTGTTAAAAAGACCATCATCTTTACATGATTATGTCTTTGTGCTTCACTATGTGTTTTTGTCATGCGATGAGATTTCACAATTTGCTCAGCGGTCCTTGAACGTACCGTAGATGTGTGCAGTGACAGCTACACCATGACCCCAATTCCACCAATCATCTTTTATGACCATTAATTAGGATTTAAAACTGGACAGTGTTGCGAGTGAACAATGGCAATTGAAGAGAGCCCTTGGCCCTTATGTGATATCGGTAGACATCGGTATCAGATTTTTCCCCGATAATGATAGCTAGTCATTTTAATGTTCACATGGCCAAGTTGACACCACAGTTTGTTCACATACAGTGCAAGCCCACTTCCTGTGCTCCCCACAGGCTATTGTCTCCGTGGTTGCTAGCGTCTCACGTTAGCCTCTGGGATGCTCTTAGCCATGCAATGAAGCACAAATTGGAAGGTTATGACATTCTTGCCAGCTTCTTGATCTTGCTTGTTAGTGAATTCAAGTTTCCTATGATACCAAAATGTACGGAAGGCTTGAATTTCCACTTACTTGCTAGCCACCTGACTTTAATCTTAGCTGCGGAGCTGACACCAACATATCAATGGGTAGACAGGGAATCACACCGATACCCGATGTTGCTCTCATGGCATGTATAAATGTGCTTGAATAAACAGACAGAGCTGCTTGAAAGGCAACCAGTAGTGGTGGTGTTGTTAATCCCACAACATATGTATTCTCCAAGAGAAATGCACATTTCCAGCAACTGTGCAAAAACGGCACCCCGCATTTGCCGGCACGCGAAGGATGACCTCATCAAACTGCCTCTCAAGCATGTAAACATACATGAATGAATAGTAGCAAACTAGCGTGTTCCTTTCATCCATCTATTTTCTAGATATGCCACCTATCCTCATGTAAGAATTCCCAGAAGTAAGCATGGTAAAATCTGACGCTGTGTGTGCGCTCAATTAGGAGAGTATGTGGTGACTTCCATGAAAATGCTGCTTTTTCATATGATATGGAGTGTCTTAGCATAATTGTTTTGGCAAAAAAATTACATTGGATGCCCTTCCTGACACAACACTCTTGGGTCTGGCAGAACAAGGCACTGGCTTGTACCCCATTGGGGGGAGTTGGTGTGAGAGACAGATGCAAAAGACAGGGTTGGATGGAAGCGATTGATTTGCTGTGGCGACCCCTGAAGGGAAAAGCCGAAAGAGAAAGAAGAAGAAGAACAAGAACAAGATGGGGTGTATTTTCAATAGTGTTGGACACTTGTCACAACAAGATAAAAGGTATGTAAGGATATAAATTCACTTAAATATCTATCTGGAGATGAAATTACTTTAAAATCTGAAATATGTGAAATGTTAATTTTGGTCTGGACTCTGTAATAAGGAAAAAGGCAAAGGACACAAATTACTGCAACCTGTAGGCAACTTGTAGGCCACTGGCCATCTACAAATTTCAGCTATCAACTTATTGCCATCCATATTCAGCAGCCACTGTTCTGCTGACTAAGTGTTTGGTGGTGTTATTGTATTTAAGAAGATTGTTATTGTCATATTACCCATATCAGTATCGGAAATTGAGAGTTTGACGATATCGGCATATTGGTTATCGGAAGAAAAAAAACTATATCGGACAACAAATATAATCAAAGAATTCAAACCGGACTTAACAGAAAACAACATTAAAAACAGATTTTCCTAGGTACCTAAAATAGGCAAGAAGTACAGTGGAAAACAGGTAGGAAACAAATGAATTGAAACTGATGTGCAATGGAGAATGGACAATGAGGGCTTTTTGCTTATGAAGAATTGGGTTATGTGATGTGATCAAATGAATGGCTTAACTTTTCCACCACCTCTTGGAGCTACGTGAAGGGAATTAGCAAGTAATTTCTGAAGCCTCTTAGATATTTTTTGTGAACCTCTGTTGAGTGATCATCACGCCTTAAGTGACGTCTTCTGGTCAGCAATTCCCTCTCCCACACTGTCTACTCTTTTTTTGGTAGTTTGCCTACAGGTGTGCCCTCTGTACTTGGTCCAATGAGCGCACACAGCTTATCAAGCTAACGGACAAGTGCCGGCATTTTGTCTCCTCTCCGGGCTGCATCTGTGGTTCAGAAGGTAGCGGATGCAGCAAGAGGGGCCCAGCAGAGGCGGGAAAACCTGCTTTTCATTCAAGTTTTCAGTTAATAATGTGAGAAGACTAGAAATAAATGGGTAGCTCTTGGCCATTTTCATTATGTAAAAATATTTCTCACAAGAAAACACCTTGGTGATGCCTACTATAGCTAGTATTACACATTTACACTTCATGTATGTGATTGTTAATCATCAATAATCATGGATTATCTTGTTTAATTGGACTTACTTCCAGGATGTATTTCTGCAGTGACTGGATGTCTTTCAGAGCTTCTTGATCCTGGTGAATGACGACCACCTCCTTCAGCGGGTACTGAGGCACATGACAATCATTGCAATCAATCAGCAGCAGAGTTCATGTTTACAAACATGATAGTTTGAGCTGGACTAGTCTATAAGTGGGTGATTTACCTTCACCGGCAGGGTCTTCCTGTCACGGATGACTCGGCCCAGTTCAATCACAGACTGCATCTGCGAGACAGCGTTCTCAATACGCTTGTCAATCAAATTTTCCCTGAAAAATTAAAACGGTAAAATCTTTAGCGTATGTCCAACTTTAACAACTTCACAGCATCATCAATCATCTTTTTTTACATGTAACATTCCATGCTGTATTTGACTGCTTCCTGATTAAGGGTGATGTAGAAATGTACACGGGTCCTCTGAGGATAATGAAGACCAAAGCATGACAAGATGAGCGGCACACATCTAAATAAAGAATGAGCTTTGAAGCGAGGGTGGGTTGATTTCAAATGGTTTCATTTGAGTGCTGGGGGGAGGGGGGGCGCACAAGCATCTAAGAAAGCAGCACAGCAAAGTGAGTGACAGGAGAAATAATTTGAGGCATTATTATACAAGCTATCTTAGCAAAACTAATTCAGCCATTGCTTGAAAATTTACTTGTGACGTGAAACATAAGGAGAAGGCGATCAAAGAGTGTGGACATTGTTTTCTCCATTTATGCATAATTTTATTTTGATATTTTGAGTTTATTCTCTTATTTAATAGAGATACTGCACTAATGTTGTTGTGTGTCTTGACTAGGGTTGGCCATGGTTTGAATTTGAACAGTTTCTGTTCCGATTCCTAACGATTCTCCATCCAACACTTTAAAGGCAGGGTCATACGTTTGCATTGTTAAAATGAGGGTGCTAACCAGAATTCTTTTTGTATGAAATGTCTGAACTTCTCAATGGATTGTTCAGTGATATTAACTTATCAACTGTATTATTAATTTCTTACAGGGCTATTTTCAACCAGTACATAAAAATCTAATCATTAAATTTGAATATAAATTTTATGAAGTTTCTATTACAGGAGTAAACTTCCAAAAACGACGTTAACCTTTGAAAAGTAATATACTTCGTTTGCTGCCTCAATGTTGGTGTCAGCTATATTTTGTTAGCACAAGTAAACAGGATAAAACCAAAATGCTCTTATTTTGAAGGGCGGAGGTCTGTTGTGTGAGTTGATACGGTTTCTTGGCTATTTCTAACAGAGACCGCCTGTGCAAATGATAAACTTGCCTCGTATAGACCCTGAACTTCCATATTAATGAGCAATCTGAAACCCTGGGTTACATTGGCATGAGCCAGGCTTCATTTATTATTTGACTTCCCTGATTGTGATTGCTTTGAGAAAGTCCAACGTAGCAAATCAAAGACGTGTGAACAAATGTGTGAACATTAATAATGTTGACCGTGTAGCCTCCTTGGATAACACTGTGTTGCACTGAGCCGACCACTCTTCTTCATGAAGCTAAAGCTCAATGTTTTTGCTGCTTCTTCGCTGGTGTTTGGGTTCATTATCATTTCATTATTATATTCATGTATTATTCACTATCATTTCTCCTCTTTTTGCTCTATTTTTCCCAATTGTTGCTGTTGTTTTAGTGTTTAATTTTATTCCTACACCGTGCCACGACATCGCTATTACAAGTCTTATAGTCGGGGTCATTTTATATTTGATGCAGTAATCCCTTCACCCAAGATGGAGGCATTCTTCCCCCACCTGACTTGGGGCAGCATGAGATAATGGATGCTGCCGGTGTCCTTCTCCTCCAGGGAGGCGGGGTCGATGAGGTTACGCAGATTTTGGTACATCATCTCTGTAATGAAGGGTGTGAAAGGAGCCTGGGGTGAAGAAGAAGAGGAGAAGAAGAGATGGGGAAGAAAGAAAATTATTTGATGCTCCGCAACTGTAGCTAATTTACATTTCCTGACGCAGAGGTCCAAAAGTCAGTGAGAGCTTAAAAAAAAAAAAAAAAAAAAAGCAGATCCAACAAATTTTTCCAGAGATTTTAAGAGCTAAAAGTTCAAACAGAGTTGTGCCAGAGGAATCTTGCACTTCAAGCATGCTAATTAATTCATAAAGCTCACAACTGATCTTTATTGATCTAGATTATGTTCACTGGCTTTCAGCGTGCAAACAGCACACCGACCTTTTACACACATGTATGATGACTTTGTCACATAAATAGACTCCACACACACACACACATAGTAAGCTCGTTATGACTCACCATCAGCCTGCACATGGAGAAGAGAACGCTGAAGAGGGTTTCCAGCGCCCACAGACAGTCCTCGGTGCCACTCTCGCCCTGCAAAGTTCACACACGTCAATATAACATGTCCCCGTGGAGAAGTGGAAAAGAGAGAAGAGAACAACGCCAGGAATGGCATAAATGCCCACTGCAGCTTAACTGAATGTTGCCAAAAATGGTCACCATGAAAATCTCCACTGCTAAGAAGACTGTATTACAAATTAAACTCTAAAGAAGGATGGATAATTGATCGTTAAGAGTTTTGTGGATCAGGGGTCCTTGTGATAAAATGATAAAAATAAATATTTTGTAAATAGCTTGTTCATAAATGCTGATTCTGTGTGTGAATGCAGAAATGTAAGGTTTGATTATGTTATTGTGCCCATTTGTTCATTGCACAACCTCATGTTAATTAATGTGTGTCACCCACACACCAAACAATGATATAATGTTACAATCTCATTGGAAAACCAAACTCCAGAGCTTGTACCGATATACAGAGAGCCCACAGGTACCAGCAAATCGTTAATTATACTTTTTCTAGAGGTTATTGCAAATCTATTTGCGGCAGTCCAAATTTGTTAATGTCTTAATGTCTTCATATGGTGCCTCAGGACTTCGCTTGCTCACGTGCACATCGACTCACCTTCAGACGACGCCTGTTGGTGCGGACGTACCAGTTGGTGAGCATGTCCACAAACTTGACCAGACGAGGCACTACAGTGTAGAGGCGGTACGCTGCGGTAAAAGTGACAGCAATCCATGTCAGTTACAATGTAATCAAAGAGAAAGAAGTTGCCGATGTGTCTTCTTACCGTCCATTTCTGCTTTGAAGAACTGAATAAGGGACTGCGTGAAGGACTGGATCCATTTGTCCATGATGTTGCCACTCTGCTTGGCAGTGTTCTCGTTGTACAGGAATTGAATATCTTCCTCCTACCACCACAACACGCAAGCATTGGCACACTCAAAGATATCACTCAATGTCCACAACATCAGGGAACAGTCTTAGATAGAGCAAGTGTAGTTAAAATTGGGTTCTTTGAGTGTTTTCCGCTCAATAAAAATGAACACTCCTGAGTCGGCAGGTCGTGCAAGTAGCAGAGACTGCACTTAAAGGTTCGTATCTTTAGGTTAAGTCTTGTGCATAGAAATGGTCATGGGGCCAAAACCTAATTGGATCGTCACAGTGAAGATCATACAGCTGACTAATGCAATATTTCCCCAGAGAATATCTTTATTCTTTTTTCCTTTTACTACAGTATTAAAGCCGCACCCAAAAGCACAGTTCCCAGCTATACACCACCACAGGGACAAATTACTGTGCCTTTTTACAGCATTATTTACTGCTATTAATCAAAGGTAATTAGTGTTCTGGATTGATGAGCAATGGATTTGTTAGTATGAAATTGCTCTGCCATAAAACATGTCTGTTTTTTTCGAAGCAGGTGCTGAGAGAAGCAAGTAGTGACATTCTGTGATGTTCATAAAGCGCACCTACCTTCTGTAACCTTTGCACATTCTGCACCAGGAAGCGGTAGGCATTATACCACGGTAGGAAGACATCCTTCAGCACATCCCGAACGCCGTCCTCTTTGAAACGCAAGTTCTCTGCTCTTACCACTGGGGAGTTGATGAGGTAGAGTCTGCAGAGAGACAAAAAAAAGGAATATAGGTTTAAGTATTGTGTTTGTCCAAGACTACAATGTGTTGTCTTTCCTCCTCTCGTCTAAATAAAGGCATATTCAATCAACACGTCAGTTTTAAACAATAGTACCAAAATACACAAGGATTTTGCTGGTTATAGACTTGTTTGTTAACACAATAAACTTGGATTTACCAACATCGCATGGCGGTCAGCCCAAGCAAGCGATGACTAGTGAAAATAGCCATCATTTCATTTTGGAATAGTACAATTTTCCTCAATTTGTCTGTGTGTAATCTTACCCCTTCATATCAAGTTAAGACATTTTGTCAATTATGTGGAATTGGGACAGTGAATGGCTGCAATTATTTTTGGCTGCTGCCTAAATGGGCCGGCATCAACATGAGAAGTTATGTTTTGGTTTGGAATTTAATGGCTAGTTTTATTGCCCCTCCAATCAACACATTGGTTTTGAGCAGCGCTGCCAACATCCGAAAGGGTTTCACTCATTATAGACTTGGAGTAGCTAGAATCTTGTGGCATTTTGCCCAAAGCGGTAACGGCTGCTGAAAACAAGGGACCATTTTGGAACGACACAATTCCTCTCATGTTCTCTGCACTCCTACCCCTACTTATCAATGACACTTCAGGCATTTTGTCAATCATGTGGAATTGGGAGAGAATGGCTGCAATTATTTTGGCTGCTGCCTAAACGAGCTGCCATTGCGTTGAAATGTCACATAGGAGTGTTCCAAATAATGGAGAAAGGTGTTTTCTGCTGCAGGATGGACTACACTCCGAGGGGTTTTGAGGGGGTTTTTGACGATGGGACAGTGTAATGTGAAAAAGCTTAGCTCAATTGCCTTTGTGCCACTCCTTCCTCCCCCATGGTTTCTCATAGAAGGTGTGTTTTTTTATCTGTGACGGCACACCACTAATAAATTTGGCAGCATTTTTAAGATCACTCACAAACACATTATAATGGAACTGTCTGTGTAGCTTATCTTCACAACTCCGTACAGTAGACAGCATCGTAACTCTGCTTCTTAACACACCTCATGCACACAAACTATAGCAAACTGGATCACACACTGTAACACACAGAGATATCCCTGTGACCCTAGTGAAGATAAACAGCATTGAAACTGAATGGTGTACAATAACTATCTTTAAAATCAGCACACACTTACACAGAGCCCAGGAAACATGATGAATGTTTTTTTAATTATTGTTTTATAAGGCAAACACATGTACCGCTGCACATGACAAAAATACTTATGTCACTAACTTCATGTTCTGTTGCTACATAAGGTAGAAAAATTTAAATAATGCTACACATTTGTTATGATACAAACCAAAATTGAATTATCGTGACAGGCTGAATTCCTAGTGTAAATAGAAACTATAAAAAGCCTAGTGGTGTCCTGATTCAAATCGGAGTAAATCTAAAATCTTGGATTTTGGCACTTCAGTCATTTCCAGACTCAGCCCCAGCAAGTCTATCTAACAGTGGTCAGGTAGAGCCTGCGTGATCACATCAACAGTGTGTGCTAATGTTTTCACAGAGTATCAAGGAGAAAGAGTGATGCCTAGCCGCCACTATATTGCGGATAAAACTATCATCCAGATGCTTAAAGAAATATATGGGTCAATTTTTCCAAACTAGTGTTGTAGATTACTGTTGTCTGTCTGAGTAATATGACTTGATCGAGGCTTTTCACTCCACATTACATTATAAGTATCCATCCATCTTTGACACAGCTTATCCCCATGAGGGTCATGCTAAAGCCTTTCTCAGCTGACTTTGGGCGGGAGGCGGAGTACAGCTTGAATTGATCGCCAGCCCATCGTTGCACAAAATAAGTAATAAAAGCAGAGTTTCCGCTATATGTAATGGATCATGGTGGTAATACAAATACAAACTGTTAAACAATACAGTGTATGGATGGACATACAGTAAATGTGTAGTTCAAGTTCGTGAAAAAGACCCTAATGTTGATATTATTACCGACAGTAAATTTAAAAAATGTATTAAATTAATTAATTAATAAAAAAATGAATTCTGGTCCACCTTCCATGCAGCCCACCACCACAGCTTCAAAAATTCTTTGGGTAAACCCTGAAAGTATTAATGATTCATGCTGATACGACCGATACTCAAAGAAGCAACATCTGTGGTGAAATGAAAACATATCAGACACTTTAATGGCAACGCCTAAAGCACATTTTTTCGCTGTTTATGTATTGCGCCGTCAAAGACATCCTAGTTGGTCATCGATAAGAGTTGAAACTATATGTTGCCCTTCAATATTTACTGTGCAAATGCTCGCAGGCTGTATTATACCCCTTTGCATTTAAAAGCAGGGACAGTTGGTTACTCAATGATAGGCATGAAATGAAAAAATATAATTTAAATAATAATGTGAGCTTTGGAGGATTCTAGAGGTGAGGTGATGCAATTTTACGTAATAACCAACTTTTATGGCAAGTAAGTGTCACCATGATGCGGTCAAATCCATTTTGGCACTTGAAATGAGGACACAAGATGATTTAGGCTAGCGTTTTTACAAGACATCACAGTCTGTACATGACAGTCGCAATTTGTGTCTGATTTAAGAATGTACTGCGTTAAGAAAAAAAGACATTTATTCAAAATGGCAGCACCAGAGTAAAACAAGTGGTGATGTTTCGCTTTGAAACTCTTTTTTCAGTGTAAATGAACATATGGTGCAACTGTGTGGTGCTTTATTCATTAGGCCATATGGCCACGGCGCTTCTACCGCTCAGGGCAAATGTAAGAATGTGCACGTAAGGATGTATGAGCCGCTTGCGTGCATGTGTGAATACAGTATGTAGGACTTTGACAGTTTGGAGTTGTAGCTAGTGATTCTTTCAAAACCATGCCAGCGAATGACATAAGGTAGGTTCTTTCTCTCTCACAAACACACACACGCGCACACACACACACAACTCTGCCACCGGCACGCAGGCTTTCATGCTTCAGAAACGCACAATCACACTTGCTCACAATCAAGCGCAGAGCTGACCTGAGGGCATCGGCGCCATAGTTCTGCACTATGAGGCCCGGGTCCGGGTAGTTCTTCTTGCGCTTGCTCATCTTCTGTCCATCGCTGCAGGGGGGGAGGTAAGACAAAGGCATTAATGCACATACACACACGCACACACATGCAGGCATTAGAATGCATCTTGCAACCGTGCACTTGGTATTCAAATTAGCCAAGCCCTTCCAGGTCAGCAGGCCTGTGAGCGCTGTGCAGCATTTTAGGGCCCTGGGCTGAAGCGAAGGAGGAGGAGGAGGAGGAGAAGCTCTACTGACAACTCTAACAACTAGTAAAATGTACCAGCACACTTACAGTACAAGCATTATCTGAAGCAGCAGCAGCAGATGAACAGGCAGGTGACGAATACAAGAATAACAATGTTTGCAAGAACAAAAAACATTTTTAGCTAGTCGGACTACTGACCTTGCCAGCACCAAGCCATTAACGATGACATTCTTGAAGGGTGGTTTGCCAAATAGGGCTGTAGAGAGCACCAGCAGCGTGTAAAACCTACAGAGAAACATTAAAAGGTCACAGCAAGAATAAAACACAACAATGTCCTCTGAAAACAAATTAAAGTTGTCTTTCATTACACTATTGGCTTTTATTTATTTATACAACCGGCCACTTATTGTGGTACAGTAAATGCTGCTCTCTAATGTAGTTGACCAATATGTTTGTCACCACCATTTGGTCTACAAACAGTGCCACTGAGGAAAAGACAGGAAGCAGAACGGGAGGTAGCAGAGATCAGGGTGCTGAGGTTCACATTGGGAGTGACCAGGATGGATAGGATCAGGAAGGAGTACATCAGAGGGATATTACATGTTAGAGGCCTTGGAGATAAAGTCAGAGAGGCCAGACTGAGATGGTTGGGACATGTCCAGAGGAGAGATAGTGAATATATTGGTAGAAGAATGCTGCTTTTAGAGCTGCCAGGTAGGAGGAAGTAGAGAAAGACCAAAGAGGAGGTTTATGGATGTAGTGAAGGGGGACATGAAAGAAGTTGGTGTGTGAGAGACAGATGCAGAAGACAGGGTTAGATGGAGGACATCGATTTGCTGTGGTGACCCCTGAAGCCCAAAAAGAAAGAACAATCTGGTTCTCAGCTCATGAGACTAGCTGTTAAGAGATGGGATTTTAACAATACTTTTAGGAAAGGTAAAATTAATTAATTTAATTTCTACTAAGTTATATTTTTCTGCAGCCTATGTATGCTAGCAGCCCTGTCTCCACCCACTGACACAAAGAGACTGTGCAGCTGCGATGTCATAGATTTTTTTTCTGTATCCAGGCAATAAAAAAAGACATAATAAAGTGTTTTCAGACTAATGTTATTTTGAAATGCACCGGAAGTTCTTCCGGAGAGTAGTGGCGCACGTAACTTCTATACCAGACGGTCCTAGGCAGTCCTTTACGTCAATTCCTATGCTATTCTGGATTAATTTTGGTTGTTCTATATTTTATGATATTATGTCAGCTTGTTGTGTTTTGTTGGAAGACTCTAGGAGACAGAGTAAGCTTGTTAACCTAAAGACACCATTCCCCTCGTCAGATCGGCAAAACGTGGCACATGTTATTGCCCCCCAGATGGGGGAAAAAAAAGTCAAAAACCCACAAGACATTCGACTGTGACATTTCTCCTGCTGAGACTCTCCATGGTAACCAGCCTACTGCTGGCCCTAATGTAGTGATCATTTCAAACTGACACGAAAGCCAGGCGGCTAAGCTGGTGTAGCTATCACTGCCAGAAGAACATATCACATGGCCCACAACACAATATTAACTAATGTTATTATTGTTGTGACTATGCCACTTTCTTTATGTGTATTCATGGCTACCAGGGTAGGTAAATCCATATTTTGTGCGAGATATATACTATGTTAAATTTCAATGCTAGCATATAAGCTAAACAGTCATCAACATTTCACTCCCCCGTCATACCATCCCCTGGTCTGGTCGATGCCCTCAGCGATGAAGTCTGCCGGGAAAGAGTCCTCAAACTCCCTCCTGTTTTCAAAGGGGTAGTGGACCTGGGCATAGGGCATGCTGCCACTCTCGAACCAGCAATCGAACACCTCAGTGATCCTACGCAGGACGCCTTTGCCAGTGCGCGAGGGAATGGTCAGGTGGTCAATGCTGGAGGGGGTATAAGTGCATGAGCCATGAAATAACCAGTGTAGAAAGACTAGAACGGTTTTGGTTACTTTACCAACACATTCCTGTGTGAAATAAATTACACTCACCTCTCCCGATGGAGATCAGTCACATGGACGCCAGTCAGCTCCTCCAATTCGGCAATGGACCCGACACAAACCACCTGATGAGAGGATTAAACACAGGAACTGAGATGTGATTGGAAACAGCACTGTGAATCATTTAAATCACTTTATTTACTCAAACAACAACGTTTTGAGCCATCTGAAACTTCTTTCAGGGCTCCTTTCCAAATGCGCAAACCACATTATGTGAAACTTTGGCATCGTTTAACACAAGAATACAACATTCTAACAACATTCATAGGTCAGAAAAGTGGAAAAAGCATAACAAGTCCTCTTTAGGGATGAATATTGATTGTTAATGAATAGGAGGCTGCACGGCGACCGAGTGGTTACCGCACAGGCCACGCAGCTAGGAGACCTGAGTTCGATTCCACCCTTGGCCATCTCTAATGTGTTGTTTGCATGTGCTCCCTGTGCATGCGTGGGTTTTCTCGGGGTACTCCGGTTTCCTCCCACATTCCAAAAACATGCATGCTAGGTTAATTGGCGACTCCAAATTGTCCATAGGTATGAATGTGAGTGTGAATGGTTGTTTGTCTATATGTGCCCTGTGATTGGCTGGCGACCAGTTCAGGGTGTACCACACCTCTCGCCCGAAGATAGCTGGGATAGGCTCCAGCACCCCCGCAACCCTCATGAGTGGGGAAAATTCGGTAGAAAATGAATGAATGAATGAGAGGGAACATGGAGTCCATGCATGTTTACAGGAAGATCTGGGAGAAGAGTAGGAGGTTATGCTTGCTTCCAGACAACCCAAGGAATATTTAAAAAGGTCTACAAGACAGCCACAAGAATAAATGTAAAGGTTGTTCTGTCATTATTATGGTTCCATTTACTTCTTGTATTTCAACTTTCTATTAATGCATTTTGCAGTGCCTTCATGTGTTCTGTGTGCAGTGTGAGTGACAGAGTTTTACTCGACTTAGATCACAGACAGAACAAACAGATTTCATTTGTAACCAAAGGATTACCTGTAACAAGTGTTTTTGGCTTATGGATTAATTACAACACCCGGCGGTTATTTGCTTTTGAAGATCATACACCCAGTGACTACAAGCTCAACGGAATAGAGGCATTATTCAGATCATTTCCAGTAGCTAGCACATGCCGTTTATTGTTTCTGTCATTGTCCTGAAACATATTTAAAATTAGGCCCATTTTAATACACCTTCAGAGTGACTTTATGAAGTAAGGTAAAGTGTCTAATCAGGTCTCCACAGAGAGCTGACCTATGGGCTCTGCTCTACTTTTGGAAGCACACAGTACCATGGCCCAGATAGACACTGCTAAAGCTCATCTGGCACTACCAAACCTCCAGAAGAGAAACGTGCGGTGGGCTCATATTGGACCTCAGAGTAACGCATACTGGTGTAATGGAAATAATACAGGTGACCACAAAGATCATGCGTTTTTCGGGGGTGTGTGCAAGGGAGGCACCAGGGAGCAGCAGTGTTCTGGAAACAGTCACAGTGCTATTTCCAGCAAGCAGGTTGTGAGCTGTCCCTCTTTCAGCCCAGGGACAAGCTCTTCCTTCCTTTTTTTTTTTTATAAAAACCTCAAACAACCCAATTCTGAGAGCTCTATCCAGTCCAGTCCATTTCATGGCGTCAGCTGGATTTGACATTTCACATTTGCACATTGGGTGGTTGTACTTGCCTTTACACCTACACAGTACTTACTACTACACTTGGTCTACAAAACCATAGAGTGCTGGGTCAAAAATATCCATTAACTGCTGTGGCTGTAGGAAAACCCCTGATGTTTTTTTTTTTTAACCATCTCCACAAACAGCTCCATTTGAGATGCCTTGAGTTATCAGTAGGGTGTCAGGAGACACCTAAATTGGATACAAGTTTGGATACTATAAATGTTTCATGCTCTATATGAAATTATAATTGGTGATGAAATTATGCAGGTTAATGGAACAAAAAAGTGTATTATTCTTTGGAATTAATATTTTTTACAGCTTAAATGTCTCCAGCAACTAAGCAGAACTCCATTCTTCATCACCAAGTCGCTGTTAATGGACGACACTGGTGATGGGGATGTCATACAACCTCAAAATATATGAACTATCCCTTTAAGCTCCAAGTCATATCTTGGAAGTTTTGTGCATTCTTCTGACCTCCTCATAGTCTTCGCTGACCCACATGGGGATTGGCGTGCCCCAGTAGCGGTTCCTCGAAATGGCCCAATCACGAGCGTCCCTCAGCCAGTTGCCAAAGCGCTTCTCGCGCACAAAATCTGGAACCCTGCAAGACATGGGGAAAAGGCTTGATGAGTGTTCTTGTGTCTTGATTTTCCGTGAGGAAGCCAGAGACCTACTTCTGGGACGGGTCAATGCTATTAGAGTTGATCCCCACATATTCGCAAAAATGTTTTTAATTTGTGCTTTTTCTTTATAAATGAGTACCTTATTTTAAAGTGTTACCAACACAAAATGTACAGCATACAAGTGGCTCACTATGTATGGGCCTCAGTGGCTGCAGTAGCACTAGATTGGACCGTAAATTCATATCTTGTCTCAAAACCTGTAGCGGGGTGAACACAAGTTAATATATGATCAAAAAACATAAATAGAATTACAACAGGCAGACAAAGTGTGGATTATAATAATACATTTATTTATTTTTATATGTATAGCGCTTTTCAAAGTACTCAAAGACGCTTATTTTGTAGGTATGTGGAAACGCCTTCATCAAGGTTCCATCTGTTCTCCAATAGATCATCTTTCATTATCATTAGAGGTGCTTGAGATTGGCTTTCTTGTCAACATCTGCAGCACTTAATTACCTATGCCGATGTTCCGTGTGACAGCCCAAACACCCCTCCTGCCAACCCAAACACGGTCATGCAAAGCATCGGCTAAAGTATATGCTGCTTGTGGACTGTGATGGTGGACTCGCTGCAGAAAGTACATGGTATTTGAAAGCCTATTGACGCCTACACTATGAATAAAACCATGCCCACAAATGTAGTTTAGATTACTGTTACATACGTCCATCTCCTGGTGTAAAGCATCAACTGCTATTGATACTATATTTGCTGAAATGGCTTGTTAAATTCAGCAATGTTCCTTGTCGTAATTTTGCGTTTAAAGGGTTATGACTAGATTACGCTTCTATGCATTCTTAACATCCTTCGTTGCAAGCGATCAAAGGCACAAAACGTGGTGCAATTTGGAAGTTTGTGGTGAGCAGAAGCTGCATGTCATTATTCATTTTAAGAGCAATGTGGTTTTGCATGAGGATGCGGAAATAATGGGACAAAAAGGTAGCAAAATGAAATGTTGGCCTTTAAAAACATCCAACACAAATCACCACAGAGAAGAGCATATAACTTGAGGTGCAATATGGGGACCATAATGGGCCCTGTGCTTGAATATGTGCAAGTTTTATTTCTGCTAGCTAGTTACTTTTCCTTCCTCTTTCTTTTATTTTATCCTCTCCACTGTGCCATGCAGTGCTGCTCAGGAGCACAAACCGAGATGCTGGTGGAAGGGAATAAATTGTCTTCAGCACCCCCCCCACACACACACACGCGCTAAGCAACGAGTTCATCAATTCCCATTTGTAGGAGGCATTTCTATTTAGGCACCAATATATCAATTTAATGATTTTTTGCTACTCACCTATCCCCGATCCCCTCCAATCCCTCACACCCTCCACTTTTCATTGCTTAATCTAAATGTAGAATTGTATAAGTGTGTTGTCTTGTCCTGAAGACTTATAGAAGTGCCATTAAAGGATGCACTACCGTGACAGATAAGGCAGAGATGCTGGGGCTGCATGCAAACGGGAGAGATAAGACAGAGGGGACTCGGAGGTTGCTTTAACAGGCGTAAAACGATTTTAAATACACTTAAATTGCTCAGCGAGTGAAGCAGCAATGAATGACAAGCATTGCCTGACACTATTCAGAATAGGAATGTGCCAAAGCCATCTTAACAGATGAACACAATAAAAATATACAGTGGCGTGAAAAAGTACAGTGGAACATCAAACAAATGTAAATATTAGTCAGTGCAAACATACCTGAACAGAAAATGCAGTTTTTAAATGAAACATTATTATTATTAAGGGAAACAAAAAATCCAAACCTACAGCCCTGTGTGATAATCACTTTTTTTTTTTTTATTAAACTCGTCTCTTCAACGCAATAGTAATTTATTGACGACTTGTAGTATTAAATCAGCGGTTAGAGCGACACGTGACAGCAGTCCGCGCACAGTAAGGGGAACGACTGCTCTACCAAAAGAACCTAATATCCAAGTGAAACTTCACCACAGTACACCGCGGACATGTCTGCATGATGGTGTGTGTTTTTTGAGGCGTATTATCACACCTAGATCGTTGCTGTGTAACCTGTTATGAACATGATACGGCAACCGCATCTGCCCGATCTAGTGGCAGAAGCCGATATTATCTGATCTTCAAAACTACAGCATATCGGCCGCCAGTCCCAATCCTGAATGGGACATCGGGACATACCTAATATATATATTTGTATAACCACCACAACTGTGCATTTTAGTCATGCTAAAAGATAGAAAACATGTTTTATCAAGGAGGAGTGGACTGATTAGGAAAAATTGGTCATGATATTAGGCAATGTATGGCTAAGCATGGGTTTCTCACTGATTTACTCAGACATGTACCAGCATAAGGTCTTAATAAATACTTAGTCCTCGCCTGCCCAATGCACCAATGCGGGAAAAGAGAGACAAGCAGAGCAAATCACTTCAGGGATATGGTAACAAGCACTTTGCGTTTCTGAAGGGGGTTCTTTTTCTTTTTAGCCTCTGATCAACGAGTGTGAATGTAATTTGGAAGCACAGAGCACAGTGTCCTCTGCAAGAGTTTTTTTTTTTTTTTTTTTAACATACTATAAGGATGCTGATGAACTGGGCAACGCTCGACAATCTTTCCACAATGAAAATCTTCAATGGGACCAAAAGTGGTCTAATCAAAATGGGTCTTTTCAAATCATTTAACAGGCGCTAGAGGAAAGTTTTTAATTGGAAAGTTGCAAAAACGTGTGTGTTAAAATTTCTTGAGCATGTCAGCTGAATTCATAATTGAAACATTTGTTTTTTTGTGCCTCTTCAGACCCAGTAATCCCTCGTTTATGACGGTTAATTGGTTCCAGACCCCACCGTGCTGAGTGAATTTCCAGTTGTACTATAAGTTGTACTTATTTAGAAATCAAACACTGTATTTAGACTATAGAAAGCCTGTGTAAGACCTTCTAAATACGGTTTTGAACATTAGAACCCTCTAGACATGAAATAACAGCCCTATTGTCACCTTTACGCCCGTATTACTCAACATAGTAGACATAATAAAAAATAAGACTCGTGCTAGTATTGATGTAAATGTGTTACTGATTACTGTGTATTGAGTTCAGGGGCTTGGGGAATCTGCATAACTAAGCTGTAACCTGCATAACTGGCTGTGAGATAAATACACCCTAATAAGCAAATGTGCATGTAATTTTTATGGACACTGTGGGAGAAAGAAATAGAGAGCAATAAACATGAAAAACAAAACAAGAAAGAACGAGAAACAAGGAAAAAAACTTTTTCTGTTCTCCCTGTGCATACGTGTGTTTTCTCCAGGTACTCCGGTTTCCTGCCACATTCCAAAAACATGCTCGGTTAATTGGCAACTCCAAATTGAATGCGAGTGTGAATGGTTGTTTGTCTATATGTGCCCTGTGATTGGCTGGCGACCAGTCCAGGGTGTACCTGAAGACAACTGGGATAGGCTCCAGCACACCCGCGAGCCTCATGAGGATAAGCGGTAGAAAATTTATGAATGAATTGGTAGCACATGAACTGAATATTTTGACGTTACATTTGTTTGAATTGGTTAAGAAATGGGGGAGGAGTTATCACACCCTGTACACAAATGTCCATATTAATGCATTGTATTTACATGATTCCCAAAGGGATTAATAAAATATGTCTGTCTGAGCTTGACTAGCTGCTTTCTGGAGCACAACACAAGTCTTTCAATGTTGTCAATTTGTATAACATACAGTTAGAGATGGTTGGCTGCTGTGAAATTACCCACACCACAGGAATTTGTCATTTGTGTATATATATATATATATATATATATATATATATATATATATATATATATATATATATATATACACATATATATGTGTGTGTGTGCGTCTTCACGTTCCTAGCGGCTAGTCATTCATCTCAGTTTGACAGTCCCATTACCAGCAGCTCAGAAAAGAGCACTGGGAGCACCTGTGGTAATACTACTTGGTTGGTGAGCCATCATGCAGACAGAGTCCACATTCTGCTATCCCTATTTAGCATTGTACTAGTAGTAGTTCAAGTATTTCAATATGGAAGGCATCAGCAATGTACTCATTGATCAGCAGCATATACTCTTCACATGTTTAACGACAGACCTACAGGTATATAGAACTCGTCTCACCAGTAACACTGTCCATTGTTGTCCAGTAGTTTCTGGACCATGTGTTCCACCCGGACAAACCAACTGGGCACCGCTTTGTAGATCAGGGGAGTGTCTGACCTGCACATAAATGAAAAAACATGAGGCTGACGAACAAACATTACAGTATGGTAAAGTACATACTTAAATGCTACTACATGTATGTGTCCAATGATTATCTTACACAATCACATTCTAAGAGACGGTATGTTACCAAAAATAGCTGAGAGGATATAAATTAAAGGATAGCTTTCTAAAAACAGATTGGGATTTTTTTTTTATATTTAAACCATGTACGTGGATGTATATTCACATTAGTATGTGAGCTGTGTCTTACCTCCAACAGAAGGGGTAGCTATGTTTGAAAGTGCTGGCGTTGACCAGGCGACCATTCTCCTTCAGCCACTTCATGATATTCTTGTCAGCATCCTGTAATAACCAAAACAAACATTTTTAAAAATTATGCAAATTCATGTGGGAAACATGGATTAAAAAAGGGACATAAAGGGAAGCAAATTGGTCAAAAATGGTACACAATTTTTTGTGCAAAAACTATGAAAGATCCATTAAAAGATGTGAAAATAATCCAAAAAACTCAAAGATCATTACAAACACTGATTGCCGTGTGGCGGCAAACACTACATGTGTGCTACATCACATTGGGTTGATAACACTTGTATTGAGCAGACAACGGACGCACATTGCCCCATACTGCAGCGAGACTCAAAACTAGTCTGTAAGAACTCATGGACTGAGGCTACGCCAACTGATTCCAGCTAAACAACTTTTCCCCAAGCGAGTCAAAGCTTTTTCTTCCTGTGCGCACACGCATGGCCCAGACATACGCAGCCTTGACTCAGTGACCCATCCATCCCATCCATTTTCTATGATGCTTATCCAGACTATGGTTGCAGGGGTATGCTGGAGCATACATGTAAAAAAAAACAAAAAAAAAACATTGTGTTGTTGTGGCATAATTATTTACATTTTTTGGCTCAATATACATGGCTAAATTTGTGTCAAATTGAAAGTTATGCTTGAAATGTATACGTATATTTTGCTGAAACTTACCTGCGTTCTACTGGTGATTTCTAAAGAATGGAAAAAGGTAGAACAAATACTGTATTTCTGATGAAAGACAAGAATCTAACCTTTGTTTTGCTAAAACACAATATTCTGTGTGCCTTGAAAAATCAGTCAAAATTATCAAAAATGGCCAGCACCAAGAGGGATGGCTTTGGAAAACCAGCTCAGATTGAAGAGTTAATAATTTGAGTTAACCCACCAAGATGAATTTACACGATAACTTAAAGGCAGATGGAGCCCCTAGGATATGGACAGTGGACCTGAAGGAGGATAGATAGACTCACCAGGAGAGAAGGCAACACAACAAAAAGAATCAATACAGTGATTTGGTATGCTCTCACTTCAATCTTTATTAGATAACAGCTGCTCAGCAGTGTTTTAAGAAAGTTAAGTCATAAACCTGGATCAAACAAAGCGCTAACTGCAAAAGAATGACGACAGAAGCTGAAGGAAGTGTGAGGAGAGCGACCACCATCGGAAAGAAACCGTATCAGGTGGGACGAAGGAGCCGGTAGGGCTGCCAAAGATGACAAATGGAAGGAGGGGTGGGGGACCGAAGAGGCAACTAAATGGAAGAGGGGTTATTTTTGGAAGCAGTGTCAAATATGACGCAGGGAGGACAGGTTGGGAAGCAAGGGGACCCGTTTTTGGAAATGAGGTCAATGTGTAAGTGAAGGTGACTAGGTGGGCCTGGGCATCATGCCTGCCTTCATTTACATAATGAACAACATGGAACTGCTTGTCTATATGCATTTGCATCCTTCCTAGATAGAGTATGCACGGTGAGGTAGGGAAGGACAATCGGTGATGCTCTCTCTCCCCACTACACAGCTCTGTAGGTTTTCTTTTGAATTGCATGCATGTGAAGAAGCACTAATCTAAAAAAATTACACATCTTTGGTGACTCCCAACCTCACTTCCTCCCCTTCTAGCAGCTCCCTGTAGGTGGTAATCTCTGCATCCAGCTTGAGCTTAGTGTGAAGAAGTTCCTGGTAGTCCTGAAGATACTTGGTCATCTCCAGTTTGGTCTCGCAGAGCTGGGTCTCCAACTGAGCGATGACATCATCCAGGCTGCCCGCCTTCTCCATATGGGACATCTCCATATCCTCCAGTTGCTGCTCAAGGCCAGCGTTGCTAGCCCTCAGGACGTCAATCTGGCTCTGGAGGTCTGTCAGCCGGCTGTACAAGGTTGTGATCTCTTCCTTCATGCCTTTTGTTTGCTCCTCGTGCTTGCCGGCGTGCTCCTTGAGTGTGTCGAACTTGCTCTTGTACCACTTCTCAGCCTCCTGGACGTTGCGAGCTGCGACGGCGTCCATCTCAGCCCGCATGTTACGCAGGTAGGTGGTGAGATGGGGGCGCTCTTCATCCAGCTCGACAGTGACCTTTGAGTCCTCTATCTGCTTCAATAGGTCGGCCACCTCTTCATCATGCAGCTTCTTTAGGAACTCTAGCTCTGCCACAAGTTGCTCGATGCGCTTCTCCAACTCTGCCTTCTGCAGCGTGGCATTGTCAATATCCTGCTGGAACTCACTCAGGATAAGTTCTGCCTCTTCTTTCAGAGCCACTTCCTCATCCAGCTTCAGCTTCCACATCTGCACTTCCTCGTCAATGTAGCCTTGCTCAATATCAGCTGCCCCCTTCTCATTCGTCAGGGCCTCAATCAGATCACGCACCTCTTTAAACTTCAGATTGTACTTTTCTGCGATGTCCGCATTGCCCCCCTTGCAACCACCTTGCAGCGTAGAGAGTTCCTCCTGAAGCGCGGCATTCTTCTGCTCCAGTGCCTGCACCTTCGAAATGTATCCAGCAAACTTGACATTCAACTCCTGCATCTCTTCTTTCTCGTTGGCGAGGTGTTGGTGGTGCTCTGTTCTCACAGCAGCCCCGCAGAGTCCAGAGTCCCTCATTGATCCACTGACTCGGATCGGCAACGGGCTCTGGACCCTGACTCTCCCGCCACAGCCGCCAAACGGCAGGCTCTTCTGGGTGCAAGATCCACTCCTCATGTTGGCAGGGACAGCTTGAGGTCCTCAATGGGGCTGATGTGGTCCGGAATTGCAGCAGTGATTTTATACACCAGCCAAGAATGTCTCAGACAGCCTTTAAACTCACACCGGACTTTCAGAGGGCTGTGGCTGTGTAAAATTTATTAGCTAACATCTTACTGTTAGCGTCAGTCAAGAGTCCACTCCCTGATGTTTTTGTGGCAGGATGTGAAATAGTTAAATCACAAAGTCAATGTCTATATTATTAATTCAATAACAGCAAGCAACTGTGCTATGGCAACAGGTTCTCACGCAACTTTACGGTTAGGCATGCTTGAGCACTCACACTGTGCTCATTAGGCATGTTCCGTTGTGATTGATAACAACATCAAAATCTTGCAACTGTCTTGACTTTAAGTCATTATGTTTGTTTCTATGTTTGGTCATCGCGTTTCAAACATTGGTGGGAACCAGCAAGAATCAGGTGTCTCATGCCAACATTGAGATGGCAAACAAATTATACTAGTGTCAATACAGTGAGTCTACTCAAACATCCAAGTAAAATTAGTTTATGAAAAAGTTCTTTTAGGTATGTGTGATACTCTGCAGCCCGGTTCATCAGCGCTCAGTACCATATTTCAAGGGGACCTGCACTTTTGGGAGAAATTTTGCCCATCCTTCACAATTAATAATATTTCCTCATATTTCCCTTTTCTGTGCATGAACACTTTAAAAAAGAAAGTTAATATGAGCTAGCTAACAATGCACGTCATTGGGAATACGAAGCCCTCTAGCCAGAACAGGTACATTGACAATAACCCATAATACTTCTAATAATACAAATTATTTCCGTATTTTCATTCATTCATTCATTCATTTTCCACCGCTTTTTTCCTCACGAGGGTCGCGGGGGGTGCTGGAGCCTATCCCAGCTGTCTTCGGGCGTAAGGCGGGGTACACCCTAGACTGGTCGCCAGCCAATCACAGGGCACATATAGACAAACAACCATTCACACTCACATTCATACCTATGGACAATTTGGAGTCGCCAATTAACCTAGCATGTTTTTGGAATGTGGGAGGAAACCGGAGTACCCGGAGAAAACCCACGCATGCACGGGGAGAACATGCAAACTCCACACAGAGATGCCCGAGGGTGGAATTGAACCCTGGTCTCCTAGCTGTGAGGTCTGTGCACTAACCCCTAGACCACCGTGCCGCCTATTTCTGTATTTTGATTAATTAAAACATTACAGAAACTTCTTTCTGAGTCACATTGATTTCACATTGCGCATAAAGCTCACGCTACTTCCGTCAACAGCAGCAACACTTACGATGTCCCCTCTGGCTGTATGTTTTAGCACAAGATGTGTGCTCCAGTCCTCAGGTAAAAACCGCTAACTGCAAACAAGCATCTTGTTGAGTCTTCATAGCGAAATTCAGAGCTAGGTATCCACTCTTTCGTCTGTGAGTGAGGCTGACATGAGCAACTAGCATTACGTTAATAGTGCCTGGAGTCAGTTGTACTCCCATTCCGTGTGGAAGTGGTAACTTGTTGGCTTCTTTGTTCTTCTTCCCCACTTGAAACAATTTCTTAACATCAGAATGAATAAACTGAAGGCTAACTGGTTAACTCGTGATCCCGTCAATAGAGAATTAGCAATTGTAAACAAAGAATAGGAGAGTAAAAGGTGACTATTGGGGTGTCAAAAACTAAATATTTAGAACTCATAAACAGGTTTTCTATGTTTTAACTACCTAGCATTGGAACACACAGCACAGCAACATACAAGCATGAGTCTTATTCATGTCTTAAATGGCTTATTTTCTCTTATAATGTCTACTCCTAATCCAAGTGTAAAGATGACAATTAGGGTGTTATTTCATGCAGAGAAATAAATGTTGAAGTGGCTCTCAATACTGTTAAGGAATTAATAGTTGTCTGACTTGTCACTCACTTTGACATACTGTCCTGCAAAGTCGGGGACCTCTGAAGTGAAGCAGCCGGAAGCATCCACAGGACAGATAGGAGCCTGGTCCCTTTGGATGATGTTGTATTCGGTGCACACCCTGTAATCATCCTAGAAGGAAAAAGCATTAATTATGATTAATTTTCTTTACATTGGTCATCACTGCAAAAAACAGCATGGACTGCAGCTAAAGACTGCTTTCATCAACGTACGATTGTGTCTCTATAGTTACATTAACTCAACAGTAACAGCAATCTTTTACATTATAAGCGCCCACCTCCCCGTAATAATTGCCACTAAATAGATTCAACTCCAAATAAATCATTACCCAAGCTCTGTGGCAGGCTGTTTCTGAAACCATAAAGATAGGTTATGACTCCATATTGAATTCCCTGTTTGGCTGGATCCTCTGAAACAAATATTGCTGCTATGTGACAACTCAGAGTGAAGGAACTGACTGCGGTCCAACTGTAAATGCGTTCTTTATTCAAAGAGCCTGTCAGCGGCCAAGAGAGATGGCTAACGGGGTCGTTTCGCATCTTGTCACCAGCACATGAGCGTGTAAAAATGTAAATCTGTGTTGCATTTCTGCTTCTTCAGAGAAAAAGGGAAATAAATGCACTGGTGTTTGCATTGTCATTTTTACAGAATTCCATCGCTGGGTGTGCCATCTCTAAATATGTATATTGCTGCATGTATAAAACATTTTAGAAAAGGATTGTTAAGGCTTGTGTTTGACAGTCAGGTGGGTAAATAGGCAGAGACGTGGCTTGGAGGTGGCTGTGGTGGTGATGGCTTAAAAGACAACGTGTAGTTTTCACAGCTGCCCCCCCAACAAGGTCATCTAACTCCATTAGCAATGACCCAATACCTCTGATAGCGTGGCCTCTCCACTCTGGGAGCGTATTCAATACAAGTATTGAAGACAGCTATACATTTCCGTACAGATCTAAATCCATACTTACAGCTCCAAAGTAAGGTGCCTGATGGACCACTCCGGTGCCCTCCTCCTCCTTCACATAGTTATCTGTCACCACCTGGAATGCTCCTTTTTCACCACACTAGACAGGGAAGAGTGCAAACAGTGCATAAAGAACCAGATATGGAAAGAAACATAAATATAAATGCCAATTTGCAATGGGACAGGTAAGTTAAGTGGAGGAAAGGGAGAAAATACAAGCGTGAAAAAGCCACAAAGTTTACAAACCTTAGCAAAGTAATTGAAAAGAGGTTTGTATTTCTTTCCGCTCAGTGTTTTGCCAGGAAATCTGGAAAAGCAAGGAACACACTTTAAGTGGATGTCCTGGATTTGCACAGAGCATAATAAAAACTTTGCAGAAAACAATTTAAAAGGAAGAAGAAGTTGGAGGAAGCCAAACTTACAAAACAAAATCCAGCAGAAGACCTTATATATGCATATCCTCGAAGACTTTATTATACAGTGAAACCTCAGTTAGCATATGCCGCCAGTGAGGTTACCTCCAGTGAAGACAACATTGTGTATATAACCCACACACTGGTGATTTTGGTCCACTACTCCACTATGTGCAACCAATTTGGTAAATGGATTTCTTTGTGTGAACATTTTTGGACTTCTGGAATGGATTAATTTTGATTTACATTATTTCTTACGGTCGAGATAGAGCACGTTTCAGTTGTGGCTGACCTTCTGGAACATATAACACTAACCAAGGTTCCACTGTATCAAGTTACATCAAGTTTTACCTTAAGTTACACATAATTATATAGTATTCATATTAGCATTTATGCTCAAGTGCAGCTTCTGTGGATCACAAAGTTGTAACCAAAATGTTTCAATCGGTCAAAAAAAGATTTGCAATTTTAATATAACATGATATAAATGCACTCTGGTGTTATTTCTGGTCTGGCCAGCAGCTTAGAGAGTGAGACTCGTGTTTAATTATCCCCATCTAAAAAGGGAGGGATGATGACTGTCTCATGCATGTTGGAAAAAAGAAGAGGCTCTTTAGCACTCACTTGTCCATGAGCGTGTACTCGCTCTCCGACTTAAATAAAGCACCCAGCCGAGACTCCATCATGATGTATGTCTTGCCTGTGGTGTTATCTGAGGAAATGAAAATGCAGAAGACAAAGCTTTTCACTGTGTAAATTCAACCAATGGAAAATATGAAAATAGTAATCAAACAAATCAATCACCATGGGAGTCTTAAAACCTCAGCTCAGTGAGCATATAAGTATGAATTGCACAAGAGTGTTGTGTTTTTTCTTTGGCTTTTTTTGTGAAGCATATCAGTAACGGCGAAGCAAAAGTGTGATATCCACAGCACAGGAAAGAAAAAGTTAACACACAAAACACACAAAACTAGGTAACACTGTGCAAACTAGGATTTTCCCAAACCAATATTCAGGATCGGCTGGCGATCAGCTGTATTTTGAAGATCGTATAATATCGGCTTCCACCACGAGAATGGGCCAATCTGGTTGTTTATACAAGGGACCACCACAAATTTAGTACTGCTTTGAAGAGTTTTTAACCAAAAATTGTCATATCCTGTATTCTAAATTACACCACAAACTAATGTATAACCATGTCCAATGATTATGATTATATTAGTCTTAATAACAGAAACATTTGGTAATGAAAAAATGCCCTCATTGTGTAAAAAGTGATCCAAAACTGTAGACCAAATACCGGGATACAGACCATACCGTAAGATACCTGTACAGTTGGACCCCTACTACACAGATTCTGGGATTTATGAGCATACAAATATTTTGCGCTGCAATCCTTGCACTCTCTTATAAATGAGGATGTTCTGCCAGAGAATAAAAAGACATAGCAGGAGGGATCAGTGTTGCCAACTTAGCGAGACCCATCTAGCGACTTTTTCTGATATAATTGGACACTTTTAGAGTCTGTCATGACAGCACATATCGCTTTTCTCAACGAGCAGTACTCAGAGAGCTCCATCATGCTTGTGACATAAAAAAAAAAAACACCAAGACTGAAATGACAGATATGGCGACAGGTATGGCTGTTAGGAACGTCAAAATGTTACTTCATATAGTTCTTGTTTAATGTATTTGAACATATGTAAAAGTTACATTGGAATGCATTATATATTCCAATTCACAGTTCCACGTGTCTAAAAGGAGTAGGAAGAAATAAAGCCTGTGGCCTGTACAGTTAATAAAAGGTTTTATGACTGAGTAACAAATATATTTCCATTATTTCCTAAGGGAATAACTGTTTGCAAATTTGCATGTGAACTTGTGTCACTAAAGCAAATGTGTTCCACTTTGAAGGTTCGACTGTACTCGCCAAGACAAATCTGTGCATTAGAAAAGCATAAAACCAAAAAGGAGAGAGAGAGGGATACACACCAAAGAATGATTATCCCGCATCTAGTGTGACATATAATGCTTAGCGGCCATTTCAAATCAATTTCTCATCGTTAGTGTCTTCTAAGCTGTCTGCGTTCACAGCAACGTGAATAATGATTTTTCTTATGCTCTGCTTAATTTTTGAAGGCTGTAACAAATGGCCCTGACAGACTGATTTATGTTTATTGATCCCAGCTTCATGTATGATAAACAGCAACGGGGAAAAAAAAACACATTCTGCTCCATGTAACTGGTAACTGGGATTCGCAACGCCTTTAACAGGGGTGTAGAAGCCTGCTCAAGTAACAATGGCTCCAGCCATTTATGTCAAGGTCAGGTAAGGATTCCACGGCGGAGCAATGAGGCTGCTCAGGCGAAGAAGTTGCCATCAGGGGTAACCACGATGGTCCCAAAACACAAAAATGGTCAAGCAGGAAAATAAAGTTGCATCATACAATCATAAAGGCCAAAAAATAAAAGCGAATGGAGCAGCACAGTTAAAAGACGTTTTCTCGTCTGGTTGGTGTGACAAATGGCTGCGAAGCTTAGACCTGCAGGAGCTGACAGCCCCCCCCCCAACCCCCCCGAGAAATAAAAACAGACACAGCGAAAATCAGAGCAACGGCGGGTCAAAAACAGGTGGATGGTGGAAGTCAAATGGGCAGAACATTTTGGATGGAGATGAAACGAGAGAGGATGAGAGATGGAAGGGGGAGGGGGGGTGGAGAAAGAGGCTGAACTGATGCAAAGCCCCCCCCCCAAAAAAAAATCATTGGTATTCCAAGGCGCTCTCTCATGCAGCACAGCACAGGCGGTGCAAGTCATGAGCTAAGATAGTGCTTCAACAGTGCCCCCTGCAGTATGAGAGAGGGAAGAAAATCACTCTCTCTCAACCGTCTGGAGAATGGGCATGATGTGTACCTAATTAAGTGACAGTGGTGGTGTTCTAGCGCAATTATTAGCATTAGCACATTATCATGCTTCCAAATCGGAAGATTAAGTATAAAAGCCCTTGAAATCGGACTGGCCGCAAGCCCAGTGGTGGGTGAACTTTTTGACTCAAAGGCGATATTCGGTTAAATTTTAAAGCCTATTATTTTAACAATCCACCTGGAATTCTTAAGCACTTAAAACATCTGGAGGTCGGTACGCATTACTGCATGTTAAAAATATCCACCTTGACAATAAATTAATGCATTTAACAAATACAAGTCAAAAGATAAGTCAACTAATTAATGCAATTGCTCCTGCCACTAACTGAATAATGGTAGTTTGCAAGCTGTTTGCTGGTGGGCATCTGCCGTCAGCAGGTAGAACCAGGGCAATGGAACCAACCTGCCCTGAATGCACCAGAGGAAGGGGAGAGTGAGGAGAACGTGTCGGCCGTCACAGCAACATCAGTGCAGCATTTAGACTGTTTAGATTGTTTGTGTGAATAGAAATAGCAATTTTTTTGTGCACCCCTATAACTATTCTGTACCCAGGGCTCGGGTAGATAAATCCAGCATCTACAGTTAATGCTCTGATGCACCCACCTTAGTGGGAACTCTGTGTGTGCGTGTGTGAGAGAGGGGCTTCTTTCTGCCACTGTCAGCATCCATCAGCGAAAACATGTGTTAAGGCTAGAAAGTCATACACAACATGAAGATACTTTTGTTGTGGCAGAGCCCTTCTAAGATTCTCCTTTGTTAATTTGGTCTGAATAAAAAAAAAAATATGAAAGCACTCAGCTGAAGTGCACAACAACAATCAAGCACAGACACAAACAGGATTTCCAATGGCCCCAGGACTCTGCACTTAAGAACATTGCTTGACAAAAATGGCTGATGCCGAGAACAAACATGTTTGCAGGCAGAATGTAAGTGATGTCATAAGTACTTATTCAATTCCTCTAAAGAAAGTACACTGGTGCATTCTAGAACCAAAATATACTGCATGGAATAGTCTTCTAGGCAGATGTTTGTGTCAGGTTTCTCACCTGTGACCTTGACATAAGTTAACTCAGGGTTGACACACAGGGCCAAGTTGCTGGGCAGCGTCCATGGAGTGGTGGTCCAAGCGATAAGACACACGTCCTCATTCTCAAGCAGTGGAAAGTTGACAATCACCGAAGGGTCTTGAACGTCCTGCAAATGTTGGAAAATGTGAATTTCTGTCACTCATTTGATGTCTAAAGATGGCTAAAAGGGGGTTTTGTGGACCTTGTAGTTCTGGTGGGACTCAAAGTTGGACAGCGGGGTGTTGCAGGCTGTGGAAAAAGGCATGACCTTGACACCGCGATACACCAGACCCTTGTCATACAGCTGCTTGAACACCCACCTGAAAGAATTAAATAGGCACTCAATTACAAAAGGCAGCACAAAATTGTGTATGACTGCTGATATGCTTTTATGAGAAGTAAAGTAACCCCTCGTTTATCTGTTAATTGGCTCCAGACCTGACAGTGATAAGTGAATTTCAGTGATGTAGAGTTTCCTCTTTAATATTTATGTACTTGTATGACATTTCAAATGTGACTTAAAGCACCTCAGTGTGCTGGGATATCATCAGTTGTGGCGTGGAAATTATCCAGTTGCTATAAGTCGCTTTTTCTAATGTAAAATATGTACTCAATAAAGGTTGCGAAACACTGACTTAAACCATTGCCTGTAGAGTCGGTAATATTTTATTATGGCATTGTGTCAATGACACAATGACAGTTTCCATTATTTCCTATAGGGAAAAACGGTTTCCAAATCCAAACAAAATCAGAGGCTGTCCAATATTTCACAACCTATTGCGTTTAATCTGAGAGGTTCTACTTTAGTAACTGAATTAGGTGATGGTAAACATTGCGAAGTTTACTTTCTGTTGTAAAAAGAACATTTAAGGTGAAAGGTTAAATCTTTCACAAAAAAAAATCACAGTGAGCTGAGAGTGGATTTTAGCTGTGGTTGGCGGTTGCCATGGTGACGCTTTGATTCCAAAAGAAATCCAGCTCGCACTCATCGATCCAAAGCTGTCAGACAGGCATGCTTGAGGCACACACTGTATTGTGGCCGTGCGGGGCACGCTGTAACTACTTCTCGAGCTAATTTTTATGGACAAGGATTATGTTTATAATTAATTTATGGGAGCGTGTTCATAACCACAAAACGTCATACGGTCGACAAATCTAACAGTGTTTTATAAACATGCCGTGACCATGTAAGAGGCACATTGAAATAACATGTAACAGTATTTTGATCATTTTACGCATTACCGGAACTTCTTTCCTGCAGGCATAGATTTCACAGAGCCCATAGGAACGAATGCTATTTCCGTCAACAGCAGCAGCACAAATCGGGTGTTTCTGCTGCACTGAGCTGCACACATTGTCACCATCAATTGAAAGACTCTGTATCTGATGCCCCAAGAGACTGTATCACAACCAAAAAATAATTGTTACCGTTGAACCTTGGTAGAAACTTTTTTTTTCCACATACCCAAAATCAACTGGAAAAGATGCCCCAGCTCAGCTGAACCAGACAGACTGTCCATCGAGTAAGTCAACATGATATTGATTGTGATAGATAAAGCACTTAATGCTCAGTCCATCTACACCAGAAAGGCAGTTCCTCTGTGCTAGCTCCGCTATGGCTTGGTTAATATGCAGGTCACGGCATGTTTGAGGTTTTGTGAGAGGACTTTGTAGGCGAAATAGGTGAATCTTCATTACGTGCATTGTTGCCTGTCCACATAAGGTGGTGATCTACAATACACACTCTATTGTGCGGGCAAAATTTCCCCCAAAAAGTGCAGTTTTTTCTTAAGCCACACATACCAGACAGTCTCCATGAACCATGGGTAGAGTGTCTTGTAGTCGTGTTTAAAATCGATCCATCTGCCCATTCGATTCACTGAGGTCTGAAAACAACCAAAAGTAGCAAACGTGTTGTCAAAACTTTTCTAAAGTATGGCTCCCACAGTCATTATTATATATCTACATGCTCACCTCCCACTCGGTTGAGTATCTCATCACAATGCTACGACACTGCTTGTTGTACTCTGCAATGCCCATCTTGGCCACATCTTCAGGACCAGTGATGCCTAAAGTTTTATCGATCTCATACTCCTATAAAAAAAACGAACACAGGAAAGTGTGGGATTTTTGCCTCATATCGTAATAATGCTAGTATGTTTACCACTGGCAAGCCATGGCAGTCCCAGCCAAAGCGCCGGTCCACATGGAAGCCACTCTGATGGGCAAAGCGGGTGACAATGTCCTTGATGGTGCCCGCGAGGATGTGACCGTAGTGGGGTAAGCCCGTGGCAAAAGGTGGGCCATCATAGAAGGTGTACCTGGTGTAGAAACGGGAGAAAATAAATTTTATTAATTAGGTTAGTTATACATGAAAAACAAGAGGTGACATATCTTTGCTAAGGCTGTGTTCACTTTTAACAAAGCAATGTCAATCATGTCTGGTAGCAGCAACTGGTTAGACAAGAAGAACGGCAGATGCTTTACTGCCAGCTTTCATTCAATCACTCATTCGTTTACTGACCTGGGCCGGTTCTTGGACTGTTTGAGACACTCGTAAAAACAGTCCTTATCCTTCCAGAGCTGCAGGATCCTCTCCTCCTCTGAGGGAAAGTTGATGAATTCAGGCACCGGCTCCACCATGGTGTCTGGCCATTAACACAAGACAAGGAAATTGCATGTTTCTACATATCTCATGTACTTATTTCACCTGTTTAAATCGGGTTCTGCAGTGCCCCTCCATTTACGTACCAATTAGTATTAGACATCATTGAAAAGCTGACTGGTATACATCACTACATCATCACACAAATTTGTTCATCAAAGGTGCTTTGCTCTTGAATGATAAGATGTGTCAGGAAGTCATGGAGCTGGCTTTTCATGGAGTTAGACCAAAGTTCTCCAAATGGTACACCTTTGGGATGCCTGATGCAATATTTACAAAAATATGTGTAAAATACATTTTCGTAGCATCACTGTCAAATTTAAAATGGGATTATGTAAATTAAGGCCCCTGGTTTTCCTGGAAAACAACCCTCAATCTCAGTGTATTCAAACTCCCATTGCACAGTGAAATAGTAGACTGTAACTGGTGGGGATAAAAATTAAGCTTGTTAGCTTTCAAAAGAGCCCAAAACAATGGCATGCCATGACACCTTTACATTTGCTTTGAGTGTGACTTTTTGAGTACTAAAAAATCCCGGAATGCCATGGGTTAACACATGAACAAACACAGATTTATCAGAATTGATCACCAAAAATACAAGTAACCGCCAGAGTTTTGGACTAATAAGTATAAAACAGCTGTTCCGTTCTGAGATCACTTTAACATGACATATTAAATCAAACGATTCTATACAAGCACAAAAACAATTTAATTACATGTTTACTGAAGTCACTCAGATGGCAATGACGCCTCCTTCTACAGTAACAAGCTAGCATGCTAAGTTAGCCGCTTACTGTTTAGAGTTAGCTTGCACGAAAGAAAAAACACCGAGGCGTTTGTGAGTGAAAGCGTTTCAAAAGCCGTGCATAGTCCCGGATTTGGTGAGAAGTAAGGCGCTGTCTGTGCGTTCTTTGAAGTTTTAAAGACGTGAATAGCTGTACTCACATGTGTGCGACAGCCGGCTGACAAGGGAAGACAAGAAATGATGCAAGTCGTTGTCAGCGTAAGCGGAAATGACGTTTCCGTCATCGTGATTGGTAACTTCAAGAACTACAAGCGAAGTGGGGATTTTGTAGATTCCAAGTGGGAAAACGTTACCCGTCGACCTTACTGATAAATTCTGGAGTCATAAAATCGGTTACATTCACGTATCCCGACACGTGTCTTTCGATCTGTTGCTATGCATAGATTATGTTTTTAATTGCAGTAGTGAAGCCTCGATAACCGAGGTGCATCAAACAACCCACTCGGCCACATATCATTACGAATGTTTTGCTATTTATATGTACAAGCAGTTACAACATATGCACCTAAAGTGCTCTACTTTTAAAATACAATGCTTTGTCAATGATTGCTCGTGTAACTGTTTATGCCGGACACGAAAGAAAAAGCAAGAGTACTGTTGGAAAAGTTACTCCAGAGGACTCATGAGGCAAATATGGTTAACTTCCACCATTACTGAATGTTACTTACCATTCTCCATATTCATAACGTTGCAGAAGTAAATTCTAATTACTTATCATACAGGTGCATCTTAGATATTAAAGAGATTCACTAAAATTATTTTGTTTGCAGCTAATAAAGAGACCAAATTCATAAAAATAATTACAAATTGTGAAAATGCTCTGGTCAATATTGTCATTGAGATGTATACAAATAATTTACTACCTCAATTTAAATTCAGGCACAACAGGCACACTGAAAAGATTCAACTTGACAGCAAGATGATGTGGACTGACTATAATTAAAGAAATCAGAAAAACAGATGTTTGTTAAAGCATCGCTTTATTGTGATGGTAACACAGAGGTGTGGGGGTGTGACAAGAAAGCGGCTCAAGGTGCGGCTGGGGCTGGTGCTGCTGCGACTGGTGCTGCAGCGGCCGCTGCTGCCTTTGCTTTCCTCACTGCCTTCAAGCCTTTCTTGTTGTGCTTCTTGGCAAAGCGCATATTCCTCAGAAACTTGGGGTCCACCTGTACACAATGAAAAAGAAGCTTAGAAAGAATTTACCTAAAAATCCACACTGAGTATGTGGCCTCCAATGCAGTCTTAAAATGTACATTGTATCACATCAAAGCAGCACAATACACGGATCCAAAGCCATTACCCCTAAGAGTTAGGAACATACTATGTAAAGTGGGAAGAATCATGATATGATAACATTTTAATTCGGCAGGGTCTTGTATAAAAAGCTACAAACCTTAAGCTAATAAAGAAATACACTTGCCTCAAATTTTAAAGCTCGACAAGCGGTAGAAAATGAATGTATTACATTATTTATTGGCAACAACTTTGGCACATGTCAGCCTATACACACATCTAAATCTTCAACAAACTAATGCCCGTGCTTGTGATTAAGGATGACAGAGTCACCCATGCAAATTCAACTGCAGATGGAAGATATTTATGACACTCTTGTTTTGTTTACGCGGACATGGGGCAAACAGCACCCTTATTTTGAATGGCAGTCACTGAAGTGTGTGTGGTGAATAAATGATGAGTTGCATTAAAAAAAATCAATGTTCTTGTCGAATCGACACATCTTCAGACATTGTAAAACGTTCCTTACAATAAAGCATGACGGTGTGCCATGATCTATTTACATGCAGCGGAAACCCTGCTACTTCATGATCCAATCAAGCTGTACGTATGTTAGTCTTGAATGAAACACAACCTAACATTACATGCAAACAGGATTGCACATATACATACCCCCTTCAATGACTCAAAACGATGAGTTCTGGGTTTCTTGATTCCATTTCTGTGGGCTTTACGAGCTATAAACACACAGAAGACAAACACGTCATACATAACACCACAATACATGCATTTATACAAATGATCGCAAATGCATACTTACACTGGTTGTGAGTTGTGTGGTTCTTCGACTTTGCCATTTTGACTCTGTTGTATCTTGTAAAAAATAAAAAATAACAAATAATCAGAGCACCAGCAGCCATGTATTGACGTGTTTTAGCATTGCTATCGAACCAGACCGGAAATACACAAATTTACTGTTAATATGGTACATTTTACACACACTCTTAAACAGGGTAAGATGTATAATGTTTATAACACGTATTTCGTCATCGGTTGAATGACATTAGTATTTTAGCGCTAAACGTCAGCTATGCTAAACGCGCTAACACAACTACTACATACAAACTACTCATTCCTCCCTTCCATAAGGTTGGTATCGACAAAATAAACCACTGGTTGTGTGCTTTGTAACGTTCCCTATCAGTGCCAGTTATTAAACATATATAAACTTCAGTAATATAAATAGATGGCTGAAGATTTCAAAAGTGCATCGACATAAACTTAGAGAGTACCTGCCACACGAACAGACGACAACCGGAAGAGAAAGAAGGCTAATTCCGGAAGTAAATAAAACTGCATCCAGGGAGGAAGAGATGTCTGTTAGGAATCATGACACCGCCCTCTATGGGTGGATAGAAGAGGTAAATCTTCCAGGCCAACCACCAGATGTCACTCTGCGTTCGCATTACTGTACTATTCTGTCATTTTTGTAACATTAGTTTAATATTATTGATTAGAATGAGATATTTATATTTAGAAATATTTAATATGTATTTAACATTTAATTGAATATTTATTTTGATTACTTTATTTTAAATACAAGAGGGGGCAAAATATTAGAAACTGACGCAGTACAGTTGGAAACTATTGCACATTATAACAATAAAGGGAACATTAGTGTGTTTGTAAATTATATCTTTTTTAAATGAAACAAGTGTTATATCCGGGCTGCACGGCGGACTAGTGGTTAGCGCGCAGACCTCACATCTAGGAGACCTGAGTTCAATTCCACCCTCGGCCATCTCTGTGTGGAGTTTGCATGTTCTCCCCGTGCATGCGTGGGTTTTCTCCGGGTACTCCGGTTTCCTCCCACATTCCAAAAACATGCTAGGTTAATTGGCGACTCCAAATTGTCCATAGGTATGAATGTGAGTGTGAATGGTTGTTTGTCTATACTGTATGTGCCCTGTGATTTGCTGGCAACCAGTCCAGGGTGTACCCCGCCCCTCGCCCAAAGACAGCTGGGATAGGCTCCAGCACCCCCACGACCCTTGTGAGGATAAGCGGTAGAAAATGAATGAATGAATGTATTACTGAAAGGTATTTAAGTAAAACATAAATGATTGCGTACTAAGGTAGCAGGTGTACCTAATATTTTGACCCCTCCTGCGTCCACCTTGCCACCTATCATTTGTGTAGCCTTTATCTTCTTCTCCTCCCATCCTCAGCTGTGGCTGGGTGAATCCTAGCTCAAGCAGAAGAAATCGTGCAGCAGCAGCAGCATCCTATATTTAGAGCCCCCTCGTTTTGATCATCTGAGCCTCTCCGCTTCACTCTGCAGCAGCCTCTTCCACTGTGCTCACTCCATCACACATTGAGCTACACATGCATTATTTCTTATCTTTCTCCATCATGTGCTAATGACCACTATGAATACCTGATGCCATTTCCTGGGAGAGTATGTGCTACTCAAGTAGAAAATAATCAAGATGAACAAAAAGTCCTCACTAGCTTAGGTGAATTGCAACCCTAATTTAAGCGGATGTGTTTATTTATTGTGCAAACTACCTAGGAGACTCTGTTCAAGTCACAAGTGACATTTTTCCTGAACGTGCTGTTCTCAATTAAATGATCTTGACAACGTGTACCCCAAAGCACACACACTCACACACACACAGGCAGTGAGTATTCCCAAGAGGAGTACTAATTCAATTACAGAATATGAAGGTCTCCATGCTGTCTAAGCTGCTCTCGCTCTCTTATTTAATATTTATATTTAAAATGATTCTCCACACGCATTACACAAGCGCATCCACATTTGGTTTGTTTATTAGACTCTGCAATATTGCCTCCCTGATATCACATCACGGCCCATTTCACAGCAAAGAACAGTGCAATTATCTTTGCATCTTTGCCAATAAGTCACAGGCGATACATTGGGAATGATGTGGCTATAAATCATCATGGAAATAAAAATAATCCGTCCCAGGGTCAAACTGTCATTATGGTAACACTTTTATGAACTGGACAGGTAGTTGGTGAAAAAACATTCGTTGGTTACAAAGTCAATTAAAACACTTTTAAAACACTTTTTCCTCACAAGGGTCACATGGGTGCCGGAGCCTATCCCAGCTGTCTTCTGGTGAGAGGGATACACCCTGGACTGGTCGCCAGCCAATCACAGGGCACATATAGACGAACAACCATTCACACTCACATTCATACCTATGGACAATTTGGAGTCCGCAATTAACCTAGCATGTTTTTGGAATGTGGGAGGAAACCGGAGTACCCGGAGAAAACCCACGCATGCACGGGGAGAACATGCAAACGCCACACAGAGATGTCTGAGGGTGGAATTGAACCATGGTCTCCTAGCTGTGAGGTCTGCGCGCTAACCCTTAATTACATTTCATTTCATGAAAATACAATTAAATTTAATTAAATGTCTGTAAAGACATTAAAATAACTTAAATAAATGTTTCCAATTGACAATAATAGGGAGAAAACATCAGTTCCAGTGGCAAATGTCAGTAAGTCTGTTATTGATAATTAAAAATGAATCAAAATAAAAATAAACAAGTAAATAAATTAAAAAAAAACTACAATTACATTTCATTTAAAATCTTTTCATTGACTCAAAAATAAACAAAAAATGTAACAATATTTAAAATTAAATAATTTTTTCCTACAGAGAATAATGGAAATAAAAATAATCTGTTCCAGGGTCAAACTGTCACGACCATATATCAATTAAATGTACAGTCTAAGTATTAAGTAACTTCAAGTGTAAAAAGAAGCTCAGACATGTGCCTGCCTGCTGACTGCTAACATGCTAGCTTGTATTATGTTGATCATTAATGGTTTGGATCATGAAACATAAACTGCTTTTTTTTGTTTACATAACCTTAACCAGTCAGTATGACAAACTAACCAGTCTGTTATGCTGCTCATAATGTTGATTTATGCATGTGATTATTTTGACACAAAATCCAATATTTAGTGATTATTGCATAAAGGTGGTTTGAATTTTCAGGTAGAAAATTGTGCAAAATACAACTCAAGTCTCATTAGAAGAGGCTGAAATTGCACAGCAAGTTGAACTGCACATCGCCTCAAAAATAGCAGAAGTGAGACTCTCCTCTGCAGTTGCGCAGTATTGAGTAATACAGCGAGTCAGCCATTCCGAATGTTTAGTCGCTCAACAGGAGGAACGGTGCATTTGTGTTGAGTCCAGATGCTGCATGAATGATGAATGCCTCCTTGCCTGCTGGGGATGAAAAATGATGACCACACTTAAACGCCCTGCTTCCCAGAAATGCATCACGCCTAAAACTACAGTCGCTACTGGACATCTTTCTACTGTCCATCATCCTGCTGCTGCTGCCTCGTTACTTGCCGCTCTGACTCCACTCTGGAAAAAAAAAGGCAGAATGAACCAGCGAGGAAGAGGATGACAATGAGCAGTGGGCAGGCCTCTGCCGGGATGGAAGCTTTCTGATTGGTCGGTGCGTGGGGATGAATGAGAGGATGCTGAGGATTTGAATGAAGGCCAGATGCCACAGTGCATTAGGCTGCGAATGCACCACCGAGGAGGGAAGATGACTGATTTTTCTCACTCCTCCCCTCCCTGAGGCTCAGCTGGCACTTGAACGCATCACTGTTACTGAGCAGACAGGGTGACCTATAGTTCTTGCTCTCCCAGTTTGAGGGTGTCTGAAGTACTCCTCCAACACACAAACATCCTTCACAATAAAAGATACAATTGGTTTATTCATTCAGCTTACATACAGTAATCCATCCTTCATTTTAGTTAATTGGCTCAATGATAAGATAATTTCCACAAAATAGGATTCCTTATTTGTAAATGAAATACTTTGGTAGTTAGAGCATAGAAAACCTGTTTACAACCTTCGAAATGTGTTTTTAACATTATTAGAGCCCTCTAGACATGAAATAACACCCCTACAGTCACCTTTACACTTGTACAATGTACTCTAACCTGATCCTATCCATCCTGGTCACTCCCAATGAGAACCTCAGCATCCTCATCTCTGCTACCTCCAGTTCTGCTTCCTGTCTTTTCCTCAGTGGCACTGTCTCTAGACCAAACAACACGGCTGGTCTCGCCACAGTTTTGTATACCTTTTCTTTTGTATACATTTTCTTAGTACTTTGACAGTACTTTTGAAGTCCTGCTAAGGTCTTTGACTAAATAAGCCCAAATCAAAAGCATGGATAAATGTTGGAGTATTTGATGATTTGTCCAAGGCCTCTAACATGTAATGTCCCTCTGATGTACTTGTTCCTGATCCTATCCATCCTGGTCACTCCCAATGACAACCTCAGCATCCTCATCTCTGCTACCTCCAGTTCTGCTTCTTTTCTTTTCCTCAGTGGGATCGTCTCTAGACCATGTCTGGTCTCACCACAGTTTTGTAATGAAATAAATAAAAATAATGTTTTTATTTATTTTTTTTGCAAATTTGCAGGGTAACGACTGCTGAATCACAAATATGTGGAGCTCCGTAGTGAAACCTTGGTTAGTGTTCCAGAAGGCCTGCCTCTAACCAAAATGTACTCTAACCTGATCCTATCCATCCTGGTCACTCCCAATGAGAACCTCAGCATCCTCATCTCTGCTACCTCCAGTTCTGCTTCCTGTCTTTTCCTCAGTGTCACTGTCATGAATTACAAAATACAACCCATAGGGGGCATCACAAGTGTCATTTGGCCTTTATTTATTAAAAATATATATATTTTTAACGTGACACCTTAGTTTTGCACTGATCCAGTAAGTATTAGACTGATATATACAGTATGTTTATATTTTGAATTAAATATCACAGTGTACGGAAAGTCCAATTCTGCACAAAGCAAGTACTAGTGCATGACTCTCCAATCAGCATCCTACTGTGCTTATTATTCTCCACCACACACTTTTATTGTGATGCTGGGAATCAACAAAGGTTGTATTAGCAAGGATTCCACAGAAAAAAAGTTGTTTCAACACAAACCGAAGAAACACAAGCTGGAGAAGTTCTTATTATTAGTGGGGCGACAGTTCAGGTAACCTTAAAACAGCACAGGGGAATAAATTGGTCGAGTCCCACCATGTTTCTCCAGTAATGAGACAGTGCACTCTGCACTGACACCACTTTTTAAAAATAGCTCCAAGCCTGGGAGCACAGTGGTGATAGATGGTGCTGCATGCAGGGTGGCTTATTGTGCTTTTAATATTTAAACAGCTGTGATGCGTTCAAAGACTCCCATTCATTGGAAAATACTGACATAAGTTAGAACATCACATATTTACGCGTGCAAAATTCAACTTTAAAATTAGCCGGAAGAAGTAGCATTTAGACTGTTTCAACAATTACTGATAACTAGTTCACATCTCAGCCGGAGACTGGGTTCGATTCCCCGCTCGGATATCTCTTTTAATACAATATGACTTTTTTTTTATAAAATATTAATAAAAATAACAAATATTTTTCTTTTTTAGGCGGCACGGCGGTCGAGTGGTTAGCGCGCAGACCTCACAGCTAGGAGAGCAGGGTTCAATTCCACTCTTGGCCATCTCTGTGTGGAGTTTGCATGTTCTCCCCGTGCATGCGTGGGTTTTCTCCGGGTACTCTGGTTTCCTCCCACATTCCAAAAACATGCTAGGTTAATTGGCGACTCCAAATTGCCCATACGTAGGTATGAATGTGAGTGTGAATGGTTGTTTGTCTATATCTGTCCTGTGATTGGCTGGCGACCAGTCCAGGGTGTACCCCGCCTCTCTCCAGAAGACAGCTGGGATAGGCTCCAGCATGCCCCTGACCCTCATGAGGATAAGCAATAGAAAAAAATGAATGAATGAATATCAAATATTTAACGACTGTTCCGTATTTACGCAACTAACAAGGTGTACAAAGTGTTTAATCCTATTCTATTGACTCACTACTGTCTAAAGATTAATTACACATACAGTACAAACACTCACAGGTTTTCGCAAGACACCCCCACACACACACACACACACATACCGGCTTCAACTTGCCGCTTGCTGTGTATTTTTAAACCCATTCGCCTGTTACACAACGTGTGTCAGTGTTTTCCTTCAAGACAACAACACATGAGCATAATTACACTTCATAGAGATAACACATAATAATAATACAACGCTGTTTAAATGCCTGTTCTCTTGTATGCACGGTATGGTTTTGAATAGCTGATTTTCTAAATGGAGGATTGGAGGTCAGACTGGCACACGTTGCCATTACAAAGATGCCGCAGATGTGTGCTGCATCATGACATGTGACAAAAAGGCAGCAGAGAACCAGCAGAGATGAGCAGGATGGAATAAAAAAAAAAAGAACAACAATGCAGTACAATGATGGCGCTGTCTTGGTAACGTTAATAAAGCATTGGTGTTAAAAATAAAACACGTGAATCATAACAACCCAAATGTCCCACTTGACATGAAAGACAGGACACGTTGAGTTAAATAAGTTCATTTTTACTGCAGAAAAAACGTGTCTAAAGTCACCGTTTATGCTTAAAAAGCAAAAACACTGACTGACTCGGGTCCATATCAGCGGTTATCGCCATAACCAAAACTACATGTTAACTTGGGACTTTTACCAGAACCATAAGTAGAACAATTGTTACATTCTGCTAACTTTGCAATATTCAAACCGCAATGTTGCAATTGATAACTGTATTGATTGTTTTCTTTGATTTATATGACATATTACAGTTTTAGTAGTAACTCCTGCTTAAAGGGGACCCATTATGCTCATTTTCCAATCCTTTGTATTGAGTTGTGGACTCCTAAAGAGCAGCTACACACAATAACCAGCACAGAAAACTTTTAGTTCTTCCAGAACCTGCACCTATTCAGCTGTATTTCTTTGGAAAACTGTCTGTTTTAATGTATTCTACCCATGGCCCGCCTCCAGGCACGCCCATTCTGATATGGTTGGTCGAACCCAACTTCATAGGAGTTGATAATAAACGGCGATGCATCTCTTTAAAATGTCGGCTTTTAACATACAGCCATGTGTTCAGAGTGTTTTAAGCCATCCCAAACTTCTTTCAGGACTCACTTCCAAATACGCAAACCTCATTATGTGAAACTCTGGCATCGATTAACACAATAATACAACAATTCTATCTACGTTTATAGGTCAGAAAAGTGGAAAAAGAATAATGGGTCCCCTTTAACACCACATCAAAATTAATAATCTATCATTATTGTCTGTGGGTTTGTTGTGACTGTGAACAAGGTTGACACCTTTGGTAGTTTTGATAAAAAACACTTTGTTTTCCTCTCGCCTTCGCCTCTTCTCTGCTCCACACTTGAGTAATTGTGCTTCATTTTTCTCCAAACCGCGGCAACAGGTTTGTTTTGCTCCCGTCCTCCTTAATCAATCTGCACATGCACAGTGACGCGTAATAAACCATCACATGAGAAGGGAGGGGGATCAATAGAAACAATCATGGTAGATTATGCATTTTGATGTAGTTTTAAGAATGCAAATAAAGACATAAACAGTAATATCTACATTAAATGAAGGAAAAAAAATGCCGGTCCTTGGAAATCTGGGGGCTTAGGCAATTGCATACCGCCCAATAGTAGGTTCAGGCAAGAGGTACACCCTGGACTGGTCGCCAGCCAATCACAGGGCACATATAGACAAACAACCATTCACACTCACATTCATACCTATGGACAATTTGGAGTCGCCAATTAACCTAGCATGTTTTTGGAATGTGGGAGGAAACCGGAGTACCCGGAGAAAACCCACGCATGCACGGGGAGAACATGCAAACTCCACACAGAGATGCTCGAGAGTGGAATCGAACTCGGGTCTCTAAGCTGTGTGGCCTGCACACTAACCACTTGAACACCGTGCAGCCTGATGTCAACATAAACAGACCATTTTTCATAGAAATGAGAATTTTGAGTCTTAATTGTCAAGAATAGCGGTTGAACATGTATGCTGGTGTCAACTTAAGCGGGCACTTGATAAGACGCAGCAGTTCAAGCACAAGCACAATTGATAATAAATAACAATAAATAATGCTAAAGAATTCCCTCGCAAGCCTTCACTACCATGTCATTGAGTGCTCGCTGCTGTCCTTGGCTATGCCTGCCGGTGGCTAGCAGCTTGCAAGTGAAGTTTTAGCTCTCAGTTCAAAGGAAAATCTCAGAATATCAATAATATTTTGACTTTTAAAAAAAAAAAATTAAATTTAAACTGTCTTCAATCAAACATAACAACGTTTTATTTTTTCGTACTCGTGATTTTTTTTTTCATGAAAAACATGAAAAACATTTGCACAATGTTACAACTTTTTAATTCATTCATTCATTTTCTACCGCTTTTTCCTCACAAGGGTCGCAGGGGTGCTGGGGCCTATCCCAGCTGTCTTTTTGGGCGAGAGACGGGGTACACCCTGGACTGGTCGCCAGCCAATCACAGGGCACATATAGACAAACAACCATTCACACTCACATTCATACCTATGGACAATTTGGAGTCGCCAATTAACCTAGCATGTTTTTGGAATGTGAGAGGAAACCGGAGTACCCGGAGAAAACCCACGCATGCACGGGGAGAACATGCAAACTCCACACAGAGATGGCCAAGGGTGGAATTGAACCCTGGTCTCCTAGCTGTGAGGTCTGCGCGCTAACCACTCGACCGCCGTGCTGCCCTGTTACAACTTATTGTTTAAGAAAATGTTTTTTTCAGCATGGCCCTAATAGTCCTGGTCCTGCTACATATTAGCATGTGCTATTGTTTGGAATGCATAGACATTCTCCATTAATGTGTGCATTGTCTCCAAAAGGTCTTCTTCGGACAATAAAACCACCATATTGTTTTGTGTATGAGTATACTGTACGTGTGAACTCAGCGTAAACTCCAGAAGATTTCATGCTCTTTTTGTTTTTTCCTCACTGAGCTGCTGCCTCGTGTTCTCCTCTGCAGAGGCCATGTGATTCCAACCAAGCCAGCGAGCGAGGAGGGAGGGGAGGGGGCGGGGCTTTCTCGTGAGCATGGAGAGCAATGCACGGAAGCGAGCACGCGCAATTGTGCACGCATTCACTAATGCGTATCTTTCAGCTAACATGATTTATGCTCACACACAAGACACACGCGGACACAGAGTGGTGCATGTCGACTATGTCATGTGACACGAGGAGGCAGAGGAATAGGCAGGAAGTAGCCGAGAGTGAAGGCCAGTGATGTGTGAATATGACATGTGCTCCATTAATGAATGAATGAATGAATGTGTGTGCGTGTGTATGTGCGCATGCTCTATAGTGGAATTAATACTCCCTCAGATCCCCTCTCATGGATTACTCTGTACTACCTTATGGATGTGTGTGTGTGTGTGTGTGTGTGCGTGCGTGTGTGTGTGTTGGGTAATCCTTCTCATTCAACCTCTTCATATACCATTCAGCTAAAAGCCACACAGAGGAGAAATGTACTGTAGTATAATAAGAGGCAAACCAAGTAAGACTATAATCTATACCTTATCTCATGGACGTGACTCTTTATTTTACATACAATGTTTCTGAGTTGCCTTTCCGTGTACACAAGAAATATTCCTTTAACAACATGTGTGCTTACCAACATGGCAGTGCTTTGTTGCCAAGAAAAAAAAGAGTAAAAACATACAAATTATATATCATCATGAAATTTGGTACAAACAAAGCAATTTTTTAAAATTTCATTCATTTTCTACCGCTTTTTCCTCACGAGGGTTGTGGGGGCATGCTGGAGCCTATCCCAGCTGAATTTGGGCAAGAGGCAGGGTACACCCTGGACTGGTCGCCAGCCAATCACAGGGCACATATATACAAACAACCATTCACACTCACATTCATACTCATGGACAATTTGGAGTGGCCAATTAACCTAGCAAGAAAACCGAGGGGAACATACAAAGTCCACACAGAGATGGCCGAGGGTGGAATTGAACCCTGGTCTCCTAGCTGTGAGGTCTGCACGCTAACCACTCGACCTGTGCCGTGCCACCTAAAAAAAGAAAAATATAAAATATAATTTAAATACTACTTTTTAATACTAACATTTAATATTTTATTTAAAAATATATTGTATTAAAATATAATATTATAAAAATATAATATAAAAAATTATAAAAATAAAATTTAATCATCTAAATTCCCGGAAAAAAATAACTTTCTAATGTAAATTCTTGTATGATTGTAGCAAGATTTTAGCAATAGCAAGATTGATTAAAAAAATGATTTATTCTTGAAAGAAATTACTCAGTTCTCTTAGAATAACTACTAGAGCAAGGTTGGTTGAAAAACATGGCCGCCATCTTTCTTGAAAGAAGAAAAACTTTTTCATGTCAATTTATGACTTTATTGGGATAGGCTCCAGCATGCCCGCGACCGTATTGAGAATAAGCGGTATAGAAAATAGATGGATGGATGGATTCTCAGAAGAATGTGCCCTTTTTTGAAAAAACAAAAACTACAGCAAGTCTGGTTGAAAAATGTGGCTGCCATCAATCAAAACGTCTTTTTAGGGGCACAGGTGGGGCTTTGCAGCTATTTGTCCATAAGTCATTGAGTATTTATCATAAAGCTTTGAGGTCATCTGCATTCCAAAACACTATACCAATGTATTCTGAAGCATTGTCACTACATCCTGTAGGGGGCACCACAAAAAGTAGCTGTTGAAAGTATTGAGCCCTGTGTAAACACGGATGTTTTTATCTTTTGCTTGATTGTGCTTCGTACAAATGGATCAGGTGTGTGATGCTTCTTGAAAGTGAAACCCAATCTGTTGTTTTTGTGCGATTCGCTGCCTCATGGGCTTCAGATCCCGCGAGAGGTAGAAAGAGAGAGAAGTCTGCCAAAGCTTCTTACGAACAATTGATTCTCCGGTGCACTTTAAATGTAACCCGACTCTCTGCAGCCTCCACTGCAACGCTTCCTTTTTGCCTCTAACTGGAAAAGATCGATCCGTGCGATTACGACGGGTTTTCATGGCTCTTCGAATGGGACTTTTATTGTTTTAGTGGCAGCATCTGGTTTCTAATGATGGACTGGATGAGGTCATTGACAAGGGAGAGACCAGGAGCGAGAGAGAGAGAGAAGACAAAGGAAGAGAAACAAGAGAGAGCTCAATCGATATGCTAAAGCATGACATCATCTTAGTGGGGTCGTCTGGAGGCCCACTGCCAGGAACCACAAGCAGACCCTGATCGGTCATTATCTGTTTCCGCTCGTTTACTTCCAGGATGATGTTACAGGCCGAGGAAAAGCGAAAGTAATAAACAACAACACAACAAAAGCATAACAAGTATCCATGTAGGAATGAATGCTCACTTTATGGCCAATCAGCGAGAACTTGGCATTTCAGAACCTTAGCAAATCTTACAAGATCTGGCTGCTCAGTACACAATTGGCTGAGTAGATGATCCAAAGAGCACTTACAACAATATGGTGATTTTATACTGATAAGTGATTCAGTAGTACTCCGTTAACTAATTCACTTACTCACCCCTGCGACCGCTAGCCAAGTTAAAAGAGGACACTATGTCAGATGTTAATCATTATGTAATCCTTACCCTAACTGTATTTGTACAGTCTGTGCCGGATGAAGACTGAAGTTTCATAGACTCAAGGGTACTCACAAGGATTCTAGTTTCACTGACTCACAGGTTCTCAAAAATGACTCTAATTTCACTGACTCATGGGCACTATACAAACACCAAACTTTCACAGACTCACAGGGACTCGACAAAGATTTAGGTTTCTGTAACAAAGACTCAAGTTTCACTGACTCACAGGTGCTTGATGAAGACTCAAGTTTCACTGACTTGACTGAAGTACACAAACTCGACTTTTATAGGGTCATGGGATGGGTACTAGGTGAATACTTCAATACTTCACTGACTCACTAGCATTGGACGAAGGCTGGAGTTTCATGGACTTAAGGGCACTCGACAAAGACTGACTGACATTCAACATGAAGACTCGAGTTTCACTGACTCACAGGTGGTTGATAAAGAATCGAGTTTCACTGACTCACAGGTCGTTGATAAAGACTCAAGTTTCACTGACTTACAAGTACTCAACACAAACTTGACTTTCATAGGGTCATGGGCTGTGTACTTACTTACATTTCACTGATTCACCTGCACTGGACGAAGACTTGAGTTTCACAGACTCACGGGTACTCAACAAAGACTGACCGACTCATGGACATTCAACATGAAGACTCAAGTTTCACTTACTCAAAGTGCTTGACAAAGACTCAAGTTTTACAGACTCACTGATTCTCTACAAACACTCAAGTTTCACTGACTCATGGGTACTCGATGAATACTAAGTTTCATTGAGTCACCTTTCTTGAGTTTCACTGATTCGCGAATACTCCACAAAGTCTTGAGTTTCACTGACTCACAGGTGCTTGACACAGAATTGAGTTTCATTGACTTACAGTGTCTCGACAAAGACTTGAATTTCACAGACTCACGGGTACTCGACAAAGACTGACTGACTCATGGACATTCCACATGAAGACTCAAGTTTCACTTACTCAAAGGTGCTTGACAAAGACTCAAGTTTTACAGACTCACTGGTTCTCTACAAACACTCAAGTTTCACCGACTCATGGGTACTCGATGAATACTAAGTTTCATTGAGTCACCTTTCTTGAGTTTCACTGATTCGCGAATATTCCACAATGACTCGAGTTTCACAAACTCACTGATACTCCACAGTTTCACTGACTCACAGGTACTCGACAAAGACTTGAGTTTCACAGACTCACTGGTACTCGACCAAGACTGACTGACTCACGAACATTCAACATGAAGACTCAAGTTTCACTGACTCAAAGTTGCTTGACAAAGACTCAAGTTTTACAGACTCACTGGTTTTCGACAAACACTCAAGTTTCACCGACTCATGGGTACTCAATAAATACTAACTTTCATTGAGTCACCTTTCTTGAGTTTCACTGATTCGCGAATACTCCACAAAGACTTGAGTTTCACTGACTCACAGGTACTCGACAAAGACTGACTGACTCACAGACATTCAACATGAAGACTCAAGTTTCACTTACTCAAAGGTGCTTGACAAAGACTCAAGTTTTACAGACTCACTGGTTCTGTACAAACACACAAGTTTCACCGACTCATGAGTACTCGATGAATACTAAGTTTTATTGAGTCACCTTTCTTGAGTTTCACTGATTCGCGAATACTCCACAATGACTTGAGTTTCACAAACTCACTGATACTCCACAGTTTCACTGACCCACAGGTACTCGACAAAGACTTGAATTTCACAGACTCACGGGTACTCGATGAAGACTCAAGATTGGAGATGATAGATGTTTGTCATGCATGGTGACACATTAGTCTTAGAACATCATTAAACAGTCACTCAAGCTCATCTGTACACTTAATAAAGGTTTCATCAATGGAATTCGAGCGTCTGTAGTTTATTGATGATTGAGCATTTTGTGTTGGTGGGGAGCATTCAGGACGGGGTTGAAAGGGTGAGCTGTTCACCTCCGGGGTCATCTTTAAATAAGGACGCTGTCTGTAACAAAGAGCAGATGCGGCCACCCTCATCTTTTTCGCGAGGTTTCAAAAGCCTCTCCGCTATCTCTCGCTGGCTCCCACAGAGCGGGGAGAAGTCACATTTTATCCACAGAGGTTAATCCCATCACCAACATAAAGTCACTCACGCAACACTTAAGTGGTTATCAACCTTGTTGCCATAGCGACAGCCTGGGCCGTGCCTCAGTGTGAGGAAGTTTGCAAATGTGTGTGTGTGTGTGTGTGTGTGTGTGTGTGTGTGTGTGTGAGGAAAAACAGGAAACACTTGAGCTCGTCTGTCGACACTCCAAGCAGAAATAGGCCTGATGAACACCTACTCACCACTTAAAAGCCTCACTTCCATGTAACCCCATCTTGACTCACTTGGACACCCTAGACAATTATTCACCATCTTCCCCTCCCAAGTGCCTCACTGATTCACTTTGTCCGACACCTTCGCACAAAGTTAATATTAAGCTGACTCTAATTTTTGTACATTTTTCAACTTTATTATTTTGAGATTATGTATTTCTATGACCACTACATGGAAAAGTCACCCTCTATTTTTGAGAAAAAAAATTAAATGAGGCTTTGCCACACATCTTAAAATAAAGCCTGCCAACTCTATCAAACCTGTGAGGTTCGCTGTTCAAATGTGAGTAATGTTTGCACGATAGCTAGTCTAACAATAACAATATCACTGTAGCTTGGTTAATAGACAAGTCAGTTCAGTAAATGGAACACTGTTAGTTGTTTTCTTGTGAGAGCTTTAGCATCAAGAAAGGTACGTTCCATGACGTGCATTGTTATCTAGCTCATACTGACTCGTTTTTTTACATTAGAACGCACAGAAAAGGGAAAAATATGTGATCATGTTTTACATAAGATTGTGAATGATTGTCAAAATTCCCCCGAAAGTGCAGTTTTCCCTTAAGTATTCATTTTTACTAAATTGTTGTCATTTTTTTCAAGAAAATAACTGAAATTACCAGCCATGTTGTTTGGTCTAGAGACGGTGCCACTGAAAAAAAGACAGGAAGCAGAACTGGAGGTAGCAGAGATGAGGATGCTGAGGTTCTCATTGGGAGTGACCAGGACGGATAGGATCAGGTTAGAGTACATTTTGTTTAGAGACAGGCCTTCTGGAACACTAACCAAGGTTCCACTATGGAGCTCCACATATTTGTGATTCAGCATATTTGTGATTCTACCCTGCAAATTTGCAAAAAAAACAGCAACATTATTTTTATTTATTTCATTACAAAACTGTGGTGAGACCAGACATGGTCTAGAGACGGTCCCACTGAGGAAAAGACAAGAAGCAGAACTGGAGGTAGTAAAGATGAGGATGCTGAGGTTCTCCTTGGGAGTGACCAGGATGGATAGGATCAGGAAGGAGTACATCAGAGGGACATTACATGTTAGAGGCCTTGGACAAATCATCAAATACTCCAACATTTATCCCTGCTTTTGATTTGGGCTTATTTAGTCAAGTACCTTAGCAGGACTTTGTCAAAGTACAAAGAAAAGGTATACAAAACTGTGGCGAGACCAGCCATGTTGTTTGGTCCAGAGACAGTGCCACTGAGGAAAAGACAGGAAGCAGAACTGGAGGTAGCAGAGATGAGGATGCTGAGGTTCTCATCGGGAGTGACCAGGATGGATAGGATTAGGTTAGAGTACATTTTGGTTAGAGACAAGCCTTCTGGAACACTAACCAAGGTTCCACTATGGAGCTCCACATATTTGTGATTCAGCAGTCGCAACTCTGCAAATTTGCAGATTAAAAAATAATAAAAACATTATTTTTATTTATTTCATTACAAAACTGCGGTGAGACCAGACATGGTCTAGAGACGGTCCCACTGATGAAAAGACAAGAAGCAGAACTGGAGGTAGTAGAGATGAGGATGCTGAGGTTGTCATTGGGAGTGACCAGGATGGATAGGATCAGGAGAGGGACATTACATGTTAGAGGCCATGGAGATAAAGTCAGAGAGGCCAGACTGAGATGGTTGGGACATGTCCAGAGGAGAGATAATGAATATATTGGTAGAAGGATGCTGCCAGGTTGGAGGCGTAGAGGAAGACCAAAGAGGAGGTTTATGGATGTAGTGAAGGAGGACATGAGGGTAGTTGATGGAAGAGATTCTAAGTTCTAAGTTGCATTTATTAAATATGCAATATGCAAAAGTGCAACACTCTGCTTACTATTTTTTTTTACAGTAATATTATTCCTAGCGATGCAAATGGCACTGAACATTTAGAAGAAAGAGTATGACTTTGAGGCTGCTCATGGTTGGATAGCTTCATGAAGATGACACGCCAACATCTCATATAAGGTCACTCACATGTCAAGATGTTTCTCTGCAAGAACATGACATAAGACAATAAGGCTCACAGACATAATCACCACTAGTTGAACCAGCATTTGTTAGCGATGAGGAACAAAAACACTTCCTCATGTCCTCTACGTGAAAGCCGACACCACCCTTATTTGCTGGACAGGAAGCTTGGTAGTTAGCAGGTCAATGGTTCATGCCGTCTATTTTCAGCTTGAGTGCTGCAACCAGATATGGCGGGCAGCTGGGCTAGCCGACCTAAGCTCTGGGATGGAGGTACTCTCACAATACCAATACTGTCTGGGTTCAGGTCAGGGTTTGAGTTATAAGGTAAAGATTGGCAGGGTGGTTGACACAAGTCATCCATTATTGAACCCATAATGATGAAGTCTTATGTTATCAATAACACGTTATTAATTTGTGTTGTGGGGTGCCCTAATTTATTAAAACGACTGTATGCCTTTGTTTATATGAGCTAAGTCTACTCCTGAATCGAATTGAGCAAAGCAAAATTTGTTCTCAATCAGTAATCACTCCACACTCTTTATTGCTCTCTGGTTCCACCATATTTTACTTATTGTGTGGAAATATGGGGCAATAACTATAAAAGCAATCTTCACTCGCTAAATGTACTGCAAAAAAAGGTCAGTAAGGATAATTCATAATGCCGCCTAAAAAGAACATACTAACATCTTATTTCTAAAATCACAAATACTTAAACTTGCTGATATAGTTCATCTTCAAACAGCTAAAATAATGCATAAGGCTAAAAATAACAAATTACCTAAAAATGTCATCCAATACTTCGCTACAAGAGAGGAGAAATATGATCTCAGGGAAGAACTACATTTGAAACACTTATATGCTAGGACTACGTTAAAAAGCCATTACATTTCAGTATGTGGAATCAAACTATGGAATGGATTGAGTAAGGACCTCAAACAATGCACAACGATGAGCCAATTCAAGAAACAATACAAGCAGTTGATGTTTGCTAAATACAAGGATGAAGAGTCTTGAACCAGTCATGATGTGCTATACATATCACTATATTGACACTTACTATGGTACCCATTATGTCATTGGATGGTCATATCACCTCATACTTCAGTACAAGGCACATTATTTAAAAGAAAAAAAACTTAAACTGTATTATGGAAAGCAGGAAGTGAACAAATGTAACAGTTACTAATTGTAAAAGTACCAGATGGAGCGGTAGGATTTAATAAGCTTTGCTTCTTCCTACTCCTTTTGGACATGTGGAACTGTGAACTGATTATGTGATGCATTCAATTGTAATCTGATGCATGTTCAAATGAAATAAAACCATTACCATGAATGTCCCCAAAGTTTGACCCCCCCCCCCCCCCCCTCCCCCCATGCACTCTACATAAAACACACTATATTTTTTGGAAAAAAAAAAGTAGTATATACAGTCAAACCTCAGTTCGCGTATGCCCCAGTTTTATGCCCCAATGTTTTATGTCAGCGGCGCTTTGTCCTACTTTTGGTTGGCTGGCCACTCCTAGGAAGGTTCACCACTGTTCTATATCTTCGCCATTTGTGGATAATGCTAGATAGATGGATAGATTAGATAGATATACACACAAATACCTGTTTATAAATCACCATATCGGCATAAAATGTAATTTTCTTCAGTCATAAAATATTTTAAAAAAAAAAGACTAGAGCAAGATTTTTGGAAAACATGGCCACCATCAAGCAAAATGTCTTTGCAGGGACATTGGCGAGGCTAAAACAACTAGTTTGCCATAAGTCATTCAGCATTTGTCTAATGATTTCAAAAATTTGAGGTTATCGGTATTAAATGCATCCGAGTCATCCAAGACTGTCCCACAGAGACAAACCACTGTCACATATTAGTGTTGGACTCCATGTTGGAAACCTGTTGACTGTGATTCAGCATTCACGGTCCCACAAATTTGCAATTTTGGGGAAAAAAGAAACAGAAAAATTATCAAATTCATCATAAGTCATTTCATTTATAAATACATCATAATACAGGCCAAATGTACAGCATAAATATGTACTACTGTTCCTAAACCCACCCTATATTTATGCTTCACTGATAATGTTAGAGATGTCACACCTTTTTGGCTGTGGTCCTTGAACACACCATAGTTGCTGTGTTGTGACACGCATATGTTTGCTTGACACTGAAGGAGGTGATGTCGAAATGGAGATGATGAACCTCGATCTGCATGCTGGCGGCGGCAGTGAGGAATGATGAGGAAGTGTCGAAATTACAACAGCGGAAAGCGAAATATCGCAATGTTTGGGGGGGGGGGGGGCAGCAACCAGGGACTCATTGACTTGTGTAAGAATGTAAAAAAGAACATGAAATGATAGAGTGGAGCCAAGACAGAAGTGATTGGAATGACGGAACTTTTATTGGTTGGCTTCGGTTTTTGACTTGAGGACAGAGGTTATGAAAAATAAATGTGAGCTTGTCCACACAGGAATGTTTTCAGGTGGAAATGGTAAATTATTTTTAGCGTTTTAGTATTGTGGATACCCTGAAATAGTTTCTTTGGTATATTTTCTGAAAACAATGACATGAACACCCCGTCGCCGTTACACGACCAGAAGTGGTTGTGTAGTTCGGCATGTAGACCAGCACGCTCAGTCTTTGTCTCCGTTTACAGTGCCTTATGTATTACCATATATTGTTTTCACCCAGTAATACATTATTTTGTGTTTGGGACTGTTTACTAAACTGTGTTTATTTGTTTCTTTTGACTTTTTTCTGATTATGGAGTCTCCACATACTGATCTTTTGGCTTTAGCCCTTTAAATTCCAAATGCCCTTCCTGACAAATACAGATGATGCTTACTGTGGAGATTTGAACCTCCAAAGTCCAGAACACTATCCACTACACCACTGTGGATTCAATTTTTTTTCAACCCGCATTCCTGTGTGGACAGGGTCAGAGTTCGTAAGGCATTATTTGTGCTGTAGATTTATTTGTTTACACTCTTGTAACCTTGGCTCCTTTTTTTTTATTAAAGGAAACAAACCGCTGGTCAACTCAGGTCAAAACAAATATTTGTTCTAATTCAACCCTTGGACCACAGACGACTGGACACTTGGAATACTGTATAAAATATATACATACTGTCTGTAAATGGCTCAAAATACTTTGGAAGACATTCTAGCATATAAGTAATATCTGACATTCACCAAAAAGCCCAAAGTTGCCAGCAAAGTGTGTCATGCAAATGTCTGTGGTTGCACAATCACATCACAGCCGACAAGACGAGCTGGGAATCATTTTTTGCCAATAAGTAGCACAGATTGACCATGTGATTTGTCGATTTGTTGCTCATTAAGTGAGCTATAACACACACACACACACACACACACACGATCATGCATCTCCTGCAGAAAATGTCTTGTTGACGTTGAGGATGGTGCATCTTTACTCCCCCTCACTGATAATGGAGTGTAATGAGGTGAGACGGACAGGAGAAAAACAGGGGTGGTTGGTGGGGGCTGGGGGGTTGTTTGGGTGTCACATAAAGGGGGAAAAAAAGAGAAAAGGTTCAGTAAGGTGTATGAAATAGGAATGTGATGAGAATGTACACCAGGGGTCTCAAACACGCGGCCCGCGGGCCAAGTGTGGCCCGCAGGACACTAGTTTGAGGCCCCCGCCTTGATATGAAAGTTTAATGTTAGTGAGGCCCGCGCAAGTTTGATATGGATGCTGTATGGCAGGGGTCTCAAACTCAATTTACCTGGGGGCCACTGGAGCTAGGGTCTGGGCAAGGCTGGGTCGCATCAGGTTTTCAAAAAAAAAAAACAGAAAAATATACAAACTTTTTCAGTGCTTTGGTTCCGATTTTCTACAAGAAAAGCTCTGATAAAACATTCCAAAAACTTACCACTTCCACACGGATAGGGAGGATAACTATTAACAGTTATTTAACCTTTAACATGAACATTAATCAAACGTAATAATTTTTTCTGGGTACATGATACCATACAGCATCCATATCAAACTTGCGCGGGCCGCACTAACATTAAACTTTCATGTCAAGGCGGGGGCCTCAAACTAGTGTCCTGTGTGCCATATTTGGCCCGCAGGCCGTGTGTTTCAGACCCCTGCTGTATGGTATCATGTACCCAGAAAAAATTATTACATTTGATTAATGTTCATGTTAAAGGTTAAATAACTGTTAATAGTTATGCTCCCTATCCGTGTGGAAGTGGTAAGTTTTTGGCTATTAAAAAGTTAAAAAAAAAAGTATAAATGTGACTATAGTTGTGTTTTGTCATGTCTACAGGGCTCTAATAATGCTTTGTTAATTTTAATCTGAAAAAAATAATTTGTCTACCCACCAACTATATGTGGTTTCTTAAGTTTTTATTGTTTGCCGTTTTATTATTATATTTATTTATTACTGATTGATTGATTTTCTTTATTCTTGATTTGTTTATTTATTTTTCATCTTATTTTGTGTAGAAAAATAAAAATTAAGATATTTGAGAACAGTGGAATGTTTTATCAGAGCTTTTATTGTAGAAAATCGGAACCAAAGCACTGAAAAAGTTTGTATATTTTTCTGTTTTTAATAAATGCGTTTTTGTTTTTTTTTTGGAAAACCTGATGCGGCCCAGCCTTACCTAGACCCTAGCTACAGTGGCCCCCAGGTAAATTGAGTTTGAGACCCCTGATGTACACAGAACATTGGTAAGCTCTACTTGTGTGTTTATTGTGCACTTTACATCTAGACTGCACTTGTCCTACATAATAGATGCCATATAGCACATACAGCCACATGGGACAGGAGGACACAAATGTTACACATAACTACAGTTCGAACGTTGCACTCACAACATCTTAACAGCAACATCATGCTTATTTAGCATGATGTTTACTCCAGATGCCATTCCTGGTCCTATTAAACCCAATGGTCCAGCCTGAAGTCAACCAAAAACCCTAGTGAGGATAAGCGGCATAGATAATGGATGAATTGATGGTGTTATGATGAGTTCAATGATGAAGGCATCTGTATGGACGCTGAGCTCCGTGAAGAACCACCCCAGAAAGATTGTGTCCTTTGAAATGTTCACAAGTAGCAGACGCTAACCTTCCATTGATCCTCATCTTGCTGGGATGCCTGCTTGACTATCTCCAACACACCATCATTATCTTCTATGAGTTTTTTTTTTTTTTTTGGGACGGCAGCGTGGGTGGCAGTTACGCAATCATACGCTTCTTTCTCTTCAGCTTAGCAGATCTTATAAAAAAAAAATCTCAAAGTGCAACGAATAAACAATGTGAAGGACACAAGCTTGAGGCTCACGAGTACTTTAAGACTTCCTGAGCAGTCAGCGTGTAGAAGAAAGATGTCATTCAAGTTGGAAGTGTTAGTTTGCATCTTCTTACGTGTTACGGGGGGAGCGTTACGTAATGCCGTTATTGCGTCTTCGCACAAAGACTTTGGCATGTTGGCTCAGATTGAGGGCAGAGAGGAAAGGCTGTCCTCTTTTTAAGCGTATTTTGTCAATTTTTCAACGTATTTCTTGGTGGAACTCTTCCTTAGTGGGGGCCGTCCTGTTATATAAAGGATCTTTGAGAAAGAATAGGTCCTCAAGAACAGCACTGCACTCCTGTGATGGAGATAATGCTTTACTTACTTACTTTTTTTTGTAGTAGATCTTAAAAAGAAAGCAGAGCTTTCCTATCATATGGAAGCTCTTTGAATTGCACTTTTTTATTAGATCTTTAAACACTTCTTAGCTCTCCTGTTGTATAAAGGATCTTTGATTAGTGCTTGCATTAGCTCCTTAAAAAAAGCGCTTTTGACATATAAAATATTGTCGATTCCTAAACTGCCACTTTTCTGACCTATAAACATTCTTCAAATATTATATTCCCCTTTTAAACGATACAAAGTTTAAAATTATGAGGTTTGCACATTTGGGTGTGAGCTGGTTTCAGAACGTTTTTTTTTTCTAAAACAGGCTCTTTGTGTTGTCACAGTGTGCCGACAGTGAGCACAAGCTACCGACACCTAGCCCTCTAAACCCCCCCGCTCCACAGCACTGTCTGAGATTTCATGGTGTTAGCAAGAAGCATTGGCTTCTTCCAGGACATGTTTGTTCAGGTTTGAGGGACAGATACATTGCCTAAAGAGTCCGGTATCACGGAAATGGTGGTTGGACAGGTGGTTAGAGTAGATGACGTTACCAATGTTACTCGGTCATGTAACTAATTGTCATGTAACTGTGTTAATTTGTGTAATTAAGTAATTGTCTGTGTAGCATTATAGTGTGTGCATACAGGGGGTGAGGTGCAAATTACAGTGGTTTACCCAAGGTTTTTTAAACATGGTTAGTCCCACAAAAAAATGTATACTGACCATATTTCCACAAGCGATGTTGTGCCAAGAGTGTCTACACTCCTCAACACCTATATCAACAAAATTACAAAGTGGGTTCGGCAGCTGTCCAGAAGTTTTCGGGAGCACTTGGGAGTGTGACCAGACACAACAGAATGGCCGTGCTTGGAGACGGGCATTGGATGGGCTAAATTAAAACAGACTGTTTGGAAATCTGTCTGCACAGCGGCAAGTGGTTAACACGCAAGCCTCACAGCTAGGAGACCCGAGTTCAATTCCACCCTCAGCCATCTCTGTGTGGAGTTTGCATGTTCTCCCCGTGCATGCGTGGGTTTTCTCCGGGTACTCCGGTTTCCTCCCACATTCCAAAAACATGCTAGGTTAATTGGTGACTCCAAATTGTCTCCAGGTATGAATGTGAGTGTGAATGGTTGTTTGTCTATATGTGCCCTGTGATTGGTTGGCCACCAGTCCAGGGTGTATCCCGCCTCTTGCCCGAAGACAGCTGGGATAGGCTCCAGCACCATTGCGAATGTTTGGAAATCCAAGGAAATACAGCTGGAATAGGCGCAGATTCTGGAAGATCTAGAAAGCTTCCTGTGTAGCTGCTCTATAGGAGTCTTTAAAAACAATCGGCTTTGAAAAAGAGCTCCTGAAAAACAAGAGAGCACTCCAGTCGAATAGAGCATCATTGGCTAATTGTGTGTTTTGACTTGAGCATGCCACCATGAACGTCTAGTGATGAATGATCGCTGGTGAAATCAGGACACGGTCTACGATCCGTGTCTCTGCGGTGCGTTGAGGTCAGTTTGCTGATGATGCAAGTTGATAGACGATCTAACGAGGCCTCAGATAAGACTCGTCTAAACATGCTGATAAGAAGAAGCACACACACACACACACATTTAAAGCATGTCTTAGTGGTGACTCTTCTACTGCTGAGCTCCCCGACAATTCTACTTCCTTCCTGTTGCCACGGTAACAGCCTGTTATCATCAGCTGGATCACGCCATGAAAAAAAGTATTTTTATCTCCACTTTTCCATCGCTCTGCCTTGTATTGATGAGGGAGGCAGTGAGCGTCCTCACACTTTCAGGAGGAGGGGACCTTTTTTCTTAAACAGACAAATGGTTGTCATTAAGGTGCTGCTGGTGATGATGATGATGAAAAAAGGGTGAAGGAAAACTCCACAAACATGACAAGACGAGAAGTGAAAGCAGCGAACATGAACGTGTGGAATAAATCAAAACAGACTGTTTGAAAATCCAATGAAATACAGCTGGAATAGGTGCAGATTCTGGAAGATCTAGAAAGCTTTCTGCGCTGGTTGTTGTGTGTAGCTGCTCTATAGGAGTCCACAACTCAATACAAAGGGAGCACAATGAGCACAATAGGTCCCCTTTAAAGTTATTTACAATATTTTGGTGCAGTAAAAATAAAATAAAAATAAAATAATTGTTTTTGTTTGTTTTTCTCTCCCAAATATTCCCCAAAAATGTTGGGGAAAAAACACAAAAACCCAAAGAAGAAGCAAAATACAGGTCTTGGGAGATTTAAGAGTTTAAAGTTATGTACAATATTTTGTGAAAAGTATATAAAATTGTGATCCCATAGCCTTTACATCAGCAATGTGGTGTAGACAAAGAATACTAGAAATGTAAAGGTAATTATAGGGTGTTATTTATTGAAGTACGTGGAGCATTTTAAGTACCTGGGGTCAAAAGTTGAGAACAATGAAGATTGTGAAAAGGAGGTGAAGAAGCGTGTGCAGGCAAGAAATGAACGGGTGGAGAAAAGTCTCAGAGTTTCATCTAAAATGAAAGAAAATGTATACAAATTGTGGTGAGACCAGCCATGTTGTTTGGTCTAGAGACAGTGCCACTGAGGAAAAGACAGGAAGCAGAACTGGAAGTAGCAGAGACGAGGATGCTGAGGTTCTCATTCGGAGTGACCAGGATGGATAGGATCAGGTTAGAGTACATTTTGGTTAGAGACAGGCCTTCTGGAACACTAACCAAGGTTCCACTATGGAGCTCCACATATTTGTGATTCAGCAGTCGCAACACTGCAAATTTGCAGATTAAAAAATAAAAACATTATTTTTATTTATTTCATTACAAAACTGTGGTGAGACCAGATATGGTCTAGAGACTTTCCCACTGAGGAAAAGACAACAAGCAGAACTGGAGGTAGCAGAGATGAGAATGCTGAGGTTCTCATTGGGAGTGACCAGGATGGATAGGATCAGGAATGAGTACATAAGAGGGACATTACATGCCTTGGAGATAAAGCCAGAGAGGCCAGACTGAGATGGTTGGGACATGTCCAGAGGAGAGATAGTGAATATATTGGTAGAAGGATGTTGCCAGGTAGGAGGCGTAGAAGAAGACCAAAGAGGAGGTTTATGGATGTAGTGAAGGAGGACATGAGGGGAGTTGGTGTGAGAGAAGACAGGGTTGGATGGAGGAGATTGATTTGCTGTGGCGACCCCTGAAGGGAAAAGCCCAAAGAGAAATAAGAAGAAGAATCAAGGGAGAACTATATTGTTTTCATGGAGACAAAAGACCAAACATTATATTTACCAAAAAAAAAAAACCCAGAGGGAAGGACAAACTTTATTTTCTTTCATTTTCACTTGCTGTAAGGCCCAAATGTCGCAATCCTACTATTACGCACTGTTAGACCACATCCCACTAATGTATCAATGTATTATTGTGGTTCAACACTGAGACCTTTAGAAGCTCCTTCCAAGTGTCTCCATGAGAAAAAACCCTTTCTGTCTCTGAGACTGCGTCCTAAAGGGGGAGGTGTCAGCCTCCAGATAAGAGCCCAATGCTGACTATGTTTGCTCACTAAGGACGGGCTCAAAGTCAAACAGCCACATGAACGTTTACCCCCCATCAGACACACTTCCTGTGACATCGTAAAAAGTCGGCTTTGGTTTCACAGTGACGCTGGCAGGCATGGACATGTGTACACATTGACCAGCCATCTTTATGTTCACACTTTGAATCATAGTTTTTATGACGGGTGGACCTGATGTTAGTCATTCCGAGTCCCTTCTACAATATTTAAAATAGTGATTAAATGACCTAGTGTTCACACTGTCCTTTCATTAATTTACCTAACACCACTCGCTTTGCATTGACACTGTAACAGACATATTATTATTGATATTTACATTAGTTTGTACTTAATTTGAAATTAATTTTAAATAAATTATAATTTATTTTCAAAATGTATTTGACTCAATATCATTTTATTTTTAATAATATGTATTCAATGATAATTTTAAATTAAATTTGTATTCTAATAAAAAACAATTGTTAATGTAATTTTTAATACAAAATCTAATTATCAAATCTCAATTAACTTTTCATCACATTTTAAAAAATTACACTAAATAAATTAATATTTTAATCAAATCAAAAACATTAAATTTTATGTTTTAACATTTTAATTTTCAAGGGGAACTGCATTTTTAGGGGGAATTTTGCCCATTATTCACAATCCTTATGTGAAACATGAACACATATTTATTTCCCTTTTCTGTGCATTATAACATAAGAAAACAAGTTTATTATGAGCTAGCTAACAATGCCCATCATAGAGACCCACCCATTTCAAACACAAAGCCCTCTAAAAAAAACCCTTACTTTACTTATTTTTCTATATACATGCGGTGATCATGCATGATAACACGTAATACAGTATTTTGCCATACTTTGATGATTTAAAACACAACCCAAAAGTCTTTCCTAGGGCACATTAATACACACATTTATGCTAGTTCCGTCAACAACATAGATACAGCGACAACACTTAAGATGTCCGTTCTCCTTGGGATTGCTGTGTCTTCCAGCACAAGACTTGTGTTCCAGTCCTTAGGTAAAAAATGCTGAAGGAAAACGAGCAAATTGTTGAGTCTTTGTAACGAAACGGAGAACTAGGTATCCACATTTCCGTCTCTGAATGATGCTAGCACGAGTGGCTAACGACGTATGTTAGACCGCTGGATGAATATAGTTTTTCATGTTAGCTACTACAATAATAATATTGCTATAGCTTGGTTAATATAGAAGTCCGTTGTGTATATGGAACACTGTTTGCATTTTTGAGGGGTTATTTTTGAGGGCTTTAGCGTTGAAATGAAGCTTGCGACTGATTCCAAAATGGAGAAAATAGTACATTTTATCACTTTTTTATAATTAAATGATTTTATTTATTCAGAATATTTTTTTTTCTTGGGTGTTTTATTGTTTTTAGACGTTATTACTGACAGTTATCAACCTATTTTGACATTTGTACAACATTAAAATGTTGACCATAGAACAGATTGATTTCATTGCCTTTAGTTCCTATGGAAAATGTACTGTAATATGAACCACTGAGGAGGAACACCTGTTCATTATATTGAACTTACACTGGTTTATAAATAACACAACACACACAGAGTGTGTAGCCAGTATATATATTATACTGTATATATAGTAAATGAGGAGCTTTAAGAACAAAAAGGGCATCGTGTGAAGAGAAAAGGTCACTTTAGTAGTACAGTACACTATGGAGATAGAAGATAACACACTATCATTCTGTCACGTGCGGCATGTTGGGAGGGTAAACCCAGGTTGCCAGGTAACCAGAGAGCCACCAGTCAACCATCGTCATCATCATCATTGGTCTTCTGGCGCTGCAAACACAATGATGATGGTGGTGGTGATGATTCACTTACAGTTGGGCTCATTTCCTGTGAGAATTACCAGAAGGTGAAGGCAACACCAGGGATGTGTGATTGCTCCAACTGCCAGTTATTAATGACAAACACCACCTTGTATAGGACAAATGAGCCACAAAGGCTATGGTGCCCCACACACGAGCACCATGTGTGTGTGCTACATGTTTCATATTGATAAAGTGATGACTCCTCCTGCCAGTTATCTACGATAACCGCCAAATTTAAGAAGAGGAGTAAGTAGTATCAAAGTACAAAAAATCTCACACACAAGCAGATTAACAACAAAATGTGTCGTATTGTAAATTCAACTGTTCTTCCCACCAGTTATTAATAATAACCACCAACCTCATAACACATAAATAAACAAAATTACTCTATACTATGCTATGCTTGCCCAAGCAAGAGCGCATGCGTGATCACAACATAATGTGTCACTCCTTCCACCAGTTATTAATGATAATTGCCACTCTGCACTATGGAAACTAATAGAAACCCACAAAATAAGTCAGTAAATCAAAGACCAGGTACTCTCGCCCATGCACAAGCACATGTCAGGTCTCGGTCATAGAATGTTTGCAAGCTGTCCTCCCACCAGTTTTACATGATCATTTGAATTTCTGTTTTCTATTTTTGTACTACTTTTATTTGTTGGTACGGTGTCCAACAAATCTGTAATGATTGATATTCTTCAAGTCAATACTCAGGCAACAATATGTATAATTAATTGTTCCTCCTGCGTGTTATTGATAACAGCCACCTTGCATAATAAGACAAAGACAGCATTTGTTGTTGTTTTTTGTCTGAGTCAGAAATGTGCAAGTCATGGACAAGCCGTTCAAAACTCGCAAGCTTTTTTTAATTGAATTGAGATCACAGGCACTCTTCTCTATTAACTCGCTCACTTACTCACCCCGGATATCACTGGCTAAATTAAAAAACGAAAAACCAATTGTGCAACTGTTAGTCTAACTGCATTTGCATACTTTAAATGTAGAAGCCCCGAGCAAAAAGCCGATCTGGTCCTTGACTCACATCAACTCTCCTTTCCCTTTCCCATTCCAGATCCATTAAAGACTCGACAGATTAAGACAGAGTTCCACTCACTCATGGGGGGGTGAACACTCGAGTTTCAGTGATCCATGGGTACTCGATGAAGACTTGAGTTTTCACTGACCTGATGCACGGGTACTTTACAAGACTGGAGTTTCACAGACTCATTGTTTGATGAAAAATCGAGTTTCAGTGGCTCACGGGTATGTGATTATTTAAGTTTCACTGAAACGGCAGTTGACAAACACTTGGATTTCAAACAAGTGCTCAAACAAGACTCAAGTTTCACTAAGACTTGAGTTGCATTAACTCATGGGTACTTAACAAAAACTCGAGTTTTACTGACTCACGATTTGATGAAGACCTGTTTCACTGTCCACAGGTACTCAAGGAAAACTCAAGTTTCACCCTTCACAAGTTGTTAAAGACTTGAGTTTCACTAACTCACACATACCAGACACAGACTCAAGTTATACTGACTCACGGGTTGATGAAAACTCGCGTTTCACTGACCTACGGTTACCCAACAAAGACTCGAGTTTCACTTACTCATGAGTTGACAAAGACTCGAGTTCACCGATTCTCACAGGTTGATGAAAACTGGAGTTTCACTGACTCAAGTTGACGAAGACTCGCATTACACTGACTCTCAAGATCTATGAAGACTCAAATACTCTAGTTTCCCTGACTCAGTTTGCCCAAGACTTGAGTTATGACAAAGTTGATGAGGACTCAAAGACCCAGGTTTCAGACTCATGGGTACTCAATAAAGACTTGAGTGTTACTGACTCACGGGTAATAATAAAGAATTGAGTTGCACTGACTCGCTTATATTAATTCAGCGTCAAGTGCCAGTTTGATGAACACTTGAATTTCCCTGACTTATGGGTATTTGAGGAAGACTTGAGTTTCACTTACTCACGGATACTCGGCAGAGACTTGAGTTTTACAGACTCATGGATCCATTTCCACCGACTCACAAGTGGTTGTACAAATGCAAGCATCTGCTCATGACAGCTCTGTGCCGGGTGACTCAAGTAAAACAAAAGTACTCGATTCTCTGCAGTAAGTAAAATGTATTGCGTTTACCCATCTAGTAGCCTATAGAGTTGTGAAATAAAATATTTCTGCATAAATACAAAAAGAAGATGACAGAGTGGCTAAAATAAGTGGCTGCTGACTCCACAAAACAAAACAAAAACCTTTGTAGGCTCTTCCTCATTCCCGGTTAACGTTGGTAAGTACCGTACTACAAAGCATGCACCACACAGTGATTGAAGAGGCAGAAGGAACCATGTTAAAGAAAAAATAAGTCAATATTTATTACATTATAAACATGTTTCAATATAGTGTGCTGTACAATACATTGGGCCAATGGGGTTTCCTTCAGTAGACACAACCCAGTTTGCATGGCCTTTTTATTTTTTTAATTTTTTTTTATTTTTTAAAAGAGCACAATACAAAACAGCGAGTCAACACGTGTGTGAAGCTGGAACACGATGCAAAGATGCATTGTCAAAAAAATCCCTGAAAATTCCCTCACTGAGGTAACCTTTTTTTTAAAAAAAAAATAAACAAAAACAAACAAAAATCACTTTTTTCTTTTTTTTTGTCTCCTCGTCATTCATCATGTTGACCCCGCCCCTCCCACTCCCTCCCGTCCTGAGCACATTGACACCGAGATGATGTGGCTACAAGTTTTTAAGGACACAGAAACATCCGTTCCCGTGTTGTGGCAACATTTTCTTTTTTTTTTTAAAGTTTCTTCTTTCATTGTTACAAAGACACTAAGCAGCTCGGAATCAATTGTATTGCCCCCCCCCCCAAAAAAAGAGCTGTGTACTGAAATATAGTCCATCACACATTTTGCATATAAATTCATAACATATTTGATATATATATGAACATTAAAAGGCCACAGGAATAGCATAGAGCACATATCAAAAACAACAATTGTGGGACCTAGGGATGAGCATTTCACCATATTTACTTTTATTTTGGAAAATATTTTTGAAATGGGATCCATTACATGAGACTGAATTAACAGCGCCTCTGCTGGTGGCAGCCAGGTAGTGCAGTCTATTTTGCTTTCATCACAATCAATCAACTACTTATCCCATATTGACAATGAATAAAAGGATTATTATGATGCCCATCCCTGGTGTGTTTACATGCTGGAACTCCACTTATGAAAATAAATCAAGATAATAACGTGTTCAAATGTTCGTGTTGTCATCCAGGAAGTGCGTCAACATGATATGGATGTCAGGTTTCGTAGAATTATATCAATATAGTACAAAAAAAAGCAACAATTTTGAGGTCTTGTTTCTAACAAATACAAGCACTGGTATATTGCCGAGTAATAAAAGACCACCTTGGGTGACCCGTGGCGGTAAAAATACAAAATATTCTTACCGCCGATTCTGATTCAAACGACTCGATAGAACGAGTACTGAACAGTCATGTTAGAAAGAGATTATAAGGCCAGTTGAGACCAACCCTGTTCAGTACCAACTACTGCACCTGCATTAAAAATAAAGTTTATAGATGGTAGAAGGTACAAACCTGCATCCCAGCACACAACTATGGTGCGTTCAAGGACTCGCAAGCAAAAGTATGACAAAAAAAGCGAAACAGTGGTACATTTTTACATTTTTTCATTAAAAAAAAGAACTAATGAACATTTTGTTGAACCAAAAATCAGCCAAATTGCAGGGTCGTGAGTGCTGAATCGCGAATATGCGGGGATCCTAGGACAAGCCTTTTCTAGCTACCATCACTGATGTGCGAAGGACACAAAAATCGGAACCTATGCATCATTCAAGCAAACTTTATGGCACAAAAATTCTAAATAATACTTGCATGGGCCTCAGAGTACATTTGGATAAAAGCTACAGTTTCGTTCCTAGTTGCAAAAAAGGTTCCATTTTGAAAGGGTCATCCAAAAATCCTGTTATTTTAAAGCAACGTCCAACAACCTGTGGCTGAGTCATACAGCATGCTCAGCCATGTCAAATAATATACATCTCTTTACTAAGCTATTATGTATACATATATTTCTATATACCCAATTATGTCATATAATACTATATACTCAAGGCTTAAGGGTGATTCTGACAAAATCTCCTGTTCAGTTAAGTGCAGTTTTGGAGCAAAGACTACTGATGAGCCCCTTTCAAACAAATATCCCGCATCAGAGCTGTAAGAAAGGACCCCGGCATTTATCCGACTGAAAGTGAAATATTACCGTAATAACGACAATAAAATACGTGTGTAAAAATTCACAAAAATGCCCCGTCTTGCTATGTAATATCCGGTTGTGCTTCCTCCATTCTAAGCCTCCTGTCCGGCCTTTTTCAGGCTTTACCTTTCACACAGGTGCCGTTCCCACTTCTGTTTCTGCGTCTACCCGCCAAACTTTGTTCTCCCATTTTGTGTTGCTGCCTTTCATAAAGAACAGCAAACAGGGGAAAAAGGTGGAAAAATGTCGGCTTTTACCGGCAGTGTAAAAGGGGATTCCAGAGATTCCGCAAAACAGCTTGTTCCAAAAGCTGACTTGTCAGACAGTGACAATAGCTTTGAACACAACAGAGTGGGAAAAGTTCTGCTTTTATGGCATTCCCTTTCACACAGGTGTCATTCTTGCTTTTTTAGGGTTCATGTACTACCTGACAAAGTGCTGTGTTGACTGCCATATGTGCCGTTCACACATAACAAGATGGCTTATTCAGGCTGTATAAAAAGTGTCTGCAAAGATACTCCTAAATTGGCGCATCACAACTGGCATTTATGCATCTTTGCCTTTTAAAAATAATCAAGATGGGAAATTTCTGTGTGCTTTCACACATCACAACAGCATCCCGCCATCAGATATTTTAGTTGTGCCGTAGAACACTTTTTAAAAAGTCCCTTTTACACAGGTGCTGTCCTCGTTTCTGTTACGGATATGACACAAATTGGAAAACTGCCTGGTTCGTACCACCATTTTGTGTAAGTGCCTTTCATACAGAAGAGCAACAAACTGGGGAAAAAGGTGGTAAATGACCAGCTTTTACAGGCTGTGCAAAAGGGATTTACAGAGATACTGACAAATTGCCGCTTTACACAGCAACTAATTTTAACACACCAGTTGTGTGAGTCTGTCCAGCATTCCCTTTTACACAGTTGCTGTCCCGGCTCTGATACTACTTTCAAACAACTTGCTGGTTTCCACTGGGAGGAAATGGGTGAAAAAATGACTGTTTCAGCAGGCTATGTGAACGGGGCTTTGGACAGGTGGCTAAAATAAGTTGGGAAATGGTGGACTTTGTGATTTCAAAGTACAAAAGCTAAGAGGGAACCGGTTTGGCAAAACCTGAAAGCAGGAAGTTGCGCAATGAAAACGCAAACTGGATAAGACTGGTCCTTCTCGTCGGGTGACATGAAGAAGGAACTAGCCTTCTTGGTCAAAAGTCAAATAGTACTCGAGTTGATTCAAACCTTTGGTCTCTTACTGGCCACGCCCCCCGCCATCTTCCTCTATGCACGCCATTGGCTACACGTGTGTGCAAAGTGTTATTAGGTCAGACAATGTTCCTCTTTCCCTTTCTTTACTTTTTGGACAAAGATTATTCATATATTTACGATGTGTATATATATATATATATATATATATATATATATATATGTGGATACATGAAAAATATACAAAAAAGCTAACTGAATATAGACACTTCTTCTAACATACAGTACAAATACTTTGTTAATTCCTTGGTTTGTAAATGATCCACTCTGAGCAGAGTGACACCTCCAAAGATTCTCCACTGTGCCTCATTACAGCGGCACATTTTCTGTTTGTTTGTTTTTTTTTTCTCAGTCTCCTTGGCTTTTTGTTGCAACTTGATGAGAGCTGTCCTTATTCAAGCTTTCCATCAGCTCCAAAACTTTGTGCGACTTCCCTCCGAAAGCGGCTCCAGGCTCCGAGACGGCGAGCCTCCGGAGGCCAAAACATTCAATAAAAGCGGCTGGTAAACGCCTCGCCGGATAGGATACACAGCGGCTGCAGCGGCCATGTTGTTACCATGGAAACATGATCACCTTCAAGGATGCCGTCTCCCTCCCCGACTGTCACGTGGACTCCAGCGTGT